>NC_064259.1:14458666-14778500 GCF_003254725.2 Canis lupus dingo | reverse complement strand
GAAGGAGCATTTTCATGCAAAGTGTGAGCAGGCTCTGTGTCAGCTGTCAGGACTAGGAAAGGCAAAGGACCAGGGGTACTCTGTGTGTAGCTGGTGACAATGGGATGTCACAAAGAGTGGGAAGGGGAAGAAAAGTGTCAGCACTGACAGTGCTGTGGTGGGGTGCAGGAGGAACCCAGGGCCCCCGGGGGTGCTTTGGAAAGCCACGTTTCAGGCCCGTGTGCAGGAATGACCGGCCGGCCCTGCTGATGCAGATCAAAGCCTTGGGGCGCCTTGGCTGGGGTGGTAGCTGGCCACTGTATTCTGGCCTCCTGGCCGCTCCATAAACTGTCTCTGACAGGGTGGCATCTCCAGCAGGCGGGTGATGCAGAAGGGAACACATGCAGCCATATTTCAGCCTGGACACCAGAACTTGAATGGGAGCGCGTGCGTGTCTCCGCCTGAAGTTTCCCTGAAGCTAATTTGTGACCATCTGAATTTATGGCCTTGGAGGACAACAGATCGACCAACTAGACCCATATGTGCTCAGTCCCCAAGACTGCATCTCAGAGAGCAGAGCGGGGAGGGCGGAGGGCGGAGGGCGGAGGGGGAGAGATTTTATTGTGTTCCTGGCAATAGGCGGTGATACAGGTCCTGTCAAGTGATGAGTTTTTAGAGGCTTTTTTAGAACATCTCATTGTCCTCTTCTCTCTCACCCAAGGTTGTCTGTGGAGCCTGGAACCGAAGAGCTTGCAGAAATTATTCAAAGTCACAAACATTCCATAGGAATTGGCTAGAACACTGATACCTCAGAATCCCCTGTTTGGCCCAGCAGCCCCAAGATCACCTATCTTCATGAAAGCAACTCTGCTTTGAAGGACTCTGTTTCCTTGTGGGTGGGGAGCCGTCTATCTCTGTTTCTGGATCAGCCTCGGTGCACCCTGCAGGACACAGGGCCTGATTTGTGCACAGGTGGGGTGGTGGCCACCCCAGCAGAGCTTGCCTTCCCACAGTCTCTCCTATCTGTCGCCTGCCTCCTGACAGGCCTTACCTGTCTTAAGGCCGGGAGATGACCTCCACTGAGCCCTTCCAGCTCTGCGAGCCAAGAACCAGTCAGTTCACAAACATTCCTGGGGCTCTGTGCTAGCTCTAATTCTAGAATGTTATGAATTACCATTCTTTTTCCCAACAAAGACAGTCTAAAAGGCTTCCCCTCAGGGACAGGTGACAAAGACTTGTTGAGACAAAGGCAGGGCCTGACATCAGCTCCTTTCCTGAGAGAAGATATGCAGAGTCTCAAAGGGGAGTGCATGAAGGCACAGCAGGGGGTGAGAAGGAAATGGGCAGGAAAGGGCCCCGTTAGTGGGTCGTGGGTCGCAAGTGCCCTGCTTGCTCTCCCGTCTCCCGTCTTAAACACAGAAGGCAGAGATGCTCCTGGGTATCTCATGTTCTTCCTTGATCACCCCTGTTCAGGAGGCATGTGCGCACGGAATGTGGCCTCCCGGGCTGGGATGGCAAGTGTGTGTGTGTGTGTGTGTGTGTGTGTGTGTGTGTGTGTGTATACCTGCACACACACCCTAGGCATAGAGACTCGCTGGTAGCAACGTGACACAAATGAGGAGACATGATGAGGTAGGAAGGGTACCTAAGTGGGAGAGAGGACTGATAGGGGCTGGATGTGGCCCACCCCCCAAATTCTTTGTTGAAATCCTTCTCTCATGGTGTGATGGATTGGGATGTGAGGCTGCTGGGTAGTAATTAGCATTTGATGAGGTCATGAGGGTGGAGCCCGCATGGATGGGGTTAGAGCCCTAAGGAGTCACAAGAGGACTTGCTCCTCCCTGCTTGATGCCATGTGAAGATTTGAGAAAAGGCCCATTTGCAACACAGAGGAGGCTCTCCTCACAGGCTGGCGTTCTGATCTGAGACTTCCAGCCTCCAGAACTGTGAGAAATGTTCTTGTTTATATACCACCAGTTTACGGTACTTCATTACAGTGGCTGGAACAGACTAAGATAAAAGCTATGTTTTAAGCAACAGCTCTGCCATGAGCAGTGTGGCTTTGGGGGAGTTACTTACCCCCTCTGAGTAGAAATTCATTCTGCTGGGAAAATGAATAATAACTCCTGCTCCACTTCCCTCCTTCACATGGTTGTTAGGAGAACAAAAGGGGAGGATATATATGGCACTGTTCCACAGAATCTAAGTTTTCTGAAATATTCAGAAAACATAATCTCTGTGTTTGCTTTTAAAACAAAACACTGCCATTGGGGCTGCCTTTTATTTTTTTTTTTCTTGCTAAAGTTGAATGTTCTGTACACATGATTCCAAAATACTGTCAGCTTTCCATTTTAGTTTTGAATTTCTACCTGCCATAATGTTTCTCAACAATGAAACCAGGTTCCTCTTTGTGTGGATTCCTTGCTTTCTTCTCTGCCTACCCTGCTATTTCGTGACCTGGGAAAATGAGCCAGGAGGGAGAGAGCAGGGGACTCATCCAGAAATGCTCATGTTGGGGAAAGATCCTGACTCCTGGATAAATGAAGTGTGGATTGCTGGCAAATTTCTTAAGATAATATTTGTGGCAGGAAAAATCATGTTCAGTTAAAAAATTGGCAGCAATTCTCTCACGGAGAGAATTATCTTTTGTTTAGCAAAATACCTTGATGACTTTGAGTACAAAAGGTGAGCTCGCCTGGGGACATGGTTTAGATGCCTTAGACTGGAGGTGGTTTTCAACCTTGCTTGTACATTAGGAACTTTGAAAAAGTATGTGTGCCTGCCCCAGCTCTAGAGCCTCTGATGTGATTGGCCTTGGGTAGGATCTGGCATCACTGTTTTTAAATATCCCGCCCTGTCCTAGAGATTCTAATGTGTAGCCTGGGTTGATTCCTCTGCATCAGAGGCAGACAAGAGGGGCTGAGAAAAGAGTGATAGAATCGGGGAAGAATAGAGAAGAGCTGATAGCTTGATGGGAGATGAGGGAGGGAAAGAAAAGTCAGTTTGGGTGGTGGTGGGCTGGGGTTCTCTGTGCAGAGATGACCAGTGAGGTATTTCCAGTGCCCAGAGGAGCCAGGCACAGTTAACAAAGGAATCCCTGGCATTTAATTTTAGGACACTTGCTTCCCTGTATGTAGTACATACAATACTACCCTGTATCTTCCAGTCCTCAGTGAAAGTCCCATGACCAGTCTAATGTCCATAGTACGGTGGGGGAAAGGCCAGAACTTAGGCTGGCCCCAGTGATGAACAAAAAAAAAATCCAACACCTGCAGAAGATAAAAATTGGAGAAGGGATTGGAAATCCAGCGAAAGTGGGAAATTGGAGCTAGGAGGGAATGAGGACAAAATAGCCTCCCTACAAATCCTCTGGGATATTGGGAAGGATGCTTGGTTTCCTACCGTTTGTGGGCTAGGGATTCAAGGCAATTTTATTTAAATCTCAGTGGATCGTGCCTCAGCTGCTGGAGGACATGAAGACTTTACAAACAGCTGACACTTGAGCCAAAGAATAATAAATAATTCACCACCTTCCACTCTTTCCACCGCACACACTCCATGTGTGGAATATTTTACAGTGATCACAGTTCATTCGCATTCATCTCTCTTTGAGCTTTCCAACAGGCCTGAGAGATGAGGAAGGAAGGAATTTGTCACATGTGATGGCGAGAAAAGGGGATTCTCAGCAGCCTTAGTTTGCATCCAGCAAGTTCCAGGAGTGGTGGGGCTTGAAGCATCACTCATGGTTCTGACTTGGTGTTCAGCCCACCATCTCGGCTTTAGTTTGGGTCTCCAAGAGCTTTGGCCTCACAGGGGGAGCCTTCTTGTGCCTTTACACTCGTTTGTTTTTAGACAACACAAGTCTAGATCTAACATTTACTTTAATCTCTTCCCCCTCTGCCATCTTTTCTCGCCTCTCTTTTCTCTCTCCCCTTTCCCCATCTTCTCATCCCCATCTGCCTACTGTTTCTTTAGCTGTACTCTCATTCCAGAGACTTCGCCTAGCTTCGCCTAGCTGTGGTCATGCACGGATTCCACCTATGCGTGTTTTCAAGCCCTTTCTTATTATTTGGCCTTCTGTGTTTATCTGATTCCAGGATGAGTCAAATGTGCTTACCAGCAAGGATTGCAGAATCCTCGGGTTTCTAACCGGGAAATGGGAAACGGTGGCCCTGCCTATCTGGGAGGAACTTCCTGGCTTTGCTCACGGACCTCCGCAAGCTGATGTTACACTCATTCTCAGCAGCTAGAGAGGACTGAATATATTGACTGGCTTTAGCTGACCTTTGCTCTAGATTTAGGAGAGAGGCATGGTGACCTGTTTCTCCCACATGGAAGCAAACAGTGGAATGCATTTTATGCTCAGGTGTTTGCCATATAGCTTGATACAAAACCATGTCCTGGAAAACTATAAGCCAATCTAATTTATAGAAATAAACTGAGTGAGAATCATTATTTTTTATTGGTACCACTTAATGTGAAGAAAATGCACATTTTCCAAAAATATGGAAAAAACGTTCCATTTGCCTTATTGGGTCCAAATGTTAGGTTTAAATTATTTTACTATGCAAACTTTCTTTCATATCTTGGCAGTAGTGATTTCCATTTTTATTCCTTTGGTATCCATAATCTTATGAGAATCAAAAACATATGCTTTGAGATCACTGGACAGCTCCTCCTCCCACATTTTAAAAATGCACAAGGAAGGTTATTGCTCTGGTAGCAAAAATAACAGGAACGCTATGGGAGAAAATTATGAGGACATCGAGGCTGAATGGGAAAGAGGTTCAAAAGGTGCATTCTGGTTTTCATGCTTTTGATTTGCAAGTCATTAAGCTGGAAGAGCCCCTGCCTCCTGCTGACTGCCACTAGGAATGTGATTTTTTTCTTCTCTAATAGAGGATTGCTTGCTTATTCAATGCTCCAGGTTTGCAATATTGGAGAATAGGGGATCTGGCTTTCCTAGTGCTTCTTGAGATGGGGTGTTTGTTGTCCTGAGGAGTAGGCTGAGAGTGGATGGATTTCTGGCCTCCCTTTGTCTGCAGGAGGAGGGTGCATTTGGTAGGGAGGCAGAAGAATCACACAAGTTTCAGTCTCAGGGAATTTCAGGCTGACAGAAGCTAGTGAAGAGGTGAGTGCATGGTGTTTGCTTCTGAAAAAAAAATTAGAAAAAAAATTGAGGAGAGTCAGATACTGAAAATTAATGAAAGGGTCTTTTGCAGCCAGCATGGAGAGCAATGGGCATCTTTCAGGACAACTGGCACAGGCACTTCAAGACTGGGGGCAAGATAAAGCCCTACCACAAGAACCAGAAGTATGAGCTGGGATGCCGTGCTGCCAACACGAAGATTGGCCCCCTCCACATACACACAGTCCATGTTTGGGGAGGCAATAAACACAATAAGAGGCACTGTGCCTTGAGGGAACTTCTCCTGGGATTCCAAGTGTCATATGCACAAAACAAGGATTGTTGATGCTGTCTACGATGCTTCCAACAACGAACTGGTCCACACCATGGCCCTAGTGAAGAACTGGATCGTGCTCACGGAGAGCCCACGGTCCCCACAGTGTAGGAGCCCCACCCTGCACTGCCTCCCCCCTGGGGGCACAACAAGGGGGCCATGCTGGCTGCCTAGAAGGAAGAGATTTTAAACAAAAAAACGATCAAAGAAAATTCAGAATATGATGAAAGGAAAAAGAATGCCAAAATCAGCAGTCTTCTGGAGGAACGGTTCCAGCACGGCCAGCTTTTGGCATGCATGGCTTTGAGACAGGGTCAGTGTGGCCGAGCAGATGGCTACGTGCTAGAGGGCAAGGAGCTCGAGTTCCATCAGTGGAAAATCAAAGTCCAGCAAGGCAAATAAACCTTCCTCTCATCTATCTTCGGTCATGTAATAAAGGTGTTTATTGTTAAAAAAATAAACAAAATGTGATGAAAGGAAAGTGGGAAGGGTGTCAATGGAGAATGGGAAGGGCAGATGAGAGGCTCAGTGTCCTTCAGGGGTAAGAGGACAAAGGCCCTGGTGGCCTTGCCCCATGAACTGGGTCATAGTCCAGACCTGGCATCGGCATGTTAGAGAATGCTCACTGGCTGTTCAATCAGCCAAAACTCTTGTTTCCAGAAATAAACCATGTCATTCTCTGCCTTCTTCTTTGTCTTTGCCATGTTTGTCCTCCTTGGGACTTTGGCCTTGCTCAGTGTACACAGCTGTATACTTCCAAGTTTCCTCTGTCCATGAATCAGTGATAAGTGAACACGTGTTTTAATCCACAGGTCATTCTTGAATTTCTGTAGCATACTTGCTACTCTTTATCCTCAACAACAATGACACATTAGAATGTTCTCCCCTGGTCCATTAAAAAAACTCACTCTTTTTTCACAGTTGACACAAGCATCTTATTCTCTATGAAACCCTACCTGATCTCCCAAAGCCAAGCTATTTTGTTTCTTTTCTGAGGTCCCCTATACCTGGGGGGTACACAATAATTATTGCTTTCATTCCTCACACTTTTCTTTCTACAGGTCTGGGAACTCTTCTAAATGTAAACTCCTTGAGGGCAGGAACTGCCTTAATTACCCTGACCTTCCAAACATTTCAGTCCCTGGCACATAATAGGTGTTTAGTAAATGTTTTTGAATGGATGACTGAATGAATGACATTCATTCATGAAGCCCTGATTGGTTGCAAGGATGAGTAAAAAATGTATTTCATTCACAAATAGGCAAATATAATTACAGTGGAAGTACTATAATTTTTTATATTATACTAGTATACTATATAGTATACTATTATACTATTAATTAGTTTTTGCATTCTAAGAGTGAAAGGGAGCACTTACAACTGTATGCTTAATAACCAAGTGGAATAATGCACTCCCTTTGGATCCGAACTCCCTGACTCACAGTCCATGCTGACCTTGACTTCCTGACTTTGACTGTGGGTGTTAATCAGATAGTTGGATGATTGTTGAATGACTGTCTCTGGAAATTGATTGATATTGACTCTGCCAAACAAGACTTTAAAGATGCTGAGGAGAGATATCCTTAGCATTGGGGGTGGGGAAGGCTTTCAGTGATCATGATTCAGGAAGCAGGCTGATGGCCATCTGTGCAGGAACACATTTCACTGCATCTGGTCCTCAATATCTGAGAACACTCACACGTAGATCCCAATAGCTAGGTCTCCAGAGGCAAGTCAGACTTGCACTCATTCATGGGTGGCTCCTTCTCTAGGGCCAAGTCCTGTTCTGAGCTCTCTTCATGAGACTTGAAGGTAAAGTGGGCTTATGCTTGGTAGACATGAGTGGAACATGTTAGTAATTAACCAGACTGGAAGACTGATTAAGTGCAGGATGCTGGGAACTATGGGAATTCAGTGGTTTTCCTGGTGTCACCCACTTCCTCATCACTAGCTCTGCCCACTTCTCCATTATTAGCCTAAGGAAAATTGCCTAACTTCTCCAAGTCTCACTCTTCTTTTTGCAACATGGGAGTCAAATGGGAGCATTTCTGCTCATCTTCCAGAATTGTTATGGAGATTAAATGAAACAAAGACTGTATACTTATAAATAAAATACCAGTCTGTTTTACTTCTTTTTGTATCCCTAGGGCCTCATGAGAGCCTGGGACATAGAAGAGGGCTCAGATCCTTGGAGAAGTTGATGGCCCTTTGAGGGACCATCAGAGTGTGTATGACTCCAGCTGGTCTAGTTCAAATCCCAGCTCCACTTTTTTCTAGCTAGGTAGACCTTGAGTAAGTCACTTAAACTGTCTGTGATCCTGTCACATTTTCTGAGGAAAATAATAGCTTCTACCTCATAGGATGACTTCAGATTTAAAAGAGGTCATGTCTTTGAAGCTCTTGGGGCAGTTCCTGAAACAGATAACCTTAATAAACACAAGCTACTGTTATCCCATCTCCTAGAGGCTGCCATTTACTCATAGACATAAAATAGTATTCTTGTGTGAGATATTTTGGTAACTTTTTAAAAAATATTTTATTTATTTGAGAGAGAGAGGGAGAGGGAGAGAGAGAGAGAGAGAGAGAGAGAGAGAGAATGAATCACAAGCAGGAGGGAAAGGCAGAAGGAGAAACAGACTCCTCACTGAGCTGGGATCCCCATGTGGGACTTGATCCCAGGATCCTGGGATCATGATCTGAGCTGAAGGCAGATGCTCGACTGACTGAGCCACCCTGGCGCCCTATTTTGGTAACTTTTATTGAGGCTATTCAGATATCTTTGGTAGTAAATGGGCTTATGTGACTTTGTCAATGAACTCCAAAACACCTGCTGCTTGTCCCTCACACAAGTCTTATACAGCTCTCTTTCTTACCTCAGAAATCAAGAGATATACTTTAAGGCTAATGCTTGTTTTCCCTTTGATTCTCCTAAAGTTACATTCCTTTTTTTAATAAACTTTTTATTTTGAAATAATTTTAGATTTACAGAAAAGTTGCCAAAATAAGGTAGAACATTTTTGTATACTCAGCACCAGATCTCCCCTAATATGAACATCTAGTATAACCATGGGACATTGGTCAAAACTAAGAATTTAACATTATACATTATTGTTGACTAAACTACAGGCTTGTTTTCTGTGTCAGCAGTTTCTCCACTAATGTCCTTTTTCTCTTCCAGGGTCCCACACTGTACACAGTTGTCCTGTGTCTTTAGTCGCATCCCATCTGGGACAGTTTCTCAGTCTTCTTTTATTTTCTGTGACCTTGACAGTTTTGAGGAGTACTGGTCAAGCAGTTAGGTTAGCCTGATGTTTTTCCCATGATTAGATTGGGACTACAGGTTTTGGGAGAAATGCCACAGCAGTGAAGTGCCAAGCCTACACTTCAATGAGAAATCTTTAGGTCTTTTCTGTCTTTTTGCTTGGCCTCAATGCCTTCTCCTCTCTTTTCTAATTATCATCCTCTCCCAACACCCCAAAATGGACTTGTAGTCTGAGGTAACCAAAGGGTAAGAACTAAGTTGGGCCTTGAAGGGAAATTAGAATTTGGAAGTGATAGGCATTTTGCTTGCCTGAGTCTCTATTATATTTGACAGGTCACAGCCCACCACGAGGATATAACCTCCCTCACTCCATCTACTCCCTCAATTTGTGGGAATTTGAGAGAGATTTTGTATTGACACATGGCATACGTTGAGTTTTATCTTCACTTCAAGGTGCAGGTACTAACATTTCAGTGATTCCCTGGGGGTCTTCTGTTCCAGCTCCTCAGAATACCCGTGTCTCCACCTGTGCACACTCAGATTGTGCGCTCTATAGCTCAGCTCACGTGCCACCTCTATCTCTCCGAATCCAGGCTGGAGTTCAAGGTGGAAATCAGGGTAGATGTACAGACACAATGGAGAGCATTTGTGGTGAGGGATTCTGGAAGAAGGCTCAGCACCTGGGCTGATGATAAGGCTCCGGGTAGGTGCCCACACTTCATTTCTGGTCTTCAGTGCCAGAAGAATTATGCTGATGTGAACTGAATCCCACTTTTATGTTGTTTATCATAAGCCACTGCTGTCTTCACTGCCCCCATCAGATGCTATCTAGACATGAAGGAAGATAAGAGGGGGAGGACTTGACTGCACATAAATCTTGGAAATGCAGGAACTGTCAGGTTGGGATTTCCATGTTTAAAATTTAGGACAGCAGGAGGACTTGGTTTCTACTCCCAGACCTGCCTCTCTTAGAATCTGCATTTACCCAGGGCTGCAGGGAGGGGGGTTAGAGAGACTGAGGATGGAGTCAGAGGGGGCAGCTACACTGCAATCCCTAAGTGACTGTGGACTGCAAGGCCAACAAGGGTGCAGCCCCAGACTCTACTGCAGCTGCAGTCTCACTGTGTCTTCTCCTAGCACGCACCAACCCCTCCATTGCTCCTGCTGGAGCCCACATTTCCCGAGCCCAAGTTTGTGGAAACCCCATCTTGGTTACACCTAGTGGACCGTCTCTTCTTAGGACTCCTACCTGAATCCATGATCCAGGCCTGACCATTTGTCCTCCATCCTAAGACCCTCCTCCCAAGATCAGGTCCCTTGTGCAACAGCAAGAGAAAAAAAGAAAGGAAAAATATCTGAAAGCAAAAAGTCACCCAGCCTCCAAATAACTACCATCTCCACAAAACAGAAATCCTTCAGGGTCGGGGCTCTGGGAGGCTCATGTCCCCTTCATCCCAGATCTGACTGCCTTGCATCCCAGCTCCAAGCTTCTGTGACCTGTTCTCTCACCCCAGACGATGTTTCCTAGCTGGGAAGAAGAAACTTTTGTGATAGATTCCCAAATGCATTGCGTGAGAATTGACAAGTAATTTAACCTTAATACAAAATGGTTTTTGAGGAAGACAGTATTCTTGAAATAATTTAAGCCTAGTGCTTAAAACTCTAAATAGAGTTTCAGCTAATGGTTCTTAATCTTCTGAAATCATGTTTTTCAATTTTGACAATAGTTGAAAACTGGGAGGACCTGCAAAGAGAGATGGCAAATTTCAAACCAAATACTTGGTTTTCACACGATTTAGGCCAAAGCACTGTGCAATTTGTAGGTTTGTGAAGGTTAGAATTCATCAGACCACATGTTTTCTTGAGTTGCAAAATCATGACTGGGGGCTTAACGCAGGACATCTTCAGCAGCAAATATTTGTTGGGGGGAAAACCTTGTTTTAAACATAAGAAAGAAAGTGAAACTGATATTCTTCATGCATTTCTTTGAGCTACAGCCTGGTCTGGCATTCATTTAAACCAAATATTGCTGCTGCTCTGCCTCTGCCCGTGGCAGGACAAATCGGAAAGGACCCAGGAAGAATCCATAAACTGAGAGCATTCAGAGCTGCTTGATGTGGATTCAGACAGAACGTATTGGAGAACATCCCAAAGTATGTGTTCCATGTTCAAAGAAACCACGGTTTTTATTTGCCCCCCTCCCCCCATTTCACCAAAGGCAGCATGCTATGATGATAGGAGAATGGGCTTGAGAATCAGTGTCTGAGGTTCAAGTCTCGGCTCCTTTGCTTGCTAACTGTGAGATCCTGAATTAATTTCCTTGCTTTCAAAATCTCAGCTTCCTTATTTGTAAAATAGGGCAAATTATTCTCACCTTTTTTTAAAAAAAGATTTTATTTATTTATCCATGAGAGATACAGAGAGAGAGAGGCAGAGACACAGGCAGAGGGAGAAGCAGGTTCCCTGCAGGGAGCCCGACGTGGGATTCGATTCCAGGTCTCCAGGATCATGCCCTGGACCGAAGGCGGTGCTAAACCCCTGAGCCACCCAGAACTGCCCTTATTCTCACCTTTCAAAGTCATTGTGAGTAGTAAGAATAGATTCCACTGGGGAAGCCTCCAGTGTAGCTGCTGGAAGATGTGTAATAGGCGTCTTTTGATTTCTGCCCTGTAGAGTTCAGTTTTTTTGTTATTTACGTAGTTGGACTGTGAAGAAATAG
Source organism: Canis lupus dingo (assembly GCF_003254725.2). Taxonomy (NCBI): domain Eukaryota; kingdom Metazoa; phylum Chordata; class Mammalia; order Carnivora; family Canidae; genus Canis; species Canis lupus. The sequence goes on along the minus strand of NC_064259.1, from coordinate 14,767,078 downwards.
GGAATCTTCTAGAGTTTATCGTGGAAAATGAGCCCTTGTCCATTCTGCTGGCTTAGTCCCACCATTGGTGACTGAAGGGCACTGGGAAATTTTATGAATGTGTTGCCTTTCGTCCTGCAGCTCAGGGCACAGAGAGGGGAGACTAACGGGTTGCAGCCTTGTCTGACACACTACAGGGCAGACTGTAGGGAGCACAGTACTCTGGGTCCACTAGAAAGGTTTCATCCCCATAGATCTTTCTTTCAGTGCTTTACCTTCACTTCTAAATGCCTTGGGTGTCTGCCTTCTATTGTTCTGGTGTTTGATGCTCCCCATGACTTGCTCTTAGGACTGGTTCCAGATACAAAACTCCATGACCAGGCTTCCGCTTAATTTAGTCTGCCCTCTACTGACTCCAACAATTCTCTGGCCTCACTGAGATACCCAATCCATCAGCCCCAACATGTTCTCACTAATCCCACCTTCCTCATGGCCCCAGTTCCCTCCTGACCAAGCTCTGGTTTCTTGATCAGCACCATATCCACTTCCTTGCCATGTTCCTACCTCCCTTACCTTCATACCATGCCTTCAGTCTAGTTAAACCTAGTTGTGTTTTCCACTGACTCATACCTGAGGTTCTGGATGCTGTTGGAGAAAAAAGATCCCATCATAACTCCACTGATTGAACTCCCTTTGAATCTATGTCTACAAATCTCAAATTTCATACCTTTGCTTACCTCCAAAAATCTCCAAAAGAGCCCTACTTTATGCTGATGACCTTGCCTCATCTTCCTCCTATATGAAGCCCAACCCTTCTGCTGTGCTCTGGAGAAGCCACTGTACAGCTGGATGAATGGTATGTCTTCAGGAATGGAGGGATCACAATAGAATCCCACTCTGCATTTCAGCCCAAATCAAAATAGTTGTGCTCCTTACCTCCTTTTAAGAGTTTGTCAACCAGTGATCACATCATGTTGATTTTTCTCAGCAACAAAGTGAAGTGACATCTGCCAAGTTCTCTTCCATCCTTTGTGTGTTGCCTTCAGAACCACTGAAGATGCCTCATGGCTGCCTGCACCGATAGTGACCATTGTGAGGACACCAATGTCTATTTCAGAGATGACCTTGCTGCAGTCTCTTAAATTCACTCATCTCTGGGAAGAATACTGGAGAACATCCCCATCTCTGGGGGTTAGAGCACTTCTGATTCCCTACATCAGTGGGAAGGACCTCCTCTGTGTCTCTGGAATCTGGGGATATAAGTTGTTGTCCATCCTGCCTACTTCTGGGTCCCTCCTAGTTACTAAATACAGTGCCCTCCTCCTTAAAGCTCTCAGAGCTTTCATTCCTCATTCCAGAAAAGAGCAAGCATGGGATTAATTAGTTTTTTGTACTGTTTTGTGAAAACAGAAAATCAGAGGGCATTTTGCCAGATATAATATCCACTCCCCCCAATGATGGATGATGAAAGTCTGGTGACCTGGTAAAATGTAGATTGTTTCTCTGAGTCTCATCCTTATGAGGGTGTCATACATTAGAAGCACAGCCCCTGATACTCCCAGTGAGAGGATTGGGGCTCAGTTCCTCATTTGTTAAATAAAAAGGTTGGGCTAGGGGATTCTTAAGGGTACTTCTAGCTCTGGAATTTTAATTTAATAAATATCTTGAATGATACCATGCATAACAATCTTTTAAAACTGTTTTAGGGTCCCTGAATAGAAAATCCTAAGGAAGCGTGCCCTGAGGTCCCTGAATTCGAGTCTTCAAAGGCCCATAAATTTTCTGGTATAAAAGCAAACCTATTAGTAATCATAATGTCTATGTCCTGGTGTGTCACAGCGGATTAAGTCACAGTGGAGTCAGGAGGCAACATTTTTGGATGTCCTCACTACACTTGTCAGTGGAAGCAGAACTCAAGGCTAGGGTGGTAGGGAAGAGTGAACCCTCCCTTGAATAATGATAAAAAAGTAAACTAGGTGCTGGGACTAATTTGGGCACCAAATATGTGATCTTAGGGATATCTCTCTAAGCGTTGGTTTCCTCCTTTGTAAAACAGGAATAGAAATAATTCTTACTGTGGTTGAGTATGTGAAGTTCTTAGCATCTGAAAATTGCATAATATGTATGCATCAACAATACTTATCATAATTACTGTTGAGTATTGAAATGAGAGATAAGAGGAGGGCTTATTTCTTTTTTTAAAAAAAGATTTTATTGATTGATTGAGAGAGAGTGAGAGTGCAAGCATGAACTGGGCAAGGGGCAGAGAGAGAGGGAGAAAGAGAATCTTAAGTAGACTCTGTGCTGAGTGTGGAACCTGATGTGGGGCTCAACCCCAGGACCCTAAGATCATGACTTGAGCTGAAATCAAGAGTCAGATGCTCAACCAACTGAGCCACCCAGATGCCCTAAGAGGAGGGTTTCTTAAAGGCTGATGATAGATTACGAGGAGCAAAGCCTTTGCTGGTGCTCCTGATGTCCAGGTATAGAGATGGCTGCTTCTGCTTGCTAGGCTCATCTCTAGCTTCAACCTCACATCCTCATCCTCTGGACCCTCCGAGCTTCTCTGCCTCAAACACAACCTTATAGAAGACCTCATCTCCATGATTTCTGCCATTGGGATAAGGAGAAATCAGAGAGGGTGGCTGGCTCCATTTCCCTGGGAAAAGCAGTGTAGAATACACCCCTGTCCTCACACCACATGGCGCATGAGCTTTATCTCTTCTCCTCAAGGTGACAGAAGGAGCTTTGTTCATAAACTGAAATCCCAGCTTGGCTTGGAAAGGTCCTTTCTTCCTCATCCCAGGTCCTGATTCCTCACATCTCTTGGCAGCTTGAACAGTCGGAGAGCTTCCCCAGTGTTCCAGCAAAGCGCCAAACAGTCATGTTGGCTCTTACACTTTTGTGCTCTGATAGAAGCATGTAAATCCGGAAGACCTGAGCAGCTAATCCCCTTGTTGACGGCATTCTTTTGACTGAGAATTAGCCTAGTGAATTTGTGCAAGTCAAAAGATAATTGGACATGAGGAGATTTAGGTTTAAATCCTAACTCTGCCATTCAGTAGTAACCATGTGATATTAGCAGAGAGATTTACCTTCCTGAGCCTCAGGCTCTGATTAGTGAAAAGAGGCAGATAATAGTGTCTGGGTTGATGTAGAACTCCACTTGCTGGCAAAGATGCCCTAATATATCTTTAGGTAAAAAGGAGGTTATATAGTATAGTCACAGTTTTGGAAAAGGAAGATACACATGCATAGAAAAAAGGCAATATGTTCACCAAAATTTTTATGGGGTTACCTCTGTGTAATAAAATGGCTAGTGACTTGTAATTATTTTCTTTGACAATCATTGTTTTTGTTATCAGAAAATAAAATGAAAGAGCAAAATAAAAGGTATTTCTTTTTTTTTTTTTTTAAATGATACACTTTCCTTAGGGTTTTTGTAATTTTAATAGGATAGGCAGAGAGGCACAGATCTCTGCAACACACTCGGAGAAGGGCCAGATGAATAGCACTAGCTGGGCTGCTGGGGTCAGACTTTCTTGAATCACTGCAGGGCAATGAAGTCTTCAGCAAGGAAATAAAACTTGAATGAGGTCTTAAGATGATGGAAGCAGCTGAGATGCACTTGATGATTTTAGGCAGGTATTCAGGTAACTCACCAGTATCAATTACTCAGAATTCCAAAATGGTAGGGGCCAAAATCAATAAATTATCTTTAAGCATCTGTGTTTGCTTGATCTTATGCTAGTCTCTATTAATTTATGTTTTTTAATAAATAAGATAATAGAAATATTTTAACATTAGAAGTAACAATTTGGCAAATACTAAATGCTTACAAAACCCCAGAATATTTCTATATATACTGTTTAGATATACACCCTTACACATATATTTACATATCCATATACATACATAAAGTAATTTTCTTCCTTGTCTGATGCTATAAATACCCAAACTGCAGCATGAATGGAAAAAAAAAAATCCAGATTCACTTGAACCCGCAGTCTTGAGATTGGATGCAGGCAAGATGACAAAAACATGCTTTCCAGAAAGCAGTTTTCTCTGCAGCTAGGGAGCAATGGCTGGGAGTACCCCTGGATATCTGACACTGGGAGTTCCCAATGCAAAGGGAGGGGTCATCTGGAAGTGGTCACCATAGGGCAGTATGGCTTGTCCAGAATCATGATGGTGTCCATCTACCCCAAGAACACTGGAGACCAAGGTCTCAGCTTCTCTTTGCCTTGCCACTTTTAGATATAGATGGTTATCAAGTGTCCTAAAAGATGAGACATCCAAGGGAGCTCAGAAAAGATCAAAGCAACCTATTTGGGGAAGGAGGTATGGCACAGCCAAAAGTGATCAAGCACATGTGGTGTCTTTGTTGAAGTTCAACATTTATCTACTTAGGTTTATCTCTGATCTCTTCTCCTTCTGCCCAACACCCAGCCAATCTGAGCTACTCAGTATATATGTGCTTTCTGAAGTCTTTGTGCCTGGAACATGTTATGACTTTTCCACAGTATGTGGTTCTCTGCCTTCTTCTGGCAACTGATATTTATTATTTATTTATTTATTTATTTATTTATTTATTTATTTATTTATTTATTTATTATTGGTGCTCAATTTGCCAACATATAGAATAACACCCAGTGCTCATCCCATCAAGTGCCCCTCTCAGTGCCCGCCACCCAGTCACCCCCACCCCCCGCCCACCTCCCCTTCCACCACCCCTAGTTTGTTTCCCAGAGTTAGGAGTCTCTCATGTTCTGTCTCCCTCCCTGACACTTCCCACTCATTCTTTCTCCTTTCCCCTTTTTTCCCTTTCACTATTTTTTATATTCCCCAAATGAATGAGACCATATGGCAACTGATTTTTATCATTGATTTAACCCCTCTCAAGCTCCCTTTCTTTATTCTTGTTTGATTTCTGCTTTTGTTTCAAGGTTTCTTGCATTTTTAAAAATGGGAGGTTTTTTTTTTTTTTTTTACTTATCTCTTTGAATATTATAAATACAGTTATTTTGAGGTCTTTTAAAAGACTATTCCGTGAAATTAATTTCATCTGGTGTGAATTCCTGCTGTGATACTATTGGCTGTCTTCAGAGTGTTAGATTCTTTCCTGTGTTTTGGAATTTAGATTTGCAATCTCACTTTGCATGTGATGTTTTTGTTTATTATTATTTTTTCTCTCTCTCCTTCTGTGTTCACCCAGGGGGATCCCTCAGTTTTCCCAAGTCCAGAATCAGATCTAATGGAAGTTCAGCTTTTTGCCCCAGGATGGCATGAGGACATTCCAGACCAGGCCACAGGCCAGTGGGCACTTTGATTCTGTCCCCAGTTATAAGGCTCTGTCTTCCTTCTATAGCATTCCTAGGTCATGGTCCTATGAGACAGTAGTCCCAGGTAATTGGGAGAGGATGCTATGAAATCTTGTCCCAGCTTGATTTTAAGCAGATACTGCCTGTCACCTCCATCCTGCTTCCACAAGCCTACAGTTCAGCCAACTTTTCAGTTGGGTATTTCTATTCACTTCTGGTCTACCACAAGTGCATCTTGGTTTCCATAATGAATCTGCCTTTTTTGTTCCCCTTTTGCATTTTCTCTACCATTACTCTGTACTATGGGCAGAGGACATGGGGCTTTGAAGTAACTGTGCTACCTTAACCAGAGGGGTCTTCCCCTTTGAATTACTGAATATTTTCATATGTCTGGAAATTATTCTCTGATAGAGGTATGTTCCACTCAGTCCCAGACAGAAAGACTTTATTGAAGTGTTTCTGTTGTCAACTGAAGAGTTCCTATAATTAGCACAAGAGAGGACAGAAGACACAGGGAAGTGGCCATCAGTGTGGAAATTTATTTCTGCTTGGAAGCAAATAGATCTTGGGGGTCCCAGAATCGAGTCCCACATCAGGCTCCCTGCGTGGAGCCTGCTTCTCCCTTTGTCTGTGTCTCTGCCTCTTTCTGTTGTCTCTCATGAATAAATAAATAAAATCTTAAAAAAATAAAAAAGATCTTGGAAGTCTATAGCCAGAAGCTTAGCAAATCCCTCTCCAACTACTTAGTGTGTCCTGGGTCTAGCCTCTAGGTACACAGCAGCTAGGAAGACAGCCTGAGTGGCCAGAGCCAGAGGAGTCCTCCTTAAGAGCTGTTTGGTTGTTTCACTATTTCTCTAATCCTCTCTCTGATGAAGGGGGTGTTAGAGAGTCTGGAGCCTGTGAGGGAGCAGAGGCGGTATGACATTCCACTTGCTCCATTGCAGGATTTTGTTGTACCTGGGTGGTGGATAGTGGTAGACAGGAAGGCACTTCCCCGATGCCCTTGCTCCTTGCAAGGGCACAACAGTCTGCACAACAGTCTGCACAAATGCCTGAGGGATTCAGGTTGATGTTGCTCCTGTCTCCAGAGAGACTTTCCTTATAACACTGGTTTCATTATTCCAAACAATGTAGTATCTTGGAAGTACACTTAACATTTTGTCTTAAATATCTCTCCCTACCATATGAAACCTAGGACAGGGCAGGATATGTAACAGCCATTTAATTCTTATTTGATTTATTGAAAATCCAAATGATTTTTTAAAAGATTTTTAAAATTTATTCGAGAGAGAGAGAGCAAGAGAGAGCATGCGCATGAGTGAGGGGGGAGGGAAGAGGCAGAGGGAGAGCAGGACCCAGGACCCTGAGATAGTAACCTGAGCTGAAGGCAGATGCTTAACTGACTGAGCCACCCAGTTGCCCCTGACTTTCCAATTTGAGAATAAAAAGCTTAATTTCTCTTTGTAACAAATAGTTGCAAACACACAATGTGTAGCCAGTTTAGTAGTGCTTCTCTGGAGTTCCCCCACCCCCAACCAGCCCTTCTATGGTGTTCTCTGTAATTGTCAGGACCCTTCCAGTTGCAAGTGATAGATAGCCATATATTGGCTCCTGAAACTGGAAAATTCAGAGGTGACACAGGCCACCGACACAACTGGATGTGGGACCAAGCCAGCCACCATTTCTGACTCTGCTTTTCCCCTGGGGTGGCCTCCATTCTTTCCTGTTGTTGGAGGCAGTAGAGCACAGTGGTTAAGAGCATAGCTCTGTAGCCAGACTGCTGTGTGACCTTGAGCAAGTTAATTAACCTCTCTGGGCCTCAGTTTCGTTATCTGAAGAAATACCATGATAGCAATGGGGATCCTCTCATGGGTTGTTGTGAGGCTCACATTAGCAACTGTGTGTAGCCCTAGTTGGCAGTGCCTGGCCTACAGTAAGCACAGTTTGCACTGTGTGATACAAGTGACCACTGTTGTTGTTTTCTCTCTATACGCTGGGGAGAAGGATGCAGCCTTAGATGGTTGCAGACTTAAATAATCCTAGCCCAGAGGAAAGAAGTTTCTTTGTGTTAGCATCCATGCATACTGATCTCCACTGTCATTTGCTCTGCTTGGTTCACATGCCTAGACCTTGGGCCCATTGCCATGATCAGGATTGGTGGTTACTGTGATTGACAAGCTCATCCTAATTGCAAGGACTTGGAGACCAACAGTTTTTCCAAGAGGCAGGATGCATTTTACCATCCATCCATCCATCCATCCATCCGTCCATTTGCTCAATGAATGTCTATTACTTGTCTATTATGGACTAAGCATAATTCTCAGCCTTGGAGTTAGAGCAGTGGTAACAGAGAGTGCTCTGCCCTCATGGAACTTCCATCCTACTAATAGCAAGAAGACATATTCAATGCACAAATAAATGAAAGGGAATATTAAATGTAGTAAGTGCTATGTTTAATATAAAGAGATGTCTGAGAGGGTGACTCGGGGTCAAAACTGCATCTCTGAGTAGGGCATCTTGAAGCTGAGACCTGAATGCCAAGAAGGGGGTCAGCCATGCCCAGGTGTGTAGGAAGAAAATTCTAGGTAGATGGAGTAGCTAGTGCAATGGAACCAAGGCAGGTGCGAGAGAGCTCTGTGCGTTTGGAAAGGGGAGAGGCAAAAAGTCTAATGGGAGCTCACCAAGGAGGGAGAGGGAGTTGGAGAGGGAGAACCAGGTTGAAAAGGGAGCCTTAGCAGGGGTGGGGGTGTGGGTGGGGAGATTGACTGCTACTTTTTTTTTTTTTTAAAGATTTTATTTATTTATTCATGAGAGACATAGAGAGAGAGGCAGAGAGAAAAGCAGGCTCTCTGCAGGGAGCTTGATGTAGGACTTGCTCCCAGAACCCCAAGATCATGACCTGAGCCAAAGGCAGATGCTCAACCACTAGCCACCCAGGTGCCTCAATTGCTGCTTTTAAGAAACTGATGTTGCCCAAGGCTCATGGTGGCTGCTGTGAAGGGAAGAGGCTTTGGTGGGGCAGGTGTCAAGGCAGGAGAGGAGTCAGAGGACTGTGGCAGTGTCTGGGTGAGAGATGGTGGTGGGGTGGACAAGAGGGCCTGTAGGGATGGATCAGGAGGCAGCTGGAAGCAGGGAAGGCAAGATGGCTGGTGGAATGGACGTGGGGAAGGGAACCAAGGATGACAACTGGGCTTGTGTTTGGAGCTGGGTAGATGGGGTTCCTCTCACAAGATGGGGATAATTGGAGGAGGGACAGGAAGAAAACACAGAGCTCCGTGTTAGATGTGCTAAGTTGATGTTTCTGGGAGGCAGCTAGGTGGAGATAGCAAATGGGCACTAGAAACTTGCACCTGGAATTCAGGGAGAGGGCGGGGGTGGGAATGGAGCCATCAGCAGGTGGATGACATTAAAACTGTGGGCAGGATGAGGTCACGTCGGGAGTGAGTGAAGCTGGCAGGGAGAAGGGTTGTTGGGATAGAGCAGAGGAGGTGGGAAGGAATGCTGGCTAGGGTGTAAGAAGATTCGTCTACTTGCTTTTCTGAGAAAGGTAAGATGCTGGTATGAAGTTCTTCATGAGAGGCTTGGCCGGAAAGAGAAAGGAAAGAATTCCATCGGTTCTTATGGTGGCTCACCTTCACCAGGCTACCAGAATGCTCCCAAAGCTGAACAATTCAGCTTTAAACAATCTTGCTTAACTTGCTCAGGCATTGATTTTATTAGTTAATTGACCTTTGCTCTCTTTTGGGGCATTTCATTTTCATTAAGTTTGTCACAGTTTTGCATCTTTCAGAGGTTATTGAAACTTTATGAGCTCTGGATTTGTATATTGTTCACACAGGGGGTTCTTTGGGGATCCTGTATCCACAGGGAACATTTGAGGGGTGGTGGGGTGGCGGGGCGGGATTGCTGGAACTCTGCCCTCCTCATTTCAACAACACAGTTGTATATTTTGCTGTTTTATTCAGCAATCTGTGTAGGATTATGAATAATTTGAAGATAGCATTTTACAGCTACAGAAATATGAAAGCCACAGTAGTGGAACAGCAGCCTGTTGAAGGCAGAGATCATGGCTCACTGTGCATTCTGCTTTCTCTAAGGGGCTGAGCCCCTGCTTGGCACCCAGCAGACTCTCAGTAGATTTTTGTTGAGTGGAGTTATAGCAGAAGTTTGCAGGCATGAAAGGTAGCAGCCTTCGCACAGAGGTTGTGTTCAGCAGAGATGCAGATTCTCAGCCTCTAATTGTACATCAGAGGTGATTACTGTGGCTGCAAAGCTTCCCATGCAGCATGGAAACAATTACATTAAAATGAAGTTGGAGATTCCAGTAATCTCCTTGGAGTAGACAAATAAACTTTGAAATCGTTTACAAATGATGCACCAAATCTGTGTGGCATCTGCTCATTGTAGGGGGAGAATGGGTTTCTTCCAAGAGGCTTTTCATGTGATGACATTGCTGGTTCTCGTGATGGGGAAGGAAAACACGAGGTGCTTGTCGGGCCCACCCTGCCTTGGACCCGGACTCCGGTTATCCTTAATGTGTGTGAGGAAACTGAGAGCCAGTCCCCCTGTTCAGCACCAGCCTCTCACTCCCTGGAAGGTATTCCGGTGTGAGATGGGGACCCAAGAGCTGGCCACTGCTCCTGGGAGGATGTTTTCTCAGCTTTGCCTTTTCCAGGCTGGTGATGGGGGGGCTGCCCTTTGACAGGCTTTGATGACAAGCCAAGAAGTTAGGAGAGCCTGTCCCAGACACACTCCCCTGGAACGGCCTTCTGCTTGGGTCCCCAAGCCAAGAAGGAGGGGGTTCAGACTGGTTACATTGTATGTGAGGGCACATTCCCAAAGGCCTTGCCTCATCCAAATCTTACATAATTCAAGACTAATTTTCCTATAAATAACTCTTTGATAAATAAAGTTATGAAAGTATAAAGTGGCAAGAATGCATTCTTGAAGTGTGTAAGTTTCAGCTTTTGGAGTCTGGGGCATATTATATGGCATTCCTGGGCAGCCATCGCAGCCACCAAACTTTCCATTATCCTTGGGTATATATAACTACTTTCTGTAAACTTAAAGGTGCAACACGTTTTGTGTGGCTTTTACTTTTCTAGCATTCTCTATAATCATTGTCATAGCGCTGCCTGCTAAGTAAGCTAAAAGTGCAGCACACAGAGGTCCTTGTCTGGTTTCTTCGTAGGATGTTGTTGCGTCTCATTTTTGGTCCAAAGTATTATTGCTGCTAGCATTGTTATTGCTTAATGAATGCTTGGATGATACTGCTGTGAGATGTAAAAAAGGTTTTCAGTTATAATAATAGTCAATGTTAAAGAACCCACACAAGTTATGAGTGCAAATACAACAGCACGATTTACGAGATATTGTTAAAAGATGGTGGGTTGTTCTACTTAATAGCTAAAATGGTTCTATCATGTGATCTTAATGGGAAACATAGTTTCTAATTCATTCAGCCAGATAGATCGGAAATGATGTGATCCTAGAGAAATCTTCAAAGAAAGTTGGAGTCCTATCATTTCAAAATTTGTGTACAAAGCTGATTAAAAAAATTGTGCTATTTCAGATTTGTAGAATTCAAAGTCACGTATCATTCATGTCACTATTAGCTAGGATTATTTTGGTTGTAGGTTACGGAATAGCTAACTCCATCAACAACTAAAATCTCTTACACAAATGAGGGACTGTATTATGAGGATACTGGTGTATGTCAGAGAAGTCTCAAGCCCCTATATCTGGATTTCAAGAACAGCTGGAACCAGAGGCTTCAAACTGTCAGTTCTCTTTCCCTCTGGTTTTTGCTTTTGCTTCCCTTGACTTTTCTCTCTCCCAAAGTCAGTTACATCATTTGTGGGGTCTGGTGCAAAACAAAAATGGAGGGCCTCTTGTCTAAAAAGCAGGGAAAAAAATGTTTTGTTTCCGTGTCTTTCTTTAAACCTGTTATGGTTTTTTTATGTATATTTTTTTGTTGGAGTTCAATTTGCTAACATATAGTATAACACCCAGTGCTCATCCCATTAAGTGTCTCCCTCAGTGCCCGTCACCCAGTCATCCTATCCCCCCACCCACCTCCCCTTCCACTACCCCCTTTTTCGTTTCCCAGAGTTAGCAGTCTCTCATGTTTTGTCACCCTCTCTGATTTGGTTTTTATTTGCTGTTTAATGTCCCTTTCTCCAGGGCACAAGGATACTTGCAGGGCAAGTGGGACTCTCATCCAGTGGGTGCACTGTGACTCAGTGTATGAGATATCCGTGCCTCCTAATGCTCCCCACATGGGGAGCAGGGTGAGAGGAGGATAGAGGCATCATGGAGTCTATTCAAGGGAGGCAGGGAAGTGGCAGGAGGCTCCAAGCCCTGATGCTTAATGCCTTGTTTTATGAGACTTCACATACTAGTTTCCTAGAGTTGCTGTAACAAGTACTACATCTGCACGTCTTAGACAACAGAATTTATTGTCTCCCAGTTCTGGAGGCTAGAAGTCCAAGATCAAGGTGTTTTCAGGGCTGGTTCCTTCTGTGGGCTGTGGGGGAGAGTCTATGCCTTTGGGGTTGGTTCCTTTTGAGGGCTGTGGCGGGGAATCTGTTCCACACCCGCCCCCATTTCCTGGTTGTCCCAGACATGGTTTGGCTTGTAGAAGGTGAGCTCCCTGTGCCTTTGCATCTTCTTTATGTGTGTTTGTCTCTGTGTCCACATCTCTCCGTTTTATAAGGACACCAGACACATTGGATTAGATCCCACCTCATTCCAGTATGATCTCATCTTAACTAATTACATCTGCAACAGCCTTATTTCCAAATAAGCTCACATTCTGAGGTGCTGGGAGTTAAGACTTCAACTTATACATCTGGGAGAGGACACAACTCAGCCTGTAACACTTACAAAACAGAAATTCAAAGATAAGAGTATTAAGAATTTCAAAACGGCAAGTACGGAGCATTAAACCCCAAATGGGGCTCCCCTTCTAAGCGTGCAGCCCGTGGGACTGCACAGATCGTTCACCCAGCATTTCCCATGTGGCGGGAAATGTGGCTCTGTAGATTTAGCTCCTTGGGGAGAGAAATGACGCTACCCTCTGACTGCTGGATACATATGTCACCAGATTTTAGCTCTGAGCCTGGAGGTGGCACTGGGGCCAATGGCAGAAACCCACAGGCACTACCAACTCCATGTTCTGAAGATAACTGAACAGACTCCTGCCCAACCACTGTCTCCTCCCTGACTAGAGCTTACCAACAGTTGGCAAAACTGCCTCTACTCCCTTCACCATCACCAACACCCTTGCCTACCCTACCCCCAAACTCCATAAGCAGAGGACTGACTAGGGAGGTAGAGAGGGGCAAGATATTTGGGCTACGGTCATTGTCTTTGTGGGAATGCCAGTGGTCTCTCCCAGCAAGACAGAGGGCGTAGACAACTCATCTGGGTTAGCAACAGAAGAAGCTGGAACCCACAATGGGAAGTTGTATACACATTTCTGCATAAGTTTAAAACTCCTTCCAGAAATGAGGGTGGAAGTATCCTCAATGAGTCTTTATGATATGCCTGCTCCATACGTGTCAATATATAGTTACCTAAGGTGGGTATGCTCTGCCTAACTTTTTCTGCCTGAGTTTACTGAATATTATAAAAACAGTTGTTAAATCCTGGTCATTTGACCTCTGTAATGTTCCTAATATCTTATTATCGGAGGCTGTTAACAGGCTCTCCCTGCCTCTAACCCCCCTACCTTCAGTTCTCATCCTTTAACACAGATGACTTTGCTGGAAAGAAACCATTTCCCTGAATAAAGTCCCGTTAATACTCAAATGACTAACATTCAAGGATTATCCCAGGAGTATTTGCATTTTGAAGTGAGAGTTCATTAACCCATGACTTTTAAAATAGTTGGTTTTCACAGTGCTTAATAAATACGTGTGCAAGAGATCAGATCTAGGGTTGAAATGATTTGGGGCAGGGAAGAAACTTGTCACCAGCCTGACCTTACCTGTCATTACTCGGATCCCTATGCTCTGGAGCTGGACTGCTTGGATCATGCTAACTCAGTGGTCTTGGCTTACTTACTCATCTATAAAAGGGGAAAATGATAGAGGGTTTGCTCTCTATTGTTGTGAGGATTAAATATGGTAATTCCACAAAAGTGTCTAAAAAGAATACCCTTCACAAATTTGGTGTTCAAGAGATGTTAGCTATCATTATCACACTATTATTGCCATCATCATTATTAATATGTGCTTACTTTTCAATCCTTTGTCCCTTTCTCTACTTTTAAATATTCATTCACTCACTCATTCATTTATTCCTTGTGATTGGTGCCATGACAGGGGAGGGAATCAATGGTTGTGTGTGTTTGCTCCTGGGATCTGCATTTGAAAACATACATAAAGCAATTTTTCTATCCTTATGTAGTAGTGTGCTGTCTTGACATTTGTAGGGTATGTCCCCACCTCATCCTTTTTCTATAGTCTTCACTACTCTTGGTCTATTACTCTTTCACATACCTTTTAGAATCAGTTTGTCAAGTTTACACAAAAAAGTTGGCATTTGATTAGAATGGCATCAAATCTATATACAAATTTGCAAGAAAACTGACTTTTTTTGAAAACTGAGCCCTCTCCCCATAAGCATTTATTTAGCTCTTGTTTACTATCTTCAGTGAAGTTTTTATAATTTTCTCTATAAAAATGAGTTTCATATATTATGTTAGATTTATTCCTAAGGGGACGCATGGGTGGCTCAGCGGTTGGGTGCCTGCCTTGGGCTCAGGTCGTGATCCCAGGGTCTGGGATCGAGTCCTGCATCGGGCTCCCTAAATGGAGCCTGCTTCTCCCTCTGCCTGTGTCTCTACCTCTCTGTGTTTGTCTCTCATGAATAAAGAAAGTAAAAAAAACTTAAAAAAAAAGATTTATTCCTAAGTATTTCATATTTTTGATGGTATAGTAAGAATATATATCTTAAAATTTTATTTTCACACTCTTTCTTGTTGGTATATAGAAATATAAATAACCATTAAATATTGATTTTTATATATAATAGCACTGCTAAATTCCCTTATTAATTCTAATGGTCATCTGTAACTTCTTCTGGGCTTTCCATTTGTCAGTTTTGCCACATTTGAATATTAACACTTTTGTTCCTTTCTTCCATGGTTATATCTACTATTTAGTTTTCTTGCTTTGCAGCACTGGCTATGATCTGTATAGTACATTAATCAACAGAAGACATTTTTGTCTTATTTTATTTTTAAAATTTATTTTAAAAATATTATTTATTTACTTGAGAGAGAGACAGCATGAGCAGGGGATGGGGCAGAAAGAGAGGGAGAAGCAGGCTGCTCACTGAGCAGGGAGCTGGATGTGGGGATCTATTCCAGGACCCCAAGACCATGACCTGAGCTGAAGGTAGCACTTAACCAACTAAGCCACCTAGGTGCCCATTGTTTTTTATTTTAAAGGGTAAGATGTCTCTACAGATTTTTAAAAAAGAAAGCCAAAGACATTTTCTTCTGTTGCCAGTCTGCAAATTTATTTTTATTATTATGGATGAGTCTCTTAAATTCCTTCTATTTTTTGTTGAGATGAGATGTTGGTATCTATTACCATTTTATTTTTATTTTTTTAAAGATTTTATTTATTTACTCATGAAAGACACACACACAGAGAGAGAGAGAGAGAGAGAGAGAGAGAGAGAGAGAGAGAGGCAGAGACACAGGCAGAGGGAGAAGCAGGCTCCATGCAGGGAACCTGACGTGGGATTCGATCCCGGGTCTCCAGGATCACGCCCTGGGCTGCAGGCGGCGCTAAATCGCTGCGCCACTGGGGCTGCCCGGTGTGAAGTACTTTAAAGTACAGATTTAATTTATTTAGCAGTTTTAGGACAGAGGTTTTTTTTTTGTTTTGTTTTGTTTTTTTTTGAGTCAGTTTTGGCAAGTTGTGTTTTACTAGGAATTTGTTAAATTTTCTCTTATTATATTTATTGGTGTAAAGATTTTTGTGATATCCTCATGTTGTCATTTGAATTTCTGCAGCCTTTTTCATTCTCAATGTGTATTTATGCCTGGTCCCTCCATTTTTTGGAACCAGTATTACCAGAAGTTTGTCGATTTCACTGGGATTCATTTTTTAAAATTAAATATTGGCTTTGTTTTATATTTCATTAATTTCTCTTTATAATCATTATTTTCTTCCTCCTTTCTATAAATATATTCTATCATTCTTTTCTCTTAGTGTTTAAACTAAATAGTTAACTTATTAATATTCAGCCTTTCTTCTCTTCTATTAAAGCTTTTTGGACTAGAAATTTTCCTATTAAAACAGATTTATCTTCATTTTAAATATGATATGTCCCACATGATATAGAGTACACTTTTTATCATACAGTTCAAAATATTTTCTACTTTTGCCTGTGATACATGAATTGTTTAGATATGTATTTCTTAATTCCCAAACCTATGAGTGTTTCTAATTATATTTTTATTGACTTTTAAATTTAATTGCATTGTGATCTAAGCTGATCATAGAATGTAGTCTGTGTGACACCACTATGTGAAATATATTGTAGCTCGTTTTATGGCCAAATATGTGTCAGTTTTCATAAATGTTCCTTGTAGATGTGCTTGGAAATAATATGTATTCAGTCCTTGGGTTTAAAGCTCTGATCATTATTAAGATCAAATTTCTCATGGTATGTCCTATGGAGGGCAATTTGGCATTATGTAACAAAATTACAAATGCGTTTCTCATCATTTCAACATATCCAATTGTAAATATAAGAAAATGCTAAGGTATACTTTCACAAGTGTGAGCTACAAATCTGTAGTGTGCAAGGATACAACTAATTTATTATATTGTCTATGATAACAAAAACAGCTTAAGCACCCATTAGTAGGGACTGTTTGTATAAACTAGGTTTCAACTTTACAATTGGCTACTGGGTAGCTATAAAAATAAGCAGAATTCCAATTAATAAATGTAGAAGGAATGAGGGAAATAGGACATCTCCATTAGAACATAACAGTAATAGTCGCTGCAGGCAATATGCTGAACACTAAAATTAATGGGTGAATCTTTAAGGAGAAATAGGATGTTTTCATAGCTTTGAATGACCTCCCTCAGAATATTTGTTAACTATTGTGCTCACAAATCAAGAAATGAGCATAACCTAGATGAAAACATTATGACATTACAAAAGGAGACAGAAACTTGAGCAAATTGAAAGATGTGATACAAAATTACAAAGATGTTAGTTATTCATAAAGAAGCCTGCTATATCTTCATGATGGATTTATCTCTTTATTTATACAGTGTTGTTCTCTGTATTTGGCAATCATCTTTGCTCTGACTTATGTCCACCCTTGCTTTCTTTTGATTAAGATAGTCTATCCATTGATTATATTTTTCCATCCTTTTGCTTTCAACTTACCTATGTCATTATATTTGAAGTCAGTTTATCATAGATAGGATCTAGTTGGGTTATGCTTTATTCAGCCACTCTGGTGATCTTTGTCTGTTTATTCATATATTTAGACCATTTACACTTAATGTGATTATATGTTAAGGTGTAGGTCTGACATTTTATATTTTTGCTTTCTGTTTGTTCCCTCTATATTTCATTTCTCTGTTTTCTTTTTTCCTACCTTCTTTTGGGCTACATAAACTTATTTTTAAAATTCCAGTTTGATTTACAGTCCACATGAGTGTATCTTTTTGAATAAATTTTTGGGTGGTTTCTGTAGGCATCAAATATACATAAATAACATATTACAAGGTACCAGTTTGAGTGAAGTATAGGCATTTTACCTCTTTTAAGTCTCTTTGTCCTCTACCACATAAAATTGTCTTAAACATTTCTTCCATATATGTTGAGGACCACATCAGACAATGTTTAGAAAACTCAAAAGCAGAAGGAAAGTCTATAATATTTACCCATATTTTTGCTCTTCCATTGTTCTTCCTTCCTTCCAGATTCCTTTTTTTTTTTAATTTACTAATTTTCTTTCTGTTTAGAGAACTTCCCTTAGCATTCTTTTCGGATAGATCTACTGGCAACAAATGCTCTTAGCTTTCCTTCATCTGAGGATGTCTATTTCTCTTTATTTTCTGCAAGATAAATTTATTGGCTATAGAATTTGGGGTTGACAGTTCTTTTCTTTCAGCACAAAATTTCCACTTCCTTTTGGCCTTCATGGTTTCTGATGAGAAATCCACTGTCATTTGAATTGTTTTCTCTGTGTAAGTGAGATGTTGCTTTTCTCTTACTGCTTTCAAGACATTTTCTTTGTCATTAATTTTCAGAAGTTTCATTATGCTATGATTTCATTGTGGATTTCTTTAGGGTTTGTGAACTCTCAAAATCTCAAATCTGGAATTTTACAACTTTTGTAAATTTGGTAAATTTTCAGCATTATTTCTTTGAATGCCTTTTTTTTATCACACCCTCTTTTTCCTTTCCTTCTGGCATTCTTTTCTTTTTATAATGTTATCTTTTTTGTTACATTTTTATTTATTTATGATAGTCACACACACACAGAGAGAGAGAGAGAGGCAGAGACACAGGCAGTGGGAGAAGCAGGCTCCATGCACCGGGAGCCCGACGTGGGATTTGATCCCAGGTCTCCAGGATCGCGCCCTGGGCCAAAGGCAGGCGCCAAACCGCTGCACCACCCAGGGATCCCTCCTTCTGGTATTCTTAAAGTACAAATACTATACCTTTGTCATTGTTCACATATACCTGAGGTTCTATTAATTTTTTTTCTAGTTTATTTTCTCTCCATTGTTCAGATTGGATATTTTCTGCCATTCTATCTTTAAGTTCTTTGATTGGCTCAACAGCAGAATGGCAAAACCAGAAGAAACAACCAATTGACTTAATTTTGATTATTGTATTTTTAATTTATAGAATATCTATTTGGTTCTATTTTATATGTTCTATTTCTTGGTAAGACTGTTTTTTCCTGTCGTAAGTGTGCTCATAATTACTCATTGAAGTATTTTTATGATGGTTACTTTAAAATATTTTTCACATAATTCTAATATTTGTGTCATCTTGGTTTTGGCATCCATTTATTGTCTTTTCTTACTCATGTTGAGATTTTTCTGATTCTTGGTAGGCTGAGTAATTTTTGATCGTATCCTGGACATTTTTGGTATTATTTTATGAGGCTCTGGGTCCTACTTAAGTCTGTTTTAGCAAGTGTTGCCTGATACCACATTAGAAGTAAAATGAAGGTCCTGCCTCATTACTGCCAGGTGGCTGTGGAAATCCTACCCTGTTTGGCCTCTGTTGACACCCTGGAATGGAGGTGGGAGGAAGGGAGGAGGACACCTTGGGTAGGGGTGGAAATTGAGGCTCTCCACTAGGCCTTTGGTGATACCACCTTGGTTAGGAGGAGGGGGGTACCTTCATTTTTCTCCCCATGAGGCTTCCATTGACACCACACAGCTAAGGAGTCATTGCTCCCACAGGGAGATAGTGAATATCCTGACTTCCCATTAGGCTGGATGAGAAAGGATACCTAACTACCTTTTCTTGGGAGTTGAAGTTCAGAATCCCCACATGGCCCTCACTGACTCCCACATACCCCTTCACTGGGGTAGTTGCTCATTATAGCCAGGATGAAAATCCCAGCATTTCTTTGGGGCTTTTCTGATATTGCACTTGCAGTGGAGGACATATGGGTGGGCGAGTTAAGGCTCTGTGTCACAATCAGGTGAAGGTGAAAGCTTAGGCTTCTCATTCAGCCTTTGCTGATAGGGGGTGGGAGTGTGGCCATGATTTATTTTTTTCATGGTGTCTTTCTAGGGCAGAGAGGTTATTGTCTAGATACCTCTATCTTGCTAGGTTGTCCCTTTCCTGTTGCTTTTGCTAAAGAGATCTGGATGTTGGGGGTTTTTCTCTTTTCTTTTTAAAAATCTGTTCCACTGATGTTTCTGAGTTGTTGGCTTCTCTAGCACCCAGTCTGGGATACATGAAGTGAAAGGAAAACCCAGGTAACTGACTGTCATGGTGTTTTTTGGGTTTCAAGGTCCCTAGCCAGTCTGGATGCTTCTCACTACCTTTTGGAGTTCTTATGTTTGTTGTACATGTAATGCTCAGGTTTTTTTGCAGGAGGCATAAGAGAAACATTTTAGCAGAAATAAAACAGGTTTTAACAAGGAAAATAGGAAAAAGTACACCTACTTCATATTGGTCTGAAACTGGAACTTTTCCTTTTCAATTTTTGTTCCTAACTTTTTTTCTGTGAACACTTCTGTTATAGTGTAAAACTGTGGCAGCAGTTGGGGCTTCCTAGTCCTACTCTTGGCTTCAGTGTTATGGCCTCTACTGTTTATCCATTGAGCTTTTATTCATTGGCATCTTTTCCTTTTATCTTGGTGCTTTTTTAAAAGTCAAGAGTCATTACTAGATTTCTATCAATATTTTGATGTCCGTGGAGATAATCTAGAGGATACATTCATTCCTATTTTACAGATGAGACAGCTGAGACTCATGTGAGCAACATGCCCACCATTATGTAGTTAGCATGGATTCAAGTCAGGATTCCATTGCGGGTCTGTCTGGCTTCTGAGTCCACAGACTTTACAACTTAATGCTTTTGACATAGAAAGGACAGTTGCCAGGTGCCTTTGTTGACACAGTTCAGCAGTTTATAGGAGTGCAAGGCTGTGACACTGTGTGATATTATAGGCTATGGTTATTTTCTGTCTTGCATCTGCTAAAGTTCAACATATGGCTTTCGTCATGCTACTCCTGTAGAGCTTGCTTTTAATTTATCTGCTCAGGAAGTCTCAATTTTCACACAGTGTTTGGTTTCCAGTAGAAACCTATTCTGATATCATTTTCTGGCTCGTCTGATTAGGGCCTGTCAAAGTCCAGTGGTTTTCCACAGGTCATTCAGTGTGAGTGAGTCAGAAGCTGTGGCTGCTGAATCACAAATTCAGCATCCACATGGCTTCTGATTCTTTACTGTGGCCACCAGGCCATCTTCCTTGCTGAGAATGACAAAGCACTGACTACTGAATGGGAAACATATTTCAGAGATGCTAACACTGAGGTGAAAAATAGACTTGGGACTTTCTGAAGAGAAGATCTTATTTAAAGGAATGAACATTCTATTGGTCTCTTGGGCAATAAGATAATCTTTTAGGTAGTGCTTCTCAACAGGGGTGCCAGGGCATGCTGAGCTGCTACAAATGGATTACAGGTGTGCCTGAGATATGGATCTCCTTAATTCTTGGGGGCGGTCATACAGGTCCTGGGGCCCCCTGGAGCTGTGGCTTAGTTACTGCCAGCTGTGAGCAGCATCACCTGTTTACCCCAGGGAGCCATACAAAAGGTATTATTTTCTATGTGTACTGAAAAAAGAGGAAGGTTGGAGAGCACAGTTTTAGGTAATATGTACAGAATAGGGTACCATATTGGGAAGTCAGTTGGCTCCAGTTGCCTGACACAGTGCTAAGCTCCAGTTAAATTAGGAGTATAGTGCTTTCTTGGGGTATGGCTTCTCTGCCTGAAAAGAGAAACCATGATAGAGAATGTGACTCAGGGCGTGAATGGCATGGATGGCATTAACATGTCTTTGTTGGGATTTAAAAAAATTAAAAACCAAACATGTCTTTGTTCACCAAGTCATGGAATTCTGTAATGAAGGGGGCATTACCTGATGCTGATAAAGATAAGTTGGTAAGAAGTTATGAAATACAATTCCTTTAGTGAGTGTTAAGAATTAAGTAGTTAAAATACCTTCAAACGGAAAAGATAGAGAGAGACCCATAATGCTTCTGTCAGGTCATAATAGACATTCCTTTTGTGTTTCTAAGGGATACCAGGGACATCCTTACCCTTTGAGGTTGATATCAAGTAGACAACAAGGTCTCTTTAAGAGCCCTTGGCTCCACAGTCAAGGACAAAATGTGCAACCTATGGTAGCATCTCTGCTGTCTTCAATTATGCTATGTCCTGTTTTCCTCTTTGAACCCCACTGAAGGCCCTTTGCTTCACTAGCCACCCCCAGGACCCTTGAGCCAGTGCAGCTGTA
Source organism: Canis lupus dingo (assembly GCF_003254725.2). NCBI lineage: Eukaryota > Metazoa > Chordata > Mammalia > Carnivora > Canidae > Canis > Canis lupus. The sequence continues at coordinate 14,745,739 of NC_064259.1, read as the reverse complement.
CTCATCCACCCAAGCAGCTGAGAGCAGAGGAGGGTTCAAAAATAAGCTTGTTGAGAAGCCAGTGGACAAAGAGGTTTGTTGCCTGTTGCACATCTGATGTTTTCTATTATTATTGGAAATCCCTATCTCATGTGGGGGGTCCATGGGGGTAGTAAAGAGATTTACTCTAATTAGGAGAGCACATATGAGGTGGAGAGGGGCCTGAGAGGGACAAGAACAGGAGGCTGCTGAGGCTTTGGGGATGGCTGACAGCACACGTCCAGCCTGGGCTGGGGGAGCGGGACATTGACAGAGGGGCAGGGCAGTGTCCAGTTGTCATGTTATTATGGTTGCTGCTGCAGCTATCATTACTACTACTACTACTACTACTATTATTACCACTAATTTAAGGCCAGTTATGAGTGAAGCCTTGTGCAGAATACTTCACATGCATTATCTTATTTAATCCTTATGCGAACCCTGTGGCACTGGTCTCATTATCCAGGTGAGGAAATTGAGGGTGGAGACAGGTGATCCAGAGACACACAGCTCTTACATGATAGAGAAAGAACTTCCACCATGCCTGCCTTCAAGGTCCATGCACTTTCCACTCACCACACTGCCTTCTTGACTCAGTGGAATGTCCAGGTCAGAGACTGAAGGAGCAGGGGGGTGTTTCAGCACAAGGGGTTAAAGCGGTAGGAAATCAGGATGCGCAAGGTGAGATGGACCCTAACTCAGTGCAGAAGTGGTGAGGAGTGATCTAGAGCTCCCACCTGGGCTGTGGATTCGGGGAAACTCTGAGTGGGGATGGAAGCCATGAGAACGGACGAGCTTGTCCAGGACTGAGAAGAGCAGTGGCCAGGAGAGAGATTTGAGAAACATGAACAGTTATGGGCTGGGCAGCAGAGGAAGAGGCTGGGGAGAAAGTAGGGGGAAGAGGTGGGGGGAAAGAGAGGAAGGGGAACAAGCAGAGTGTGTGTGATGACGTGGAAATGGGAAGAGCTCGGGGTGTCTTGGCTTTGAAAGAGCTTGAGCCTTCTGGTTAGGTGGCTGGACTCACACTCAAGGCTGGAGCTGCTTCTAACACTAAGGAGCAAAAGGTTCATGTAGGAATCATGCTGAGGCTCCAGAAGCAGAGAGGAGGCCTGGTCCTGGAGCCAGCATGCCCTGCTCCCCACAGACGGGTGAACTCTGTCCAGCTTGTTCCCAGCAGAGTTTCTACTGTTTTCTTACACTCAAAATACTTTTTGCTAAAGCTCTGCAAATTACATGGATGATGCAAACCAACCTGGTATGCAAAGCCCTGCTCCCAGGCTAGCTCCTGTTTGTTAGCGCTGCGCGTACCTCCTCATGTCTGGGAGGCACTTCTGCGCCTGCTCACTTTTGGAGTCAAAGTCAATCAAACTACTCTCCTCTACTCTTGTAGTTTTGAAAGCCCTGGAGTCTGTGGGTTTGGTTAACTGAATGCTTCGGTGAGTGTGTGATCCTTCTGCCATATTTGACAGCTTTAAGACATCTTGAAGCTGTTGTACAGGCAAACCCTCAATTTATTTTGGACCACACTTGGGATGTATTTCTAGGAGAGGTGTCTCAGGAATATTTTTGTTGGATATTTTGGAAATTTTTTGTTCTTTAAAGGCACCCTTATAGCCCTGAGAAGAAAAGTGAAAGGTCCCTTCTGGCCATTTTCCCAATGACATCCTTGGAGAAGAGGCTATCCTTAATTAGAAAGCTGGCAAATGGAAGGGATTCTGAACACTTACAGGAAAAGAATCTCCTAATAGACAAAGCGAGGTGTCGTGGGTTATCAGTGGGCATTAGGCAATGTCCTGTATGGAGGTGGGAAACTGGAAGGGAGAGGAGTAGGAGGAAGAGAAAGAGGAGAAAGTGGGAGGCAGAACAAAGAGATGGACATTTCATTTCACGCAGCCAAGGACTTGCAAACTGAAAACAGTGACCCCAAAGTGCACGTCAGGGCGGTTGGCTCACGAGAGGTGTGGCAGGGTCCTTTCTTCTCTTTCCCAGTCACCTCCAACATTATTTGACTCATCTTTCTGGAAATATTTCTAGCTGTCCCTTGTAACCCTGAATGTTTCCCAAGCTCATTGAAATGTACAAGTGAAAATTATTCATCTGTTTGGAGATTAGACAGGGCTGAAAATGCTGTCCGAAGTAAACGGATAGAGTTACACAATCAGACAGATCTGTTACGAGAAAGGGAAAGCTTTGCTAGTAACATCCCAGTGGGCCAAGTGCTGAAGACAAGTGAGGGAAGATGGAGAGTCGCTGGCCCTCTGAGGGGTGGAGGAACAGGTGCCCTGAGCAGATGCTTAAGTGGACACACATCCATCAAGGCAAGTGACACAGAGCTGGATCCTGGCTACCCAGCTGGTCACGTGGAATCTGCACAGATGACTCAGGGTGTGCAGAATCAAAAGCAATGGAGAGAGAGAGTAGACGGAGGAATGCCATCTCGCTCAGGACAAGGACTGGGCTGGGTTGCTCAGGGTCAGGGCATTGGGCGGTGAGTCAGAATCTTGGGACCTCTGTTGCTGTTTCGGCAAGGATCAAAGAAGTGGTGATCTGACTTAGCAGACTTCTGTTTAAGAAAGAGGACTTGGAAATCTTTCTCCAAAACATGAATAGATGAATCTGTGTATTTTCCAGGAAAATTACTGCTGAAGAGTGCTTATATTGATATTTAAGAGGAGGACGAAATTTGCCACACAGAGTGCTCAGTGGTGCCCTCTGTGGTATGTGCTGGAAAGATCTCCTGTATAAAGGAATCTCGTGACACCAGAAATTCCACCATTCTAGTATGTTCCTTTGGGCTGAACATTTCTGTCTCTGGACACCTCTCTGGAAATACAATGGGGAAAGCTAACACCAGGCTGGCTTCAGGATACCAATGAGATATGTTCTATCCTAGGCAGCATGAGGGTTCTGGATACTTTCAGGTGAGAAGGGGGAAGGTTATGGAAGAGGAAGAAGCAAATGGAAAGAGCAGAGGCATTTCCACACTGTGTTCTAGAAGTCTTCAGAAAAGGTTGCTCCCCAGACTTCAAAAAGTACTTCATGGTATGTGAAAAGAAAAATTGTGGTCACTTTGATCTTGGAGGTATTTCTTCTCTTTGTAAGTTTCTCATCACATTTCCATATTTTTGGGTACATCTAATTATGGATTTTCAGATTCGAGGACAACGTTACATTCTGGTTAGAGCATGGAGTCAGCACCTCTAGCATTGCTGCCTCTTGCCTGCCATTTCTGTATGTCTATGGTCATATTAGGTAACTCTGCAGAGCTTCTGATTTCTTATTTATAATGTGCAGATAATGACATTATTTTCCAGATTTACTGTGAGATTAGAAGAAAAATACTACATGGCAAAAGGCTTAGTATAGTTCCTGGAGAAATCACTAAGAACCCAGCAGGATGCAAGCTCTCCCATATGCAGGCATCTCCTCAACAGCTCCAAATGTTCCTACTCTTACAGGAGACTCACTACCACCTGACACAGCTCTCTCTTCATTTCTGAGCAGTCACGATTGTTGAGAAATTCTTTTTTGCATCAGTATCTGCCTTTCTGCCCCTTCTCCCTGTTAGTTGTAGTTTTGCCACTTGGAGCATCTTGGTATACTTCCTAAAATTCTCTTAACCTCTGCCATGATAACCATGATAAGATTTTTTTGCAGACAGAAATGACCTATTCTTGAGGTTTTTTTACTTTTCAAGGCTAAAAACTCTTTTTCTGTCAAGTCTCATTCATCCAACACGGTTTTGAGCCTTCAACAATCTCTCTTGCCTCCCAGGATTTAAAAAAGTCAATTTGCAATTTATACTCTTCATAGGTTTGGTATTTGCAGTTGTGTCCACTTTACAGATTGTTCACGGGTTCAGGGTTAGTATTTGACCCTCAGGGCTTACCATGTCAAGACACTGCACTGAGAGGCTGTATAACTTAGTATCTCCCCATCTCTTGAATTGGTTTTTCCCAGTTTAGCTTCATGGCAGTGGGTCATCCAGCTCTGGCTGGACATCTGTACCAGTGCTTCTCTTTATGTGGCTAAGGACAAGTTTTTTAAATCTCCAATCCAATGCAAACCACCACATTTGGAGAATACAATAAAGATAAATTACTGGAAGGACAAATAAGAAGCACATAAAATACAAACCATAACTTTTTCCTATGAAATTCACAGACATAAAACTATGTTTTAATAAATGTCATCAAAGCAAATATAGCCTAGAAAAATGAATTACCAAAACTGGACATGTTGATTACAGGTATTCATTTACGTGATTAATATAAAGAATTGCTTTCACACTAGTAAATATTTGCCATCCTGTACTAGTACAGTACATTTTGAGTAAAATGAGGAGTCTCCATATTAAATTCCTCTATATGCAGTCTGAATGGACACCAGGTATAATTACTTTAGTGCAAAAAACGAGCTAGCTTCTTGTTTACTGATTAACCTAAGTAAGGTTGGATTGGCAGCAATATTACTCTTAGGGGGAATGTAATATCTAAATTGTTTTCTATGTTTTGTTTTCATACTGGTCATAGTAGACAGACCAGAGGTTGGTTGATGGGAACAGAAGTGGATTTCAAAACAATTTCAGCTGCTTCATGATGTTTAATTTTTAAGTTTTATTCAAAATGAAACCAGTGATCCTGTGTTTAAAACATTCATCTTCAGCTTTTCATCAATAGCCATCTGCAATAATTTTATCCTGAAAGTTATAGTACATTAAATAATCTTTAACTGATGAGAGCAGTGGACTCTAGGTTGTATAATGCTTTCGGTTTGACCCCCTAATGTTAAGATAGCTAACTTGTAGCATGGTCCCAGCTGCTCATGACTAGAATGCAGCTCAGGCCACATAGGATTTACCAGAGGAGTTTGACAAGAATCTCTCTTCTGTTCTTTTTTTTTTTTTTTTTTTGCTTTTTAAAAGAAATAGACTGACCACACTTGTTCAAACTGAGCTTAAGCTCAATATTGTCAATAAGGAAGTCGCCCTGCTGTTCCTGGGGTATCTGACTCTGCTCATTCATGTGCATCTTATAAGTACTTCACATTTGACACCAACTTCTACTTATCACATAGAAGAGCGCCTGGAACATAGTTGGCTCTTAGTTCATATTTGCTTACAGAATAAATGAGTATATACAATTTAGCTGCTAATGTGTCTATTGCCGTAGTTTGACTCCAAAGTCATGGAATTCTAAAAACAGTGAACATGAATTGTATTTCTCCAGAATCACATCGATGTCCTCACCTATCTCCCCTCATGCACTTTTGTTCTTAAATTGCATATGGGAGACCAAGGGACCAGAAATCATGATGGAACAAGTCAGGTTCACACAGAGTAAAAATCCTTCTGGATATAGCCTCCAGCCCTCCTGACATGCCTGTTACTTTGAAATAAAACCTCATGTCAAGTTTTTTGCTTTTTATCACAGATATAACTATCATTATTACAGCAGCTTGCCCAATATTCTGCATTAGCTTGGCATATATTTGCAAAGAGACATGTTTAATACGGCTCTTGATATTTTTTATGTCAAAGCAAAGCAAAAAAAAAAAAAAATCACAGGGAAATTATTTTTCTTTTAATTTTTTACAATTAAAAGCTATTATTAGGGAAGAACAAAAGAACTGGCAAGGCCTAGAAATTTGCCATCTGGGAAAGATCACGGGAACTTTCTCTTGGGCAGACTTTGGGCTAGTTTGGCTCTGGCATTCAGGGACTAACTTATCTTCCCACAGAGAGTCAATTCACGCCCACAGGAAGAGTTGCATCTATGATGTCAATTCAACAGCATCAGAGGCAGGGTCTTAGCATGGGTTGACTCTGCCTTGAAAGCAGAGCCTGAGACAAGGACTTGCAGGGTAGTTCACTTGGAGGGTCATCCCAGGAAACAGGAGTCAGAACCAGGCAGCACGTGGGAAGGACAGAAGCCAAGGCAAAGTTTCCTTACCGAGAGAGCACTGGGGACAGCTGGAGCCCAGTAATAAAGGCTGCATTCCTGGCTGCCCCCCAAGGATTGTCCAGCAGAGGTAGAATCAGGGGGTTCTCTTGCTCATTGATTGACATGCCCCTAGAGAGGAACTCCCTGAACTTCTGGCTGTGTAGGCATGCTTTTCCCAGGGATCCTGGGGGATACAGGGTAGAGAAGGGCAGGGGCATTGAGTGAGTTTTGTGCTTGAGGCAGAAGCAGTCAGCTAGGTGAGTCAGAAGGCTCATGGACCAAAGCGATGTGAACCAGGGAACCAGAAGAGCAAAGGGCATCACTTTCTAGAAAGCAGCATTCTATCAGGGAGGCCCTGGGAAGATCCCTGGTGTGCTGAGTGAATCCAGTGAGAACAGAGGCTTCTCCAAGTTTCTTTCTCACCAAGGAAAGTGCTGCTGGGAGAAGAAGCAGGGGCTGGCAGGTACCCCCAAAGCATTCCCCACTCATATTCATGAGAAAGACCCATGCAAAGACAAAGCCCCTGTGCTTTCTTGCAGATTCTGCTGAAAACCTAGAAGACCATACCAAGGCTGAGTGAGATGCATAGTAGGGCCATGGGAACACTCCTTCTAACATTTTTACTTTATATCTGAGATTTGCCTCTTTGCCAGGGCCAAACACCAGGCCATCTGCCTCTCTGTATCCCTGTAGTTTGATAAGCACGGAGTTGGGCTTGCCAGGTGCCCCCAGAGAGACTGCACCTTCCATATTGGCAGCTTTGTCATTTGATCCCTTGTTATACATATAGTGGTGGTGAAGAACATGGTGCATTTGGTTTTGGCGGAGCTTTTCTGAACAGGGTCCCTTGTTGCTCTTCTGATTTGCTCACAGCATGAGTGTGAAGGCTTTCTATCTTGGAAAGACCAGAACAGGGTATGTGGCAGGAGAGTCATGGCTCCCACTCTCCATGTTGCCTTTTGATTTTATTATGGGGCTTTGCTCAAACAAAACAAAACAGAAACAAACATGAAAAAAAAAAAAAAAACCAACAAACCTCCACCATCTTGCTGTTCTCGTCCTACTGTCTTTCAAGACACTGTTTGAGTCCTCTCTTATCCGGGAAAATTATCCAGGCCCTAGGCCCCTGATTACACCAGCCTCTTGGTATCTCCCTTCCCTCTGGTCTCCTACTGTGTCTAAAGCCAGCTCACACCTCACCACAGAATTCATCTCTGACTGCAGCATGCTCCACAGGAGGGTGGTTGGGCTCCTCTTCCTTAGACACAGCCTACCAGGAACCGAGCTGGCTGGCTGTCTTCTGTCTAGACTCTCTGGGAAGGCGCATCCAGGGAGAAGACGACCCAGGGACTAGGACCAGGCCACACAGCTCATCTCTGTCTGAATCACATCATGTCACATGAGTCCTATATTTGTAACCTTGGAGAAGGTTACAAAATTAGTGGATGAAATAAATGCCGCAGATGCTACCTATTAGAGAAGAATTTCATGTAGCAGGCCATGAGAATTTTGTTTGCAAAATAAGACCTAATTAGTTTGGCTTATGCTACAACACAATGAATTAAAGCGACAGGGTAATGAATAATGAGAGTCTGAGTCTCTTTCCTGATGTCACTTCTATTTGCCAACATCTATTTGAAACCAGCTTCGAACGTCTTTCCTCAATATTCACCTGCCCCTTAAGTGAGATGATTCTAAAAAAGCTATTTTTTTTCCATGTGGTCTTATTTCGTCTGGCTGCTAGGGAATCTTGGCTTTGACTCCCTCCCTACTGGTCTGCTGAGAAAGTTAGAGGCGTCTGCTTCTGCTTTGCCATCCATCCATCATCCATCCATCCTTCTGTCTATCTAATAAACCTCTGTGTGAGACGTGATGTGCCAGGTCCTGTTCTCAGTTTTAAAGAATCCAAGTGAAAGACGTGGTGCTGCTCTTTAGGAACTGGCAGCCTCATGGGGCAGGCAGAGAAGAGTGTCCTCAGTGCTAGAAGCCATCTGTGTGCTGAGTGTTAGCAAGAAGAGAAGTGTGTACTCAGCTTGGGGGTAGCGAGAAGAGATTCACTGAGTCTTGAAGGGCAAGTAGGAATTTTGGTAACTGGAAATTACTGGCGAATGTAACTGAAGGATGACATCAGGTCTTTATCCTAGAGATATTGCTCTGGGAGCATGGTAGGGGATAGATTGGAGGGGGGCTGTGTCCAGACCAGGAGGATACTACCAAATGATCTGGCAAGAGAAGTCTGGGATCTGAACTAAGAGCCAGTGAGAAGGATGGCAAAAGATTTGAATAAGGTAGACTTGAGAACTTTGGAGACTGATTGGAGGTTAGAGATAGAGCAAGCAAGAGTGGGTGGGATGACCCTGGGTTTTCTGGCTTGGTGCCTAGGATGTTGGTGACACTATTTCCCAGAATAGAGAACACAAGAAGAGATACAGATGTGAAGAGAAGAAAGAGGGAAGTCACAGAGCTGACATTTGTTTAGCACCAGCATGGGCCTAAACCCTTAATCTCATGGTGTCTCCATAAGGGAAATATAATGATGCCATTTTACAGATGAAGAAACCAAGGCACAGAGAAGTTAAGTAACTTTTCCAAATAAGTGGCAGAGTAGTTTGTCTCCTGGGCTGATCCTGTCCTGCATTAGAGATGATGGACTCATTTTGGTCTCTGCAAAAGCCAAGTGCCTGGTAGACAGTTGCATGTTGGTATCTTTCTCAAAATGATAAAGGCACCTTTCTACTGGACCACTTGGGACAATTAAAATATGAAATTTATAAAGGGTTTCTTCAAAGATCTCAGCTACACATTTTGGCTGCTTGCTTTCTACAAATAAAGTTGTGAAATGCCTCTTTCTCCTGTATGTGTGGGATGCCTCCAGCTTCACTTCCATCCAATTGGACACATATTTATTGGAGATCTACTACTTGGTGCTCTGCTGTGTGCAATATCGTGATAAACAAGACAGACATAATCTCTTCATCCCAGAGTTTACAACGTGCAGTGCTCTCAAGAACTGATTTTGGAAGGGAGCTGATATTGGTTGTTTTTTACTGGGTGACAGTATCAGCCCCCATGTCTCCTTTTTTAAGCTTTAGTTTTCACTGTGAGATAAAGACTGTTAGTTGCTGGAGGTAGGATTATAGCAGGAAGAGAGGGATTTTGAGAGAGAATGGGGTTGGTGACAGGCAGAGGGGTCTTCCAGAGACCTCTAAAATGTCTCCGAGCTCTTGGCAGCCACCTTCTCCACCAGGTAACACAAGCCCTGCCCCTCAGAGGCTTCCCACTGATCCTTCCCGCCTGAGATTTTGCCTCTCTCCAAGCATGCACTGTTGTTGGGAGCTGTTGAAATGTGCAACAGCTCCATGGCCGGTCCCAATATTCTTTTCCTTGGTTCAGTCCCAAACCTCCGACCAAACATCTGGTCTCACCAGACTAGACCTGTAGTGTTGAAAGTCAGAGGAGAAGAAAATAGACCAGAAATCATGAAATGCTTCCTGACAGCATGAGTCTCCAGGGGGAATGTGGCTCTTCAAGGGGAGACTCTTAGCCAGGAGGTAGATCAAACGCGGCAAGGAGCATTGGACAGAACAATCCAACTGTCAGGAGGATAAATAAGGTGATCTCTTGGATGCTTTCCATCTCTCACTTCTAAGATTTCCTGACCTCTCTGGCCCTTCGGAGTTTGTTAAGGATGAGCAGCTGCTTCCGAGCAGGATGGACAGCTTATTGTAGCTTTGGTTGGCGGTGCCGAAGCCCTGCGTTTTCTCAGGGAGCAGATTAGGGTCCGTCCTCTGGTCTCCATGTGTGGTTTAGAGGAAACTCGGCAATTTTATCCCACAGAACTCAGAACTCCTGCTTGTTTTCCTGGAAGCTTCTCCTTTTTAAGACACACAGAAGGTCTTTACACAACAGCTCACCTCGCAAGCTGTGTGAGTGAACTTCTTGGTCACTGAAGCCCTTGCTTCTCATCCAGGTTGGTGGGGACTGCCTTCGATCTTCCTACTTCAGACATGGTCTCCCTGTGACAAAACTTCATTACTGCTCGCTCTGGCCCCCCAAGTGAGTCCACATTTCGGACGTGGCATGCTGACCTTTCAACCAACAAGAGAGCATCAATGCCGTTACGTGATCCCTCCAGATTACGGTTTCTAATTTAGCATGCTTCCTCTGTGGGGACCATCCAAGAGAGAGATTTCTCACGTGAAATTATTTTTGGAGACTCTCCAAATCAACAAGTCCCTTCTCTAGCCTCAAGGGGTCGGAGGGCTGTGGATTTGCCAAAGTTAATAATATTAATCTGTCCATCATATTAGAGATTCATTGTGTTGGAGAATAAAGGGCGTTATTCTCTCCAGGCCTGATCCTGCATGACACTGCTTTCTTCTCTGCTATGTCAATCCTGTGGGGTGCTTTGGGGTGGACCACTGAATCCTAGATCACCCTTTCCCTAGGATTTCAAGTCCTACGGTGATATGCAATCATAAACAGCCATGAGACCGTTGTGTTCCTCAGTGCCTCTAGCCTTACAGCTTTTCTGAATGAAGTTCTAAGTCCTTTCAGGGTTGCCTGTGATGTGGAAGATGAGCTTTGTGGACTTGGGGTATAGTTATTAGGAGATCAGCTCCCACAATAGGTGGTTGGGATCGTCGCCTTTTGTTAATTCATGATCCAATAATTGAAAGTTAAACTATTAGCCCAGGAGAAAGAGGGAAGAATATTTTTTAAGCATTTCCAAGTACTTGGTGTAACAAACATTGTTTAACTCTCCTAACAACAATACAGGGTAGGGGTAATTTTTATCCATGTTTTACAAATGAGGAAGGATAGCCACACACAGCAGAGGAACTTGCTCAAGATCACATAGCTAATATGGGGGGTGAAGCCAGGATGTGAACACTCACCTTCTATCTTTCTAAATATCATGAGTGTTCAGGTGTTCCTTCAAGTTTGTAACTTTATTAGTGTTTAACACAGATATCAGCTGTCCTGTTTTTGTCTGTTCAAGTGTGCAAGGGATTGGATAGTACCTACCTACATTGGAAAAAGCAGTCGACTTGACTGCATCCACTGATGCAAATGCTAATCTCATCCAGAAACACCCTCACAGACTTCCAGAAATAACTATTTAAATGAGTACCCCATGGCACAATTGAGTTGTCATGTAAAATTGACCATCACAATGTGGAACATTCAGGAAATGAAAATATGTGTATGCAATAACTCAAACAGGAATCGGAGGCATCTAGTGGGGTTTGGAGAAAACATTCACCACATTATCTTTATATTACATTAAGTATGGCAAGAATTTTAATATATGAATCCCTGGGGAAAACATAAATATATTTATCATTTTTATCCTCTTTGAACATAACTTTTTATTTTCTTTATTTTTTTTAATTCAATTAGCCAACATAGAGTACATCATCAGTTTCAGGTTTAGTGTGCAATAATTCATCAGTTGTGTATAACACCAGGGCTCATCACATCACATGCCCTCCTTAATGCTCATCACCCAGTATAACTTTTAAAAAAATATTTTTTATGCTTGAAATGGCTGCACACAAATCCTCATCAATATTTTTTAATGCTGATTGCTTGAAAACCTTGATAGTCACCATTTAAGATAAATGATGTTCACACACATTCTCAAAGAAATAATGCTTGCTCAGCATTATAACAAAATGGCAGAAGAGCTTATATATTTTTTTATTGTCCTCCAGTAGATAGAAACACTTTCTTTCCTTTAACTAGAATACAGGTGATTCAGCCTCTTTAAAGATTAAATTAACATGTCAAGGGTGTGATACATTCTTTGCATCTAATCTGTTTCTCTTTTTTCAGCAGTACATGCAATGTTGAAATTTCATATGATAATGTAATTGAATTTCAAATCCCATTGAATTTTTCACAGAAATTTCAAAATGATAATTTTCAGTTGTTGCTCTACTCAACTCAGTGATTCGGTCTTTTGTATTCAAACTAAAATATTTATATATTATCAGTGAAGCATTATTTTATTTTATTTATTTCATTTATTATGTTCAGTAAAGCGTTTTTAACTTTGCTTTTCCAAAGTTGAATTTTTGCCTTGACCTTTTGCATAAACCTTCTGGGTGCACTTTGGTGCATTTTTGTGGGGACTTAGCAATTTTATTTTATTTTATTTATTTTATTTTATTTTATTTTATTTTATTTTATTTATTTTTTTTATGGTGAAGACTTAGCAATTTTAGATTAAGTGGATTCAAGTGTCAATTAATTAAGCCATTTCCTGAAGCTAATAGTTTCCCTTATGCAAATCAGCAAAGTGGAACTTACTCCTCTCTTTCACTCCCTTCTGCCCTCTCAAATTTTTCAGGTCTTCCTTTATGGGCTTACAACTTCTTTAAAACTCTTCCTTTAGGTATCCAGGATAATTTTTTGTAAAACAACACAGAATTGTATTCTGATCCAGGTTCTTCACTGTAATTGTGGTACATGGGTTTAATTAGGATTGCCATCCTGATAACATGGTTTCGTGTGAAATTCACACATTTAGATAAGAGAATTCTCTGTGAACAAAGCATTAGCTGCACCCCATGATGATGAGAAAGGCAGAGGTTTTGTTGTCCCAGTTTCCTCTCACTGCAGCCAACACCCCTGGTCACAAACAGACTGCATTCCTTCAATATCATACCACGTGTGGGCTTTTAGCACTTTATAAATATTGTGCCTCCAATAGTTTATTTTGGAACTTTTTTGCGAACAAATAGTGTTTTTCCAACTATTTCTTTCTCAGTCATACTAACAAGTGTTATTAATTGAACATAGTTACTAATATTTATAGATTCATAAGCTAGCATGAAAGCATTTTTAAGTTTAATGATTTCTTAGATTAGTATGTGAGTCACTGGACATGTTGACTACTTCCTAACAGTGCCGTTCAAAAGCAGAAACTTCCCTATTTCTTTGCGCTTTTTGCCCTAGACTGCTGATAATCTTTCAGACTAGTGTAAAATGGCCAGTTCTGCAATTCTGTGAGGCATCGTGCCTGCACCTATTAACTGACCTCATAAAGTCTTAAGCTTAGCTGATGAATCTATGACCACTCACATGAAAGAATTTCGATCTTTATTATTCTGAACTTATGGATGCACGAGCCTGTTCAAATCTTTTCCTTTGTAAGAGAGGTACTTTGGAGTGATGCCTGCCATAGCTTTTTGTTGACATCATTGCTCCATTTAATACATTTTCTAAGCAAAGAAGACATTTAGATTAAAGAATTTTGTGGACAGACAAATCCAATTTGAGATAGTCCTCATTACATTGCCAAATTGGTGACGTATTTAGACTACTCTGCTTATCATGTATGAATCTTCTAATTTTCTAGCTTAAATCAGAGAGTGGTCCTTTATGGTAAAAAAACAAATGCCTGTAAAAATTGAATAAATTTGTAGATCAAGTAATTAAAGTTACCATAAGATTTTGAGCTTCAGAAAATTATCTGCATTTAAGTTGCACAACACTTAAAATTAAGGATATGGTAGCAAAATAAAAATATTTAGATATTAATTGTATTTAGTTAAATGACTGAAACTCCAAAATGATTTCAAAATATATATAGTACTCATACTCATATGTACAAAAAATCTTGAAAAACTAATATCTAGAAGGTATAAATATATATAATAAATTCATGAATACTATTAACAAATTGATTTAATAAAATTATATTCAGTATTACTTGGTTTTAGAAATATTACTTTAAAAATCTCAAAACATAATAATTTATTATGAAGTCCTACCAGGAATCGGACTTTGGTAATTTCTTCTTTTTTAGATTTCTAAAATTTATTTATTCATGAGAGACACACAGAGAGAGGCAGAGGCACAGGCAGAGGGAGAAGCAGGCTCCATGCAGGGAGCCCAACGTGGGACTCGATCCCGGGTCTCCAGGATCATACCCTGGGCTGAAGGCGGCACTAAACTGCTGAGCCACCTGGGCTGCCCTAAGCTGCAGACTTGGGAGCACAGGCTTTTATGGGTTTATATGAAGATAGATGAGTATAGCAATGAAGAGGCTTGGCTTTGGAATCAGACTGATGTGAATTCAAATCCACGTGTTGCCACTTGTTAGCCTTGTGACTTTAAGCAAATTACATAACTATATGGATCTTGATGGCTTATAAAAGATGAATAACAGTGTCTGCCTCCTAGAGTTATGAGGATGGACTAAGCATTTATATATGCTTAGCCTAGGATCTGGTAATAGGTATTCATTCAGTACCTATTTCAGCTTCTGCTGCTACTAATTCTGGTACTATCATTAGTGCATTTTTCACAGGAGGTTACAATGCCTTACTGCTTAGTGGGCAGTGCTCCTTCCTCCTTTATTTTTTGGGGGTACAGGAGCATTTCCATTAATATATCTGAAATCCATTAGGGAAACTGATTATCTCTGATGACAGCCAGCAGCAAGGTTTCTATCACTATTTTTGTAAACATTTGCAAAGCAAAACAAAGATTTCAAGGAAATTTGATGTAATTCAAGACCTTGAACAAAATTTTCAGAGAATTTGAAGATTATGCCATAAAATTTCATCATGAATTGTTCAAAGGATTTTTAAATCCTGATGATCTCCACATTCCTTTGCAGGAAGCATATGTTCTGAAACTCCCCATCTGATTGATCATAGAATGGGGTTTTTTTCTTTTTTATCCTTGATTTTAGAGGTAATGTGTACATTTTTAAGAGTTAAATGCTTACTCTTACAAATGTAATATATGACCTGACTCCAGGCTTGTTTTCTCTCACATTTAGAAATAATACTTCCAATGGCACACAAGATCACCCCAAATTAAGCCTTGGGGTTCACCCAGTCTTCTGCCATTAATACCAGGCTTACTGGCTAGGTAGGCAGTTAGCTAGTGGACAATGGGTTTCATGACATTTACATTTAATGAGATGGAAAAAAAAAAAGACAGGTATTTGTATTGGTCTTTTCTATTTATACAGTGTCTGCACATTCTTCATCTCATTGATCCTAAGGACATCTCATAAGGCTTTCACATCTTGTGGACGAAAAAACCACATCTGCTAGGTCAAGGGACCCACAGTAGGTCATCCTCCTATTAAGAGGAAGTGCTTGGGATCCCTGGGTGGCGCAGCGGTTTGGCGCCTGCCTTTGGCCCAGGGCGCGATCCTGGAGACCCGGGATCGAGTCCCACGTCGGGCTCCCGGTGCATGGAGCCTGCTTCTCCCTCTGCCTATGTCTCTGCCTCTCTCTCTCTCTCTCTCTGTGTGACTATCATAAATAAATAAAGAAAAAAATATTAAAAAAAAAAAAGAGGAAGTGCTTCAGTGCACACTCTTTAAACTGTACCTTAACAATAGGCTGTTATGGGGCTCGGGGCGGGGGGGATGCTGCCCATGATTCCTGCCTATGATCAGGAATAGCTGAACTTTTCTCAAAATACAGCATGTCAGTGTGAGAAGGACCTGGGGAATATAAAACCAGTCTCTTTAAAACAAAACAAAACAAAACAAAACAAAACAAAACAAAACAAAACAAAACAAAAAACAGTCTCCTTGAAGCTGTCAAGGTATATGGCTCTTGGGTGCTAGATCCAGGGTTAAAATCAAGGCTTTCTGATACCTAGTCTAGGATTCTTTCCACTAAGTTTTTGCTACTGGCTTTAAATTCTGTCATTTTCTTTATGGAGATGGGCTGCTTATTTCACCCATTCTCATTTGTTCTATACCTGGTGAGAATTTCCCCTGGGACAAAGCACATTACTTAAATTCTCCCTGACCTTCTGAAAGAGCATGTCTTTAACTGGGGCTGTCCTTCCTTCCTTCCACCTTGCTGAGCTGAGAATTCTTTAGGGGTAGGAAATTGTGGCTGCTATTGAGAATGATAAAACTTGAAGTGTTTAAATCATGATGGGGAGACCTTGAAAATGTACATGATTACCTGTTGCTAATGGCAATTTTCCAGAGGTAAGTGGATGGAGTGTGAACTTGAGACAGTACCAGGGATTTCATACAACCAGTGCGCTGGCCCTCGAGGCTTGAGGATTGAGAGTAGCACTGCCAGGGAATACTCTCCATTCCAGATCCCCTCATGCCTCCTTATAATAACCAGTTGACGACTGACCCTGCATATGAAGAGAAAGATTCAACATTTCTTCACAAAAACTTCTGGTTTCAACTTCTCATATGCATATTGGCAATAGCCAATTATTGGATTAAATGTTAAATTTTAAGAAATGGGTTTTAGGGGTGCCTGGGTGGCACAGTTGGTTAGACATGTGACTCTGCTTCGGCTCAGGTCATAATCTTGGGGTTGTGAGATTGAGCCCTGCATCAGGCTCTGTGCTCAGTGGGGAATCTGTTTGAGACCCTCTCTCCCTCTAGCCCTCCCCCTGACTCTCTTCCTCTCTTTTTCTCTCTCTCTTAAATAATCTTAAAAAAAAAAAAAAAGAAAAGAAACAGATTTTAGTCACACGTCTCACTCCACCTTGGTCAAGTAACTAAAAGTGCACTTTTTGGTTGATATGGCATTGGCATTTTTCACTCCTGCATGGGATCTGATGCTGCATCTCAGTAACAGAAGACCAGGTGAGGAGCCAGGAGGGTGGGATTGAAACGAGACAGACATCTGTTTGGAAAACTCAAGCTCATCTCTCATTCCCCAAAGCTCCTCATCAAGGTTAAATAAGAAAACATTTGGCTTCCACTTTTCTATCTTGAACTCCTAAAACTGTCCTGAACTATGTAATCATGGTTTCTTGATAACGCATGGGCCAAGGGCAGATCAGGTGTCTCTGCTTTACCTGGCCTGACTGAGTGTAATAATCAAGTTCAACACTTGTCAGGTTTCCCCTTGCCTTTGTGTGGTTTCGATAGAGTTTCAGAAAGCTTCTAAAGGCTGAGCCATAAATAAAACAAGATTGCACACAGGGTCTTGGAAAATGCAACGTTCACAAAGCCCCAGATGCAGAGCGGAGGGAATTCGGAGTGAAATATTTAATTACTTCACCATTGGAAACTAATTACCAATTGGGGAGTGTTTTCATTTATGGAACGTAGATTGATTAGCAGGATCCTCGAAGTTCGTTTCCTTACTACTGATTACATCTT
Organism: Canis lupus dingo; assembly: GCF_003254725.2. NCBI lineage: Eukaryota > Metazoa > Chordata > Mammalia > Carnivora > Canidae > Canis > Canis lupus. The sequence continues at coordinate 14,728,660 of NC_064259.1, read as the reverse complement.
TCGTAGAAGAAAAATGGGTTAGTTTTAACAAGCTTGAGTCAGACTGCAGACAAGCAGGGTTACCGAAGAGGGATTGCCCAGGATTAGTGTTATTCAATAGGCAAAGGGGTATTGAGTTCAGATTTTTTTTCCCCGATAGACTATTAGAGATAAATCTTACGTTTGGGATTTTTACTCTTCGGTAATAGGCAAGGTTGTATTTTCCATTCAGGAAGTTAATTTGTTTGTTCCACAAAATGTTTCAATCAATGTTCTACATGTTCAGTGACCTGGAGCCCCCAGGCGAAGTTCTGGCCCACATACCGGACATAGATACATTGTTTAAAGTCCAAGTTTGGAAAATTAAGTCCACTGAAATTTAAAAGCTGTGGCTCCTGATGTGGTCGGCTGAGCAACAGGAGTCACGTTCTGATGGGTAGAACTTGGTGGGGAGACTTTGGTGGGCAGAAGGGCACTATTTGGCTTCATATTCCCAGGCTGGCTTCTCCTCAAGATAGCTCCCTATCACCCTAGGGTTCAGTCCCTTTATCCCCTTAGTCAATTGCCCTTGAGAATGCCTCCTGATCTCTCCTAAGGCAGAAAATGATGTCAGGACCCAGCCACCAGGTGGCTGTGGCCCTTGAGATGATGCTGTGCAGGCAGAGGCATTCCTCTGTTGGGGTGAGGCTCTTGCTGGGTAACAGTAGGAGGTATTCTGACACAGGGGAAGAACGCTGCAAAGAGGGCAGGACACCTGGCTTCCAGTTCTGAATCGGCCACTCACCATGAGTCCTTGGGTCTATTAATCGATCGTTTGAGTTCATTCCTCCCATATGAGGATTATGTGCAATAGGGAATACGGGAGGGTATTGAAAGCCTACTTTAAGGCTTAAAGTATTTAGTCTGAATACTTTAATTCAAATTAAAAGAATTCTTACAATTGCATTGGCTACCAAGAGCAATCATTTGGATGCTGCAAATGGTGATGTAGACAAGGCATATCCCTTCCTGCCTGGTTGCGCTCCATACTGGAATTGGCGTTTCTATTTTGAGATGGAGGCAAAGTTGTAAACTCTAGTCGGTGAGTCAGAATGACCTTCCTCCAGGCAAGTGTATTCTCTGGGGTTTCAGGCTGTGCCAGAACTTTCCAGAGCAGCGAGGGCCCTGTGATTGGGGTGCTTGGGTCTGGTGGCCAGGACTTGCGTCTCACCTCTCCTGCATGGTGGGTAGCTCACCGCTCACCTGGCTTGCTGGATTTTCCAGGGTTGGCTAGGGATGACCCCAGGCTAGGCCATGACCTTCCTCTAATGTGAGAGGAATGAGCTGCGTGTGATGAATGCAAGAGTAGATGCACTATTGTCCTGAAGAAGGAATTGAAACTTGAAGATTTCACACGTTACTTAGATTATGACTTTTTAGGAGTGACTTAAAAATTGCTGGGAGTTGGAGTGCCCAGGTGGCTCAGTGGTTGAGCATCTGCCTTTGGCTCAGGTCGTGATCCCAGGGTCCTGAGATCGAGTCCTGCATCAAGCTCCCTGCAGGGAGCCTGTCTCTCCCTCTGCCTATGTCTCTGCCTCTCTCTCTGTGTCTCTCATGAATAAATAATTTAAAAATCTTTTTAAAAAATTGCTGGGAGTCCATTTGAGAGGCTCCAGAAGAATAGCTGTGTAGGAGCAGACGGGGTGACAGTACTGAATCACTCCGGAATATGTTGCCCCATGACTATGACCCCCACACCCACCCCCAAAAGAGGGAAGATTTCTGCCTGACGTTCTCAGCCAACGCCAACATTAAAATGTTTAATGGAGACAAAACCACAAGACAAATGATAAAAACCAGAAATTTTAGAAACTAAAGGCTGAAAGAATCAAGTGAATAGAAGGAAGACAGACTTTACATTTAGAATGATAAGAAACGTAATGTTGGAACACTTAAAAATACAAAGAGAGAAGAGACAAAAGCAGTTTAAAAAGTTAAATAACTGAAAAGTCAAGAAATTTTGGCAAAACAAAAGATAAAATAAATATGAAGAGATTTAGAGAAACAACAGCATAAAAATGTAAACCTGCAAAGGCTTGGTGACCTTTGACATCAGGGAGCATTGCCCCCTCCCCCACATTTGCTATAGAAATTTCAAATGTCTGCAGATATCTAGAATATTCTAGATATTCAGGTTTTGATAGGCTTCTTTAAAAACACATCAATAGAGTTTCACAGATGATTGCTCCTTGCTGCTGTGTTGTATAGAAATTCAGGGCCGGTTTAGAGATGGGGGTAGAGACACACCGTATTGAGCCTCCAGCTCCAGAAAGCCTAAAGCATTGGAATACTGCCTCAGTCCGGGAGGGTTTATTATCTCCCTGGTAGCACAGCCAGCCAACTGAGAGAATTATCTCGTGTAGTTCTCAGAACACTATGAGAAAGGTTTTGTTAAGATTCCAGTTTTACAGGTAAGGCGGTTTAGCTAGCTCTGTTAAATAATTTGTCTGAGGTCCCCAGCTTGCAAGTGTTAGAGCTGGCACTGCGGCCCAGACCCTGACCTCCAGAGCCTGTGTTCTTAACCCTGCTCCGCCAGCCTCCTGTCTGTCTGCACTGCCACTGTGGGCTCAGCATGTACCCTGTCCCCAGAGAGTAAGACCACTTTCTTTGAAAGCAGCAGTTTGTGTTGCTTTTTCTCTTTAATCACTGGCTCTGAGTGGACGGTAACACGTGCAGTTGTCAAAGGCTATTACGACATATCAGCAGGTGGTGACATGTTGACAGGTTTGCTGGACGCCTATTACATGTGCTGGCTGGCTCCTAGAGGGCAAGGGCATGTTTTTCTAGCATTCTCCCCAGATCACCTTGAGGGTGGCACCTCACAGGGCCAGCTTTTCAATAAATGAATAGATGATTTGATTCTGCATTTCTAATTGGGCCAGAGGGACAGATCAGAGACATTTGGGGTGCTATAAAGACTGTGTCAGTTTCATTTCTTTCCTTTCTGCCTTATTCAACCATTTCTTGGAGAGTACAAGGATGATATCTGTGCTGGGACCACTGTATCCCATGGGGTGAATGGGGGCTGAGTTCTTTATAGGGGTCATGCTCACAGAACAATGGGGCAGGGGACACCCCCTGTGGTATGAGGCATGGGGTGTCCTGGGTGGCACTGCTGCCCAGAAACCTTCCTCCCTCCTGGCCTTCTCACCACAAGAATCCCTCCTTTGGTTAAGGTCTTATTTCTGGAAAACTGTTGATTATAACCCAACATGCAATCAGGAAGAAAATGCATTAACTTACTAGAAGCTTCTGACACTTGACAGTGCATGATTCATGACATGATATCTGGACCCTGATTGCTGGGAACTATGCTGTTGAGTGTGGAGGTGGATGAGAGGGATGAGAGATCTCGCTGGTGGAGGAAGGAGGACTATGTCATTGCCTCTCTGCTGGGTGGGTAGCATGGCAGTGCCATCTCCTGAGGACCACAGGGCTGTGTTTTGTTTATCCCTGTACCCCCAGCAGCCTGACATGGAAATGGTATTCCCCAAATTGAGCAGGCATTCCACCTGTAGGATGAATGAAGGTGGAAACAGGCTAGTCCTTGACTCTGTCATTATAGGGAGTGATTTTGAAAGAAACACTGGGTCAGAAATGAGAACACAGAGCAAGAGTTTGCTGAGCACAGACTGAGTACACAGCCTGTGCAGGGTGTGGTAAAGGATCTACACCCGAATCAGGCCCTGCCCTGGCCTTAGGGAGCTCCCTGGGCAGCTGGGGAGACATGTTACATGGGAAACAAGGAGTATGGTTTAAAAATCTATGTGTTTTTATATCGCCAGTAATGGGACAAATAGATATCATATGCTTCCTGGCCTGATGCACCGAGAAGGGCACATCATCACTTCTGTGGTACGCTGGCCAAAAATGCATAACCTGAATTCATCAGGGGAAAACCCAGAAAAGACCAAACTCGGTTGCCTTCAAAAATGTTAAGGTCAGGCAACATGTGATCCTGGATGGGATCTCAGAAAAAAAAATTTAAAAAAAGGAACAACCCACAAACTCTTGCTATAAAGGATGCTACTGAGATAATTAGCCAAATGTGAGTGTGATCTGTGGATTAGGTAATGATACTGTATTGGTGTTAATTTCTGATTGTAATAATTATATTGCGGTTGTATAAGGGAATGTCCTTGTTTATAGGAAATGTACAGAGATATTTAGACACTTAAGGGGCCTCGTGTCTGTAACTCAACTCTCAAAGGGTTTAGAAAAATGTAAATATGTGTATGTATTTTTGTGGGGAGGGAGAATGGTAAAGCAAATATGCTAAAGTGTTAACATTTGGGGAATCTAGGTGAAAAATATTCTGGAAATTTTTTGTACTATTCTTGCAGCATTTCCGTTAGTCTGAAGTTGTTTCAAGACAAAGAGTTTAATATACGTGTGTGTGTGTATATTCCTGCATGTATGAGAAGCCATATAGTGTGGTTAGGGACACAGGCTTGGAGGCAGGTTTCCTGGGGCCAAATCTGGCTGTACTGTTTGTGAGCTGTGCTGCTTTTTACTTAAGCAATCTGAACCTGAAAAATACAAGACAATACTGGTGCCTACATTGGTTGGTTGTGAGGATTAAATGAATGAAAACCCATGACAGGCTTAGAATGGTGAAAGCACATGGCAAGTGTGCAATAAATGTCAGCTCTTACAATATAATATATAGAGCCACCTATAATTAATAATTTGGTTATAGGGTACATGGTATATCCACATTTGTTGACCTACTGGCCATAGGAACATAACACTTTGGAGTTTAGGAATCATTTTCATATTTAACTTTTATAACTATCCCATAAAGTGTAACAGCAACAAACATTGCCCCCATGGTATTGATCTGCAAACTGAGACCAAAAAAGGTCAAGAGATAGAAGTCCCCAACAGATAATTGGCATGACCTGGAGCTGATCCCAGCTGTTCTGACAGCTAATCCTGGAGGAGATTCTTTCCTGCAGGTGACACCAGTATCACACTATCTGTCACTTTGCCTTTAATACTCTGTGAGTGAGAGATTTCCAGGAACAAAGTACCTTCAAGGGACCTTCCATCATCTGCTTCGTTACCTTTTGTCCCCTGTTGTCATGTGCATGTGTATGTGAGCATGAATTCTCCCAGCAATTACTGACTGGTTCCTTAAACCTGATTCCAAAAAGACGTGGCCAGTTGCTAATCCCGAGGCTGAAAAGCCTCCTGCTAGCTGCCTTCTGAGAGGCCTCAGTATACAATGTCAGAGGAATGTCATGTGCTCTGTCCCAGCGAGCAACTGTGCGAGTTATAGCCAGCACCTGGGCATTCTGGAGCTGTGGACTATTTGCAAGGAGCCTCCAAGTCCCTTGGAATTCACTCATCATCTGTCTCCTAAGCAAACAAACAAAACAACTCAACTAAAAACTAAAACCAAAAAAGTAACAGAGCAGTTTTCTGAGAACAGCCTTCCTCTGCATTTCAGAGAACCTAGAAACCCGATTCCTGCCTCTGTGGGTCTTATGATCTTCAGGGGGCCTCAGCTGGACAGATGTTATTACTATAAACCAATCTCTGGTAGCCTCGGGTGGAAAGGGAAGCACCTCTCAATTTGTCAGGGATCATGATACCTTCCCTGCATTTGCTCACTATTTATAATTTGCACATCTTTGTATTAGATATTTGTCTCGATTCTTGCAACAAACATTTGGGGTGGGTGGGGGATAGGGGCTGCACTTCCTACCGAGTAGCTGGTCACCCTAGGGGCTCATAGGGGTAAAGGGGTAAACAACCCACGGGCTAGAACCTGGTCCTGATCCAGTGCTACTTACTTACACTGGCTCTCCTTACCTTCCTGTTTCAGAAGTTATTTTATTTTATTGACCTTTTTTTTTTTTTTTAAGATTTATTTATTTGACAGAGAGAGAAAATGGAGGGAGAATGTGGGGTGAGGGGAGGGGCAGAGGGAAAGACCAAATCCTCAAGCAGACTCTGCAGAGTGCAGAGCTTGATGCAGGGCTTGATCCCATGACCTTGAGATCATGATCTGAGCTGAAACCAAGAGTTGGCCATTCAACCAAGTGACCCAGGTGCCTCAACATTGCTTATTAATTATCCTGTTTTTTTTTTTTTTTTTTTTTTTAAATCACTACTCATCCATTGTAGCCTACCTCATCTGGTCATCCTTTCAAGAATTTCTGGGTTATCTCACCAGCTGTGAGCCTGGAAATGCCACAGGGGGATATGGAACCCCTCTACCCATTGCTTGAAAAGAAAGAAAAGTATGAGAATAACTGTGTTGCCGACATGATCCGGAAATGCACCATAGAGCCCAGGATAAATGGTGCTTGTTGACTACTCTAGTTTGAAGTTTCTTCATACAAGTCTTCTCCATTTGCATGTCTAATTAAGAGCTGAAAATGTATTCATCCATTCAGCTATGGTGAATATCACCAAGGGTGAGGTGCTACAGTTTCCCTTTCTACCTCCTCGTGGAGGGGAGGCTCCACGTTTTAAGCTAATCAGTCTTAGGATGGAGGTTAAAGACTTGAGTTCTAGGCCTTTCTTCACCATGACCTCCTAAGATCTGTGAATTGCAATGGAGTTCATCTGTTATTTACACTTTTTATTATAATGGGAAAATAAGATGTATTCGGAAGTCTTTTGTGGGTTGCAGTGTTTCTCAAATATAAGATGATATTATGGTAATGGTAATGCCAAAGATAATAGAAACTACTTCTGAAGAATTGCTCCTCTGTCATGCTTCCTAAGTCCTCATACATGAGGAATATTAGTTCAGTGAATAGAATAGTAAATAGCCTAGGTATAAGTATGTGAATGAATGAATTGAAAGGGGTTGTAAACTACCTTTTTATAGTGTTTCTATTGAATCATGAAGTTTAGTCCCATAAACATTTTAGTAGCAGAGACTAAAATGTCATGTCTTTATGTTTTTACAGCCAACATACAGAAAGCCTCCTACTTACCCTTTAAGACTCAGCTCAGCTGTCACTTCCTCCAGGAAGCCTTCTTGGACTCACTGATCCTCCTCAGCCAGGTGGGATAAAATGGCCATTCTCTGCTTGTTATAATACATGGGCCTGCATGTTTCATGCTGTAATTACTTACGCTCTCACCCTCTGGATTCTGTCTTGATTCATCTTTGCATCCTGAATGTCCGGGGCAATTCCTGGCATGTTATTTTTGCCTTCGGAAATGTTTTCTGAATGAATGGCCAAACGTTTACCAGTTCTAACGAGGCTTGGCTTGTAAACACAATAGGAATTGAGGTCAGGGAAATGTGGTTCACTTTTTTTTTTTTGCCATAAAGTGCTTACATATTGCACGCTAGAACACAGTGCCTCATGATTTTTTTAACCTCTTATGTGATTATCCCCACAAAAACCCCTTGGGCTAGAAAGGATATAATGACCTTGGTAGTTTTGAGCAGCTTAATATTTTCTTTACATCAAGCTTAGCCTCTTTTCATTATAAAAGAGATGACTGAGTTCATGTAAGGCAGGAAGAATCAGAAGATGTACTCTTCCCCCAGAAAGTCTTCAGAATTGCTGCCTGGCCTTCAGGGGCTCCTACCAGTGTAGGCAACATAAGAAATTGGTATGATATGGACATATTTGTACATTTTAAAAAAGATTAAACGTGATGTAGTACTGGAACTGAGCATGGGTGATTGAGGCCCTGGGTGTTATACTTTCCCTTGCTACAGGGGATGGAAAGAATATTGTTTCTCCTTAAAATGATTTATTTAAATGGGTAGGCTAGAATTCTACTTAAAACCCAGTGTCTGAATGCACCTGTTTAAGTCAGCTTCTTGTTCTCCCAGGTATTTAGGCATTGAATTTTCCCCATTAGGGAAGTGATTGACACCGTGGTCCTTACAATAACACATGATTATAACTCTGCAAATGGCAATTACATTCAATGGAAACCAGATGTTGCATGGAATTTGACTCTGTTGGTTTCTTGGTGAAGTAGATGAATTTGTAAAGTAGAAAACCACAATCATTACTCAGATGGACTATACATGAATTAATGACATAATATCTAAATCATATATGGTTGAAAATAATGATTAACTTAAACTATCAAGATAAGCTAATGAAAAACAGACTCTTAAAAAATTAAAGATATGTTTTCTTCAATATATATTTTATCAGCATGCTAATCACAAAACCAGACTTGTTTGCATGTCTCTTCAGCCCCAAATAAGAAGAAAATATTTAAAAAGAAGAGCGTTTCAGTAGTTAACGTTAAGGAGAGAGTGAACAATTATGATAGTTTTTCTTGGCTGGTGAATTTTTAGGGTGTCTGAAATCCATCTTTAAAAGATATATTGTTGTTAAGGACAGCTAGCAATGTTTTGCGCTGAATCACACAGAGACAGTATATTTCTAAGGACACATTTGGCGTACAAAGCATCAGCTTTATATGCTGGTGCAAAGCATGACCTCTCAAATAAAACTTCTTTTCCTGTCCCTTCTCTCTCCAGTGCCTAAGTGCAAATGTGTGTGCACCCACATGTGCGTGCATCCACCCACACACACTAGTGATGCCTCAGGCCAGGAAGGCAAATCAGCGTTATATTTAAACCTGCACTGTCCCTTGAAAAGCTCAACCTTCGGTGAGCAACCTCCTAAGTGGTTAAGTTTGCAAACCTTGGCCCATCATTTCCACTGTCATGAATTCTCAATGACATCATCACTGTAAAATTAGGAACTCTCTTTCTTTTCCTGCAGATGTGAAAGTTTGACATTGCATTCCATGGTCCCGTGCCACATTTCATCAGCGTTTTTCCTTTGCTTTCTCCAAAGCCTGTGGCCGCATGTGGCGTGTAGATTGCCAGTGCTGTTTGGGATCTCATATCAAATGCTGCTACCTAATCCCAGGCGGCCTTCCACAAGCCCACACCTGCAGCTCATTGAATCCTCCTGGAGTACAAAGGGCTGATTTACAGCACGAAGGATCCAGGCACTGGTTGCAGCTGGGGCTCCAGCAGGAAAAGGAAGTTGTTCATCATCTTGTGTGCATTTCATTAACAATAGTGTACCCGATATGTAGCTTATAGAATAATTTCAAATCACTGACAGAGAGCATTATGGCATTTGGCACTACTAGGAAAAATACTTCGGGATGGGCAAATTACACGTGAGCGTGAGGTTTCCATGCGATCCTCTGGAACTGTGCACACTGATTTATACCAGGTGGGTTGACCTTGCGATATTTTCTGATTCGTTGGGCATTTTCCCATTTCTCATTTCTTTCCCTTTGTCTTTGAAGCAGCCCTGGGTAGAATTGGGAGCTCCGTAGCTTTCTATTCTTTTCATGTATTGGCAACCAAGAAGTTAGGGTCACTGGTGCTAAGCATGGGGTTTTGAAACCAACTCCCTGAGGAGATGCCAGTCACTGGTGCGCTGGGAGGGCCACAACAGTGGCAGCATGTCTCTTTCTCCTCTGAGTTTCAATGGTCAAAAGAAATGAAGGAGTCCCAGGGAGATGCTGAGATCCCAGCGCTGGCTCACCACGACTCTAGGGAATAAAAAAAATGGAAGATGCTCATGCTTTCTTCTGCCTTGCTGGACTGTGCATCTGTTTGACCATTGACTTCTTCTTACCCCCAAAAAGCCCTGGTGGTAGACATGCCTGGAAGGTGATGAGGATGAGTTCAGATGAAGGAGACAAAGCCTGCCATCCCTTGCTGAGCTCCCCACATTCCCCCAATGGCCTGCTGGGCCTGTCTCCTCTGGGACCAGCATGGCTTCCAGATCAGACGCCTCACCTGTTTACCGAGAAGGCTCTGCCTTGCCAGATCTTTCCTGGGAGTATCTTGCAGATCCCAGTTGAAGGATTCTTTCAGGGAAGTGGAAAGCCTTAGAACCTCAAAACAAAAAGGCCTCAGGAGCTCTGGCTCTCTCTGGGTTTGAGGCCAAGCCCCGCATAGAAAGGACAGCAGCAATGTGTGGAATGGAAATGCCAAGGCTTCTGATTAGTTTATCATAGAGGTTTTAACTTTGACTATTTTATATATATATATATATATATATATATATATATATAATGGACAAAAATCAATAAAAATCACCATTCTCAGGGGAAAGGGAGCAGGGGAGGAAAAGCAAATTTCTTTTCACTTTGTAATGGTAAACAAACTCGGCTCAGAGCAATATCTGATGTGGCTGCATGGAGCCTGGTTTCCAGCTTCTCTTGATGTGTCAAATGTATCCCTTATGTGAATCATGGTTTAAAAATACTTTTACTCAGTGGGTTCGGGAAATCAATAAGCTTTTATGATTCTTTCCTTGCTTCACATAATTTCTGATTTCAAAAGAGACTCTGGGTATTCCTTTAAGATGTTTATATATTATGCATTTTAAAAACTAACAATTCTTCCAAGGGCTGCCCAGGCATTGTTGTTGGAGTGTGGTTTTTTTTTTCTTCCCAAGCCTGCTTGCTTGCTTTCTTTCTTTCTTTCTTTCTTTCTTTCTTTCTTTCTTTCTTTCTTTCTACATTAAGCTAATGATTATGGGGCTTACACATAAATTGAAGCCGGATTTATAAAATGCAATATAAAAATCCTCGGGAAGGAAGATAAATATAACAAGCTATGAAACTACGTTAGCCTCTTCCAGTGTTGGAATGACTACAAACGAGGAAATTAATGACCAGGATGTGTGATGTTGCCCAGGTTAGGAGCTTTGGCTCCCAGGCAGGCTGCCTTAAGACGAGCTGTCCTGCATTCCTTGATTTCTCTGAAATACAAATCTAATTGCAGATTGGAACATATCCATTTGCTCAGTCTGTAAAAATAATTTTCCCTGAATATTTACCCAAAGCGCATTATTGCTTATACAGTTGTGAAAAGCATTTAGCACTTTATAATCCCATATATGCTCCTATGTGGGCCTGGGAGTGTACTCTCCTTACAAAATTCACAAATGCCTAGAAGGCTAACAATTTTTACAAAGTGTTCCTCATGGAAAACATCTGGAAGTTTTCCAGAATGGCATTCCAGATGTTATAGTTTTAGCAGTCACAAAAGTGCACTGCACATGCTGTGAGTGCGTGTGTGTGTGTGTGTTTCCCGGTTCTACATAGTATGTTACTTACACGTACCCAGCTCTCTTTGCTCTACCTCTGGAACATTTTAGGTTTGAATTATTTAATATTTCACTTCTGGACAACTCTGCTTTCAGGGCAATTACACATCTGTAAGGAGGGAAGCATGATGTAGACTACTGTAACCAAATACGCACTGGGAGAAGGGGTTTTTAATTGGTATTTTAAAATTGATTTTTTTTTTCTCTGTGGGGTCAGAAAGAAGAATAAGCACTGGGAGAGTGAGGCCTGGATGAACCGCCTGTGTCGAGAGAGGGCTGCCCTCTGTCCCTTTCCCAGATTATACCCTGCAGAGAGGAGACTGCCCACTCCCCTGCCTTCCCCAGCTGCAGGGTGCTGGGCAGGGAGTGAGGGGCAGGCAGTGAGTGGCCAGGAGACAAGGTGTTCTCCTTTCAAACTGCTAGATGTGGCTCACTTTGGAGAAATTTAGGAAAGCATGAGGTCCATGTTAGTGCTCCTTAATCTTTCTCTTCTCCCTGTCCTCCTTCCTGCTCACCTTTTAGATTTGAGCCCTTTCTGTATCAGCCAGTCCCAGGGAAATTAATGGTCCATAGAAATTCAGCCGAGAGACTGGCCTGTTCTTAGAAGCAGCTCCTTGTGAGTCCCACCTGGTGGCAGGTCTCCTTCTCAAGACCAGGACAGAGATGGCGACAGGGAGGAGGGGAAGAAGGAAAAATCTGGTCATGAGTTAGAATGGAAATGAGCCGTGATTCAGGGAGCCATAGTGTTTTATGCTCTGAGTCATTTCCTTCACATGGGGAGATGGATGAGTGGGGATCCACCTTCTTTACAAACCAACACGTTACATTGTTACACATTACATGGAGCCAATCTTGCTTCTTATTACTGGTTACTTTGGGGGAGTAGAGAGCACATTGGGAAGGAAAAGCCTAAGAATGGGTAGTGCGGCCAATGGAATGAATGTGGGTGATGGTGATGGTCTACACTGGCTGAAGCAGCAGAGAGGTGGGGACCAGTGGAAAGTAGGGTGCAAAAGGCCTGTATGAGGGGACATAGAGCAGAAATGCTCCTGTTGCCCCCAGCCTGTGGTTACCTACACAGGACAGGGAGTCATAAGGAGGCTGCTAAAAATGACAAAGGCCATCTTGTTCTCCCATCTTTACTGCTGAGATGGGTGTTAGCTCCAGGCATTTGCCCCAGGAAATTCCCGAAGGGTTCTTGCTTAGCCTTGGAAGAGTCCAGAATCAAGACCCCTTCAAATGAAGAAGACCTGTTGCCCCAAAGGATCTGGGCTCCCCCTGCCTATGTCCAGATAATGTGTGGGATCCAACTTCCCATCAGCCTTGGACTCCGGTTCTTATAGTTACCTGGGCTCACCACTGGCTCAGAAAAACTGATCCTCCTGGACTGTCCTGATTCCTGTGTCCTGGGCACCCAGGACAGTTGGTTATCATGGTTGAAGCATGTCCCTGACTTTATGTCTATCAACATTAGAAAGGTAGTAGGGACCTTCCCTCCCTCTCACAGGGATGCCACAGCTGAGAACCTGTTTGGAGCTGGGTTCTGGGTGGCACCTAGAAGTCCTGCCACCCTGCAGTCAGACATTTACTTTAGGGGGAGTGCATGCTTCCTCAAAGGGTCCTGATCCTCCTCTTTGCTCCCATACCCTGTTCTCCAGAATGCCCAGGGGGTGCCCAGGTGGATACCTGCCCTAGAAAACCCAAGAGGGCAGTGTGGCATTATGGAAAGAACACAACACCAAGACTGAGATTGCATCTTGCTCTGATTTGTGATCAACTACAATTTCATGTGTGGGATGTATTTAATGTCTCAGTTTGTTCATCTGTAGGGTTAGTAGGGATAATAAGAAAGTAGTTCTTACACTTAGGGTTACTGTTTGTAAAACCTTCGTGCTGTGTTTGACATGTATTATTTGTTTAAAAAAAAAAAGTTGTTTCCTCTCTGCCTCTGGGACATTCAGTCATCACCCAAAGTGAAATAAATGTCACCGTTGGTGTACAGGAAGAAGTGCCCCATGGTGGTGACCCTGGAGGCATTTCCCATTGTTTCTCCTTCCTCCTCCCTTGGTCTCTACTGCTCTGCTCTCCTGAGTTGCCTGCTCCTTCTCTGTTTCCTCCCAGGGCTGTGCCCCTTCATGTTTATGATGTTCAGCCTTCTGTCCGCGATCTTCCCCTCCATTTCCAGAGTCAATCTCATTCTTGTGGCATCAACAGGACTACCAAGGCTCCATACCCAGTGTCCACTCCATTTCTACTCATCATTGCTTCCTTGGACCATATATTTTTAGTTTAACAATATCACAAACATTGAATCTTTAGAATCTTTGTCTTCTCTGTGTCTCTCTTTCACACACACACACACACACACACACACAAATTCAGTTACTTCATACGTATTTTTCTTTTTAAAAATTTATTTATTTATTTATGATAGTCACACAGAGAGAGAGAGAGAGGCAGAGACATAGGCAGAGGGAGAAGCAGGCTCCATGCACCGGGAGCCCGACGTGGGATTTGAACTCAGGTCTCCAGGATTGTGCCCTGGGCCAAAGGCAGGCGCTAAACCGCTGTGCCACCCAGGGATCCCCATATGTATTTTTCAAAGCCAAATCATGTCATAGCCTCTCTCCTTGTCTGTTTAAATAAAATCCCGTGATAGATTTTCTTAGCTCAAATTCCACACCTCTCCAATTTACCCATACCCTTCAGGGAGATCAGTGTTATCTTTTTAAAACTCCCATTGGGTCATGATTCTCCCTAATTCAAAAGCCTTCACTATATCCTCATCATTTTCAAGTGAAGCCCAAATCACTTGATGTCCTTAGCATTTGGGTCATACTCTCTTCCAATGTAATGTTTCATCAACTCTCCTTTTTCCTCTTCCTCTTTTGGTACCCTATAGTGACACCGTGTGTCTCTAGTCCTTTGCACATGCTGGGCCTTCAGCTTCCACTAGGTTCCATCATCTGTCCTTTAGCACTCAGCCTGACTTTACCTTTGATACTTAGGCAAAATGAAAGTTATATAGTGTGCATTCATGTGTTGTAGTACATAATACCTTGTGATGTTGGTTCTCATCTGCAACTCCAATGTGTGCTACAATGTTTGGACTATCATAGAGCAAGGAATAGCCAGTTGAACAAATGAACAGCCCTCCAGTGACAGATGGCTGAGTATGCATGAACATTATGGTCACAAAGATCAGGTGCCATGAATTATGTCATTCCAAGGGCTTACAAGAGCTGATCACAGGAAAACTGGAGTGCATACTCCCAGCTCTTCAGTGAAGGTCTTGGCGTCAGATTCGGGTTCTGCCTTAAAAGAAGTTCTGAGGAATCAGAAGTTTTCCCCACCATTTTGGATGAGCTCCAGAGTGAACTTTCTGTGTACAGAATCCTGTCTTCTTGATAACTCAGAAGCTCTTTTCATTATAGGTGGGTTAATCAAAAGTAAATATAAACTGGGAAAGTTGAATTGTTTATAAACATGTTGATATCATCTTGATATTGATAGTGATGTGTCCTTGAAGGAAGGTTTAGGAAACTATGACCACATGTCTCTTGTGTCTACTGAGGCAGTTTCAAGAATTTTAATAACAAAATTCAATTATATTCCTATGCCTTTTGTCCAGAATTAAAAGAGTTGGGGCGCTAACGTGACAAACAAATCTGTGGAGTAGAGATGAAGGTATGATTGATGCACAAACAGTATTGGAGACTAAAACTAGTGGTTTGATGTTATCCTTTTAGATTATAGGTGATGGGGAGGGAGGGTATTATGGAACTTCAAAGGAAGTTCTTTATTTTGAATTTGGCTCATCTGGTCATGCCGGGAAGCCTGCGGTGTGTACTGGACAGCTGGAGCATATCTGTGGCAACACTACCCAGCTCTGACCAATGGAAAGCTCAACTCCTTCAATGTGTCAGCAGTCCAGGGCACTTGACCAAGATATAAATTCTGAAACTGACCAGGGGCAATATCCTACCACATGTGGAGTGTAGCCTAAACTTTACAACATCAGACTATAGTTCACTATGAGACTATGTCTCATGTATGCCATATATTGGATGGCAGTTTGAGATACCTGCTAAAGTCAAAGTATCCAATAGTAAATTATTGACCTCCAAATTTATGGATGAATAAGCATTTCCAGATTATAATGCTTACTGAAAAATGGGTCACAGTCATCAAAGATGGTACCTATAAATTTATGGGAAACAACTTTTAAGTCTTCTAGTAGATCAATTTAACTTATTCTGTTCTCTGGGGATAGATATACATATGTACATACAGATACAGGTCAAGATATAAAAGCTGATTATATATATGTATATGTCAATATCTATATATCTATAAATATATATCATATGTATTGATATTCTGTGCATAACTTTTTATTTTTATTTTTTATTTTTTATTTTTTTATTTTTTTTTATTTATTTATGATAGTCACAGAGAGAGAAAGAGAGAGAGGCAGAGACATAGGCAGAGGGAGAAGCAGGCTCCATGCACCGGGAGCCCGATGTGGGATTCGATCCCGGGTCTCCAGGATCGCGCCCTGGGCCAAAGGCAGGCGCCAAACTGCTGCGCCACCCAGGGATCCCTGTGCATAACTTTTTAAAGCTGAGATACTAATTTCCAAAATTGAATCAATTGCCTGAGAGTATGTTTCTTCTTTCTTTCTTTTTCAAGATGTTGGGATTCTGTGTGGCTTGTATTTAGACCAATTCTCTGTTATCTTATACTCTTCTTGAACTGTTTGTCAAGTCCCACAGCTCAGGCATATATATATCTAGCACCTTCTAAGTGTACGGCATGCAACTAGGCGTGTACTATAAAAGTGATAGCTGCTACAGACTTACCTCCCAGTGTAGGCGATGTAGTGCACACCTTGAGCTTAGCTGGGATGTTTGTGTTCCTTGAGATCTAGGCTTGACATAGCACTCTGCTCCCACTTTGGGAATTCTAGCTTATGAAAGTCATATAACTCTCCATCTTTTCTGTGAAATCCCAGGGACTTTTCTTTTTAAAATTCATAGCTGGGGATCCCTTGGTGGCTCAGTGGTTTAGCACCTGCCTTTGGCCCAGGGCGTGATCCTGGAGTCCCGGGATTGAGTCCCGCGTCAGGCTCCCGGCATGGAGCCTGCGTCTCCCTCCTCTTTTTTTTTTTTTTTAAGATTTTTAATTTTTTTTAATTTTTATTTATTTATGATAGTGAGAGAGAGAGAGAGAGAGAGAGAGAGGTAGAGACACAGGCAGAGGGAGAAGCAGGCTCCATGCACCGGGAGCCCGACGTGGGATTCGATCCCGGGTCTCCAGGATCGCGCCCTGGGCCAAAGGCAGGCGCCAAACCGCTGCGCCACCCAGGGATCCCCCAGCATGGAGCCTGCGTCTCCCTCCTCCTATGTTTCTGCCTCTCTCTCTCTCTCTCTCTGTCTCTATCGTAAATAAATAAATCTTTTAAAAAAAATAAAAATAAAAAAATAAAATTCGTAGCTGAATTATTCCACTTTCTAGATTCTGCTCCTTTGTATGAAAACTTTGCCCTGCATTTTTGGATAAGCCATTAAGGCGATTTGTATGTCAGTGTCTGTGGACCACGCCTTTGCAAATACTGATGTAAGGCAACCGAATTTGCCTTGTGTCTTGCTTCCAAGTGTGCAGATCAAGAGATGTTCATCAGAGCTGAGGAGCCCTCAGTTAAATACAACTTTCCTTCTATATGACTCAGCTGTGCTTAGTGACTGCCCCCCTTTTATTTTATTGTATTAATAAGACAAAGAAGTGTGTAAATTCTACCAAAGGAATTTTGTAGACAAGTCAGTGTCCTAGGAGTTTAGAAGCTGGAGAAGCCATTGTGTTTCCAGAGTGCATGAAAAGAATCTGAGCTTCCTGAGAGGTGGTGAAACTGACCTTCAAGGAACAGATAGGATTCTTCTAGAAGGAGGAAAAAGGCCTGGGCAGCTCTCAGGTGAACAATCTGAGCACAAGCTTGTACAGCAACAATAGGATGTGGTTGAGGACCTAGAGGATGCGAGCCTGGCCAGAGAGGAGAGAGCTCTGGGTGCCAGGCTATCGGCAGGACTCAGAGCAGAAACAGTAACCTCACCATCACTACTGGTAAATTCATAAAACATATTTTCTTTCTGAATGAGTGCCTCCCGCATTTATGGACACAACAGGAATTTATATAATGACTCCTCAGGGAGGGTGCTTTCGTGCTTAGTTGATCCACAGTGCCTGATGTTCTGCTCGGAAATCAGTAATACCTATTGACTGACATATTTTGTCCGGGTCCCCCAGGTCTTCTTTTAAGGCTTCTGAAAAGACTGCCTTTCTTCTCCTTCTGACCTCCGCGCTCTCTCACCTCCACCTTTCCACTCCCAGTCCTTCCGAGCCAGTGACTTCCGTCTTGCCTTCCCCTGGTTTTGTTCCTTGTGAGGCTTGATTAGGGGTAAGCCCCAGAGCAGCCCCCTCGGGCAGCTGTCTTTCTTTCCACTCTCCCCTGAACTGGGCCATCTGGTTCTCATTCTCTACTCCGCGCGGTGGCCTCTACTCTCCCCGTGCTCTGTGTATATATGTATTACCCAGCCTGTTTGAGAATCAGAGCTCCTAACCAGTTTTGTCCCCTGTAAACTGAAGAGAGCTGGACAGGTTGAGAAAAGCTTAGGTGTAAATGAAACCCTAACCAGAGCAAAATTTCTGGAGCCAGGGAGAGGCAGGAGGCGTGCCTAACCTTGATCCATGGACAACCTTTGGGGAGTCTGCTGACCTCTGAGAAGCGACTCAGATTTGTGTATGGGCATGTACATTTTTGGGGGGACAGAATCTGAAGCTTTTATGAGGTTCTCTAAGAGATCAGGAACTCTGAAATTTCACCCTCACAGATCTTTCTGTGTGGTTGTCTGTAGCAATCCCGTTGTTACTAGGAGGGAACCAGAGCTTTAGAGAGGTTGTATACTTGCCAAAGTTACTAAGAAGTGTGCACAGGAGGCCAAGTTGCTGGCTGGGAACCGCCATGCCATCCTGCCTCTCTGGTGTGGGAGACAGGTCTTCACATTCCCAAGAACCACTTGTCACCTAGTGGGCAGCTCTGGAGCATGAAGGAGGCTGGGTGTAGGCCATGTGATTTCTGTCAGTGCCTGGGGCAGTGAGGATCACCTTGGGCAGGCAATCTCATTCCTGGTTGAAATGAGAAGCTCCTGGGTAGTTTGTCAAATGTCCCAATGCCCTGGCCACCCCCCAGTTCAATGATGCTCCAGCAGGACTGGCCCTTCCTCTTCTCTGCTCCCCAAAGGCTTGCTCATTTCTTCACGGCCCCTTCCTGGGGTGCCACCTGCCAGAAATGCTCTCTCCTCTGCTGCTCACCACAAGCACTGCTAGTTCTCTTTCCTGACACTGTGGTGCACTGTGGTTTTTCTCCTGATGCTCCTGCGGATGGTCTTTGCCTCCTCCCTCCTGCCACCTACCACCCCCATGCCTGCCACACAGCTGTCTGCAAATGTTTCTGGATGGAATGGATAAATGAATGGATGGACCTGCGACCTGGAGGATATCTCCTGCTTCTCAGCCACCCTCTTACCCTCAACTTTTTAGATTGCATTCCCACAGAAGTTATGACGACCCGTTGGTCTCCAGAACTAATTTTTAGTATAGTCGCTGGCCCAGGATGTTTTCCTGGGATCCATACAGCTCTCTCAATGAAGGAGAGATGGAAAGGAGAAGAATAATATTAACTCAATGCTAACTTCTATCTAAGCAGTGCTGTTTACCAGCTTCTGATTAAAGAGCATTGAACTGAGCTAATTTGTTTTGTAGAGCTCAGTGATTGTTGGCATGGAAGCTTGGTATTTAAAACTTACCTCTCCTAACTGGAGAACATCTTAATGGTTTTTGGTTGTCTTACCCCTATTGTGTGAGGGTGCCTGCTGCCTGGCCGCTGCCTGCTTCTCCACCCTCAGTAGTGACCTCTACTATATCCTTGGGTATCTCTAATATCATAATGCTTTTTCTCAGGGTTTTTTGGTGGTAAATCACAATCTTGCCTTTAAATGCCCCAGTTTGTTTTCAGTGTTCCTAAGGCATTGTATTGAGAGTCTTCAAATATATTTGTTTGTAATTCATGCAATCAAACAACATTTGGGGACACATTAGGGACTGACAAGAAGAAGGTGATACTCTCGTGAAAGGAGATGGAAATGCACAGGATTTTGGACCTAGAGGCCCAGTGAGGCCCAAATATGTGGCTCCTCACTGAGGTAGTTCTTCCCCTGTCTGGGAATTTGGCTTCCCAGTATAGTGACTGTCACGATGGCCAAGAATAATGGTCACAGGGGGTTAGTGTTAGAGATCATCCTCCCCAGCTTCCTGAACTTGGCCTTGGGAGAGAAGAGACTTTCATAGGGTCAGCAAGAGAGGTGCCAGGCCAGTTTTAGGACCCCTACTCTGGTGGGATACAGGAGAAGTGGACAGGACCTGGATCTTCCTAGTTCCAAGTGAGAGAGGGCTGTGTGAATGGGGCACTGTCCCACCTGTGTGACTGGCCGAGGAGGCCATTACACCAGCTCTGTTTAGCATTCATGGAGTTGCTATGAATTAAAGCTGCTGGGTGCTCTTCTGAATTTGTCACAGATACAGCCATCTGAAAATTAACTATGTTTTCTTTGACACAAAATAATATTCGGATTTGGAGTACTTCCAATAACTGTAAGCAGCCTTTTTCATATGAGCCTTAGTCTCACCTAATAACGCCAGCAATAATAATATCAGTAATAATATTTATTCAAGATCGACTGTGCACTCCCATGGTAGGTATTCTGCACGTATTCTCCTGTTTAGCTTTATGATAGGCACTGTGAGACAGATGCCTTCTCTATTTCATGCATAAGGAAGTTAAGGTTCAAAATAACTTGCCCAAGAGCATGTATTCTTTTTTCTAATTTTTTATTGGCATATAATCGACATCTAGCATTATATTAGTTTCAGGTGTACACCAATTCGATATTTGTATTATTGTGAAATGATCACCACCGTAAATCTACTTCACATCCATCACCACACATAGTTACAAATTTTTTTTCTTGTGATGAGAACCTATAAGATCTACTCTCTTAGCAACTTTCAAATATATAATACAGTTGTGGAGTGTGTGTTCTTGATCAGTACTTTGTAACACCTCCTTAAACCGTCTACTCCACCATCTGGGATACAGCAGTGAGGCCAGGGAACATCAGGGAGTTTGCTATACCTTGAAATCTGGTATGGCCCTCCTGCATTTAGGGTAAGTGCATTCCTGAGAGGTACCTACCTTCCTGGTGACCATACTGAATTCAGCCTTGATTTTTTTTCTCTGTCTGCAGCAAGCAGGCACCAAAGGAGCTGTTTTATTTATTTTTTATTTTATTTTATTTAAAAATATTTTTTCTCAAGACATTTATAGAGTACTTCAAGAAGAGCCTTCTAGACAAGAGGTTCAGGTGTTGGAGTCCCTGTTTTCCACAGAACTGACTGATGAAATATACACATTTAGAAAAAACTGTAAACACAGTAGAAGCCAGGGGTCCAAGCTGCAACAGCAAAGAATTTCTGAAACAGCGATGATAGGGTTTGGACCGAAAAAAGCCTATATGGAGAACACCGTGCCAGAGAGAACAGAGTCTAGGGAATCACACTGAGGTGTCGTGGGCAGGATCTCAGTGACAACACTGACCTGGAGAGATGAGAGCCACTGGTGAAATCAGGCTGCAAGGGCTTTCAGTCTACATTATTTGAATTGTTCTTCTGTGAAAATGTAGGGTTGGTTCCCCCAAATTCGCATTGGTGAGTTTTATTTGCTAGGATTTCTTTTTGTGATTAAAAATAGTTTTTCAAAACTATTACCTAAATATTAAATTATCTAGCAATAAGTATTTATGAATTACATGATCATTATTAATTTTCAACATGAAAAGTATTGCTTTGCTCATTTAATATTTCCCCCTTTTTTGATGTTGTTATCTCTGCTCTAGTTTTATTTGCATTTGTCTGATGTGTCTAGGTAAATCCTTTTGCTTTTAACCTTTCTGTGTCATTTACCTTGTTGTACTTATAGGTGATGTATCATGGTTACATTTTCTGACTTGATCTGAGAAGATCTGCTTTTTGCTAAGAGAGTTTAGCCTATTTTTATTTACTGATATAAAATGATCTTCTTCCATTTATCTGTTATGCTTTCTCTCAGAGGTTTTGTGAGGATTAAGTAAGATAGTAACTATAATGTTCTTAGCATAGTATCTGGTGCATATTCAGGACTTTTATTTTTCCTTACCATATCAATAGAGGCTCAAACAAGTACTCACTAAGCACTCATTCCTGATAAAGCCCTTTAAAAATGAGACCAAGAAAGATCCTTGTCTATTTAATTTAAAAGGCTAATTAGCAAAACAACTAGGGTCACCACTTAGGGCCACTGGACTCTAGGATCTAGGCTTGTAGCTAGGCTGTCAGAGTTAAACTATGCAGGGATCACCTATTTAATTCATTAAAATTTTCAAATACCCTTCAAAGTTTACTTTATAAAACCACCATAACATGTAGTTTGTCTTATGGTGACTTGGGCGCATCTTCTTCCTTAGACACACCTAGCAACTGTATTAAAATTCCAAGTTCCTGAGCCTCAGTCTGTATTACTGAGCCAGAATTTCCAAGAGAGAAGTCTGATGATTTTTCTTTTTTTGAAAATAAACATCCAAGGTGATATTATTATTAAGTAAATTAAGAAACATTACAGATCCAGCATTGGGACATAGAGACCTTATCATTTTGTCTTTATTTAGTAAATCTGTTGTGTTTGTTAAAACATTTATTACATGGAATCATAGGCTCATCCCACATCAAAGAAAATAAGAACACTAAAATTAACTAGAAGGATCTTTTTTAAAAAGATGCTCTAAAGGATTCATATATCACCAATGTCTAAGAGCCTTCTTAGAAACAGAAAAATCATTACCAATAAAATCAGAAACAATACAATGCTGAAGTCAGCACAGATCTTCCTTGGCTTACTATGAGGTTTTGTCCTGATAAACCTACATATAAGTTGAGAATATCATTAAGTCAAAAATGCATTTAATATTCTTGATCTACCAAACATCATTACTTAGCCTCACCTACCTCACACATGCTCAGAACACTTCCATTAGCCTACAGTTGGGCAAAATCATCTAACTTTATTTTACAATAAAGTATTGGATATGTCATGTAATTTATTGGTTACTGTACCAAAAATGAGAAAAAGAAGGTCATTTGGGTGCAGAGGGGGTGTCAGCCTATTGGTTGTTCACCCTCGTGGTCATGTGGCTGATGGAGAGCATCTTCACTACCCAGCATCATGAAGAGATTGGACCACATCTCACCAGCCTAGAAAAAGATCCAAATTCCAAATCCAAAGTACAATTCCTACAGAATGCACATCACTTTGGCACTACTGTAAAGTTGAAAACGCATAAGACAAACCATCGTAGTGAAGGGCGGCCTGCACAGTGCAAATCTGACAGCTGGGCCACGGCTCAGGTCCTGGAAAGCAGAGGCCTCAGGCGGGGACCTAGTGCCCCTTCTCACTAGCTCTTCCGTCCCTGGCACATACTCCTCCACCTCTCTGTTCTCTCAACTCTAAGATGGGAATGACGACAGCATCCTCATCAGATGTGGGGATTAAGCCAGGTGATGCCTACAATGTGCTGGGCAGAGTGCGTGGCCCACTGGTCAGCACTTGCCAAAGTCAGCTTCCTAAAATCTCCGGTCCTTTGCAGATGAGGAATTTTCTCAGAGAGAGTGTGGACTTGACCCAGGCCCCTGAGTCAGTGCATGGGAACTCTGGTTTTGGGAGCCAGCCCAGTGCGGTTAGCACTCCCCCACCTGCCACTTAAACCTGGGCTCAGAAGAGCTGAAAGTGAGAAGCAGACAACAGAAGCAGACAACAGAAGCAGACTTGATGTCCAGCGCAGGCTGAGCCACCCACCTGCACACAGGGTGAGCACACAGGCTGTGTTCCTGACCACAGCCCTGACTCTCACAGGGACTTGAGGAAGAATCCTGTAGCACCTTCCATCTCAATGGGGGCAGCTGCAGAACAGATGGGAGACAGTGCTCCACAGAATCCCCCTCTCCATCCTGGCCTTCTCTACTCATAACTAACCTCTAGAAGGAAGCAGGGGCCCTAGACATGGAATACAAGCCACTTCTGTGTGGTGGCCCTCTGTGAGATGGATGGTGCTGTAGGTTTGCTCTTCTAGCAGAGATGCTTTGAACCTTTCCTCACCAAAACCACAGTTCAAGCTTGAAGAATGTAGTGGGATTAATTTTGTGGGGCTCAACTCAGAGTTTTGAGCACTCTTCCTTCACATAAATGAATCACATTATTCTTCCCACTTGGTAGCTGACAATCTTCCCAGCTCAGAGAGGCTGGAAATGCACTGATGTGGAAATGTGGACATCTCTGAATGGCCTGGTCCATGGAAAGCGATGGCAGCCAGGTGGCATCAGGAAATGTGTCAGGTGTATGGGTGTATGGCTGGCTGCTAAAATCTTTATTTTCCTTAGCATGTGTGGGTTGTTTTTTTTTTTTTTTCCACTACCAGTCAGGTATAAGGGAGGAGACTTCCGCCTCTGTGGAAACCAACAATGCAGAGGGGAAGGCTCTACCAGGACGGGGCCCTGATCTGCCCCTAATTGCTGTGTGGCTTTGGGCACATTAGCTCAAGCTTCAGTTTTTTTGTGGAAGGCAGATAATGGTATCTACTCTGCCAGTCTCCCTGGATGCTGCAACATATACTTGATTGTTCACATGGAAGCTTCATTGAAAGCAGAGTTCAATTCTTATTTATGCCTTGCTCTGTGTGTTTGACACAAAAAACTGTTCAGTGTGTTTTTGTTGAATGAATGAATGAATGAATGAATGAATAGGTATATGAAAGAGCACTACATACCCTCAATAACTCATTTTAAATGATCTTTTTAGGTCTCTGTATCTCTTGTTATCCTATGACTTTGATGAGGGTGGAGAGAGGGTCTTATTCATCATTGTACCTCTGAAGCCTACATCAGGGCCTGGCAAGTAAGAGGGCCTCAGTTCATGGTGGTGAAATCAGCAAGTGCAGGATAGAGACAATGCTATTATGAAGAAGCCCCCCCAACCCCAGCTCCTTCTCTTGCTTTAGGTTTATTTACCTAAATATCTTCTTTGGTGTTAAATGTATCCCAGTTCACTTTATCTGTGTGTCTTGTCTCTTCCATAAACTGGTTTCAAGAAAGGAGACACTGCCATTTATCTTGGTGGTTTTCTTGATGCCTGAAGAGATGCCTTCAGCTTGGTGGATGGAGCAGTTTGTACACGTCTGGCTGATGGATGGACCAATGAGTATTTTTAAAAATAGCATTGTTTTTTCTTATAAAATACAAGGTCATATTAGAAAATTCAGAAATTACAAAATATTGTAAAGAAGGAAATTTTTAGAACCCTACTCTAATCCTCCCACCCAAGGATTGACTATTTGAGATTTAGAGAGTTTACATTCTAATTGAATTTAGCAGAATAAAAAGAAATTGAAGACACCCTGACAAGATGTTTCTTCAATGTAAGAGAAACTAACACCTAAATAATTCCTTGCTTTCATTTTCTCTTTTCCTAAACAGAAAAAAACATGAAGAAGTTGTTCATGTGCTTTAACACATCTTTGATGGGTGTGAGTTTAAATGTTAGCAAATGTTAGTAAAACTTAGTCAAAGGTCAGAAGACCCACAAAGTCTAAACAAACCAGCAAATAAGACAATTTTTCTTTATTGAAGTAAATAAAAATATTTATGCTGATTTTTATGATTATTCTTTAATAAAGATTAATAGAGAAAAGCTAACCTATAATAAAAATATTCCATGGGGTGCCTGGGTGGCTCAGTGGTTGAATGTCTGTCTTTGGCTCAGGTCATGATCCTGGGGTCCTGGGATGGAGTCCTGCATCAGGATCCCCACAGGGAGTCTGCTTCTCCCTCTGCCTATGTCTTTGCCTCTCTCTGTGTCTCTCATGAATAAATAAAAAACCATTTTTAAAAATTCCATAAAAGTGACAAATTACTTGAAAGATGAACAGACACATCATGGAGAAAATGGGGGAAGCATGGCCAGTTCCTGTTATAACCTCAAATACATTCATGCCATCAGATGGCTACTCTAGTTCATTCTCTTCCCGTTTCCAACTTACTTGAATAATCGAGTTATAATGTTTATGTTAACATATATTGAATATTTAATCTCCACATGCTAGATAACATCCTAAACTCTAAACACATTGTAACTTATTTTATCCTTGCAACTCTATTGCTTCACAGATGAGGAACGAAGATTCTGAGGTCGGGTTGACTATGATCCCACAGCTGACATGACAGGGTGGTTTTGAAGAGGGGACTGCTTCTATTCCTCCTTAAGAGAGATCATCTGGTCAAACCGTTTTGTTTCTGAATTGGGAAACTGAGGCCAGAACAATTAAGTAGTACTCCCTGTTTCTTAGGCAGTAATTAGCATAGCTGGGCTACTCTCTATGTCTTCTTATTCTAGTGCTCTCTCAATAATTCTGACTTTGGTTCCAGTCACATGATTTAACCTGGGACTATATACCCCTAGTTGCCAACTCTATGTACTTGGACCCATTGGGGATGCTGGCATTTTTTCTCATGAATCTCACCACCTTTGCTGGATGTGGGAACTCTTAGACCAGTGAATCTGTCTGCTGAGAGTTCAACAGTAGTGGATAATAAGTGATCAACAGGTTGGGAAAAAACAGAGTTTCACATGACTGCTGGTTGCAGAAACATGAGGCAGTGCCATGTGAAAAGATGCAGGTCACCAACCCTCTTCCAGCTTCACCACTGTCATCTGGAGTTAGAACCACAGGTAAGAAGGTGCTGGATGAAAAGAGCTACTGTGTTTTCTTAGGCAAATCGCTGATGCCAGTCAGCACGTGCGGGCACAGACCACGTGCTAAGCCTTGGAGAGCGCGCTCCTTTGTGTCTTCATTTTCAACACCAGCTCCTTGTTGTTTTTTAGCAACAGTTTGGTAGTGTTCCTCAGGTTTCAGCCTTTCAACATCTGAATGTCATTCCTTTGGCTAACCGATTTTTTTCCCCTCCACTTCTTCACTTGGTGATGACAGGAGAAACTGTTAGTTTTAAAAAAGTTGATTTAATGGTCCACTTGCAAGAAGCCACATAGCAACCAATCTGTTCTTAAGATTTGGGATTTATTTGATTCATCTTCTCAGATGACTTATTGAAATTGTCTTTAGAATGTGTCTAAAATGGATGTTGTATGCTCTGCTGATGGCACCAGACCCACAATTTCCATCCAGGTATTTATTTAATTGTCTCTTCTAATTCTCTCTGCTGACACTCATCTAGAAGTTTACTTTTGCCATTTTGTTGGAACAGCACTACACCCCTGCCCCAAACATTTAACTCCTCTCAGATAAATCCAAGCCCAACCCTGAAATTCCCAGGTTGGCCCTAAATCAATGCCAGACTGTATGGTATGTTAGTAATGGCTCACACTTCATGGAGAAGAATTTTCATGAGTAGTTTCAGAGATGCACATAAAAGCAGCAGACTGCACACACTTAGGCTGCAGCCATCACTACTTAAGGCAGGTAGACACGATATGGTGGTGAGAGGAGAGAACCGTTGTTAGGACATAAAATGAATATTAGAAGTACGTGCTTGAAAGCCTGAACCTCTCCAAATTTAAGTTGAACTCTTCAATTACATTTGAATTTGGTCCTAGGATAAAGATACAAAGATTCAGGGTCTTTTAAAGGGAAGGATGGTGTGGGCTATTTCTTGGGGTTTTGTCCATTAATGAACTGGCTGCTCTTCAGAAAGGAATGTTCCTTGATCTGTGAAACAGAGCAGAAGCACCATCTTCTCCAGTGTGTGGAGGGCACTCCAGAGGGCATGGCCAGACTTCGCTTTTCTTCCTGTCAGAATCTATGCGACAAAGTCAAGCATTAGGTAGGACAAACTTGGGAAAATGATTCCCTCCTCTTTGTGTTGGTTTCCTCCTCTGCAAAATCAATGATGTAGAATAGAGATGCTTTCAGCAATATTGTCCTATCCTCACTATTAGTTCTATATAAGGTTTTGGAATCATAAAGCTGAAAGCGCTTTAGAAGTCACCTGGTCTAGGGGCCCCTGGGTGGCTCAGTCAGTTAAGTGTCTGGGTCTTGATTTCAGCTCATGTTGTGATCTCAGGGTTGTGAGATCAAGCTCCATTTGGGGCTCCACACTGGGGTTGTGGAGCCTGCTTAATAGTCTCTCTCTCCCTTTCCCTCTGCTCATCCTCTTCCTCTCTCTTAAAAAAAAAAAAAAAAGTCACCTGGTCTAATTTCCTGGCTCAGTTAACCCTTGCTGTGTATCAAATCATGCAAAAACTTAGTAGGTTAAAACAGTGTTATTTCTCATAATTCTGTATGGCTGAACACTCTCTCTTCTGCTTTTCCTGGGCTCACTCATGACAGATTTCAGCTGGAGGGTCAGTTGGGCCAGAAGGTCCAAGATGGATTCGTTCACATGTCTGAAAGTTGGTGCTGGCTGTTGGTTGGGGGGGCCCTTGTTTTCCACGTGACCTCTCACCCTCTAGTAGATGAAATCAGCTTCTTCATAAGGCAAGGTCAGGGCAATTCTAAAAGGGGGAAGGCTGCAAGGCCTCTCAAAGACCTGTCTCAGAAGTCATACAAAGATACCTTCAATTCATTGATTGTGATGAAAATGCAGGTATGCTAACTCCCCTAATCTAGTACCATGTTTATTCTGTAATACACCGCTCCCGAATGGCCATGTTCAAGTTCATTCATCAACCTCAATAAGTATTACTGGGCATGTACTACATACCAGGAGCTGTACCAAGCATTTTGGTGGATTCAAAGATGAAAAACAAGGCATCTCTTTTCTTTCGAATAATCTGTAACCTATGCCTAGCATGACACTTGAAATAGGTTAAATGACCATGTTTTAAGGAGGCTGTAACCTGTTTCTATAGTCTCTATATGAATGTGTGTCATAGGTAAAAATAAAGGCCCCCTTCTCTCTTGAGTTCCATGAGCATTTCCATATATTTTTACTAGGACAGTTGAAGTTCTTTTCCACTTTCCACAATCTTCTCTGCAGTAAGTTTAATATATGAAGAAAGACAATATCCAAATTATCATAAATCTGTCAGCATTCCATTTCAGAACAGAGGCAAATGGAGCTTCCTTGTATCTGAAATGTTGTATGTATCTGGATTACTGTTTTATCCTTTAATGGGGTGGACCTCAGGGTCAAGTTTTATTATATGCATCTTAAAAATGTAGAGCTGAAGTTTCAGAGGGGGCATAGAGAGGTGACTGGAGTCAGAGTGGGACATTAACCTTCTGACCTCAGAGACTGATGGATCTCAAGCAGCACTGCACTCCAGAGGGGAGGCCGTTTTGGCACAGGGAGGAAGGCCAGATGCCCTGGTGTTTCATTTGAAGCTTTGAAAGGTTAAACTTAGGCTTGCCTTTGCCCTCTAACCTGCCAGGGCCACCCCATCTCAAAGACCACCTTTAGAGTTCTCCACTTCCTCTTCTTGGACTTTAATTCTACTCTTCCCCCTCTTTTAGGCACTTGATGCCCACTTGTCATCAGCTGCTCTGTTCCATACTTGACCTTCAAGAGAGAATTAGCTACCAGTTATTTACACTTCAGTGTGACTGTCAGTTAGTAGGAAAGTCTGATCTACTAGGAGAAGAAGAGCTTAATTCATGGGGAAAGGGATTGAAGTCATCAGCAAGTAGCTTGCAAGACCATTCCCAAGGTCCCTGAGATCATGCCCACTACTTTCTGTTCTTATAGTACCCAGAGTCTAAGATTGTTGATTACTAGTATTTTAGAATTGAAATGGTCAACAGAAATACCACTGATACTCCTTACTCTGTTGGTAAAAAAACCAAGACCCAGAAAAAAGTGGTGGCTTGCCATGTTACACAGCGAGTGACAGAGTTGAGATTCAAACTTGGATCACTAGATCTTTAGCAATCAGAATTTGAACCTGATATTATTTTCTCTTCTGAAAAATATATACAGAACTGGACAGTTTTCAGTTGCATAAACCCTCATAGATTTTCTACATGGCAGTGAAGGATGCTAGGGTGTTTGGTACAAAAAAAAAAGAATAAGGAATGGAAAGGAAGCTATGGACTAGTTTCTGAGTTCCTGCTCTTACTACTTCAGTGTGACACATGGACGTGGTATCAGAAAATTAGCATTTGTCTTAGGTTCCAGCATTTAGACATAAGTCCATTACGTGGTCCTGGCAACTTGCATAACTCCTTGCTTATCTACTGAACAAGAAACAAGAGTAGGTCATCTGTAAGCAAATCCATAGACTTTCCAGCCCCAGAGCTGGGGAAAACAAGAGCCTGATAAAGCAGCAACCAGAATGAGCACAGACTTGTTGGAGTAATGAGGGAGTAATGGCTGGAACAATGGAATTAGCTGTTTCAGGGACAGCAGAGAGCCCAGTTTGGCTAAGAGGAATGACTTATGTTAGCAACTTTTAGTAAAATAGAGATGAGAGTTACCTTTCTTAACATACGACATGCCTATCAGGAACAAGGAAAGAATGCTCACTCATGTTACCATAATGAAATGTTGCTCCGGAAGTATTAGATAATACCTTAGCTCTTTCAAGGGACCCTTTTAAACTCAGGGAATTGCAAGAATCCCAGTTCTTTGCTGAAAGAAGTAGCTCTCTAATGGTAAAATATTGGTGTCATTGACAAGTAGAGGAAATAATTTTAGGCAGGAGCTTTCTAGGTGGTCTTCAAATCATACTAAGACATTTGTTTTCTCAATGGGGCATCTTCAAAGGTAAGCACTTTATAACAGCTCTTCACTCACAATTCCTCCTGATTTGACTGACAGGACAGGCTTGTGGAAGAGTGCTATTCACATGAAGACCACATTTCAGGTTTGCCATTCAGCAGCCAGAATTCTCAAGGGAATTAATACCACCAAACCCCTGTATATTTTTATGAAATTAGATATAATGATACCTACCTAGTCTGTTGGCTTCACAAAATTGATGTAAGAACCAAATGGAAAATAATTTTTAGGAGGTATATTATTGTTGAAGGAAATTTATAGATAATGCCGGGGTTGATCTTGTCTGGACTCTTCAAGCCCTTGGGTTCAGTGTCCAGAGGGCCCATGCAACTATGCATCTACAGTCACCCTGTAAAACTGCAATCTTTTTCTAGCACACCCAAGGCACACATCACAGAATCCCATACACCTAGGGTATATGGCTTTGAGAGTGAGAGCCAGCTTGGAATTGTGTTAGCAGAGCAGGTACAGTTAAAAAGCCTGGGGCTTTGGAATTTTTAAAAGGGACCCAACACCAACATCTCTGAAATAAATTGATTTGGTTGAAACTCTTCCAAAGAAATTACCTTAATTCTGAGACTAAATATGCTGCGTTCCAGCCCAAATGGACTTTTCTTGGCCAATCCCCTGAGAAGTAAACATTCAAGTTTAATAGGGAAAGGGCAGTAGAACTTGCAAGTTTTAGCTCACTGATGTCACCCATTGCTTTTTGAGCCAAAGAACAAGAAAATCCAACACTTCCTTCAAGAATGAAGGCATCATATGGGAATGATACAAATATGTTTGCGGTTTCTATATATTTTCTTTTAAAGAAAAACACAGGAATTGAAGAGGATACATTTTTCAGAATCTTGACAGACATATGTGCTTCTCTCAGAGAGGGGTCCACCTGGGAATCTTGGCTGTCTGGTCAAAAGGGCTGTCTTTTTATTCCTTGACTAAAAAATAGAATATAAAAAGAAGCACAGAGGGTCTAAACTGTGGAAAAACTTAATGCTGAATCAAACTACTAAAATTGGATCTAGGGATGAAATCTTAGTATTGGGGAGTAAGAGAGTCTTTGAGCGAGAGGCAAGTGTCTGCTTACTGTGGAGGAAACTTCAAAATTCAGATCTGGGAGAGTTGTCTAACTTACGCCAGATCACAAGGCTTCTGTCATCAAGGCTAGACTAGAACACAGAGCTTTTGGGCACGAGATCTCTTATTATTTTGTTTGGGATGAAATCACTGCTTGATATGAAAGACATATTCCTAAGGTCATCCTGAAATGCAGTGTTCTCGCACTGCCTGGCGGTAATGACTCTAAGGAATTAGATGATAGGTGACAATACCCCATTGCACGCAATGAATCAGTATAGTCACCTTCCAATGGCAGCTGGCTGGAGTCAAGGTCTGGGCCAGAGAATGAAATCGTTGATTTCAAATGGATCCCTGGGTGGCGCAGCGGTTTAGCGCCTGCCTTTGGCCCAGGGCGCGATCCTGGAGACCTGGGATCGAATCCCACGTCGGGCTCCCAGTGCATGGAGCCTGCTTCTCCCTCTGCCTGTGTCTCTGACTCTCTCTCTCTCTCTCTGTGTGTGACTATCATAAATAAATAAAAAATAAAAAAAAAAGTTTTTAAAAAAAAAAAAAATGTATTAGCAGAGCTTGCATTTTGAGCCATCTCTTGGTGATCTCTGCTGGAGACAGCAGAATACTTTGGCAAATCCACATTGATTCCATCAGCCTTAATAAGCACCCCTGAGCTAGGCAGATGTTCAAAAGTCAGGAAGCCGATCACAGCCTGGAGGGAAATGTGACAATGGCACAGATCGAAGCTGCTTTATCCTTCTAGCCACAGTCCTTAACACCTGTTATGTATTGAAGCAAAATTTGGTGATTGACTCTGGGTGGTTACATGTTAAGTTGGTGGTAGAAGTGCCCTGAGTGTGGAGGTGATGATCAGTCTTCCTGGAGTGGGGAAAAGAACAAGGTCAAGGAAAGCTTCAAAGCTGATACTTGATCTGAGTCTAAAGGGAAACACATTGGGAAACAAAAGATCATCCTCTGGTCTATCTAAGTTTCAGGGTATCCAGTTCTGATGGTTTAAGGGGGGCCCACTTGCAGTACAGAAAGCACCCAAATTCCCTGATATGGAAGTAACCCCTGGGGCGGAGAGCAGGGCTCAGAGTGCCCAGCTTGTTGGCACAGGAGCTAAGGGCTGTATCGGGCAGAGCTGTGTCCTCAGGGCACTGATGCTGACCTCTGGCCTTGGGCCTCGTGTGGCCTCACCTGACTTCCTGCCTGCCTTCCCTTGGGTCTCTGGGAAAGGCTGTTGTACTTGGCCTCCCTCCATCCCCAGGGTACGCAATTACTCAGAATCTCCCAGCTGCTCCCAAGCCCCACACTGAGTTTCCAAACAAAACCTGTGAAAACAGATCTCCGGTGGCAGCTTCGGCCACACTTGGCAACTGCCCATGTCCATGGTCCACCAGCAGGCTCCTGAGTCCCAGACGCTCTCCACTCCAGATGCAGACAAAGCTGGGATGGACACTGCCTTTGAGACATATCCAGGAAAGATCTGCCCAGGAGCTCGTGGATTCGATGTTTTTCTTTTGGCTCCATCCAAGCCAAATGGAGCTGAATATATCTGCCGTGGCCCATCCCTTCAGTGCAGGCACAGGCTCATACCTCTGTAATGGTGCAGGGAGAAAGAGGCTCTCCTGCTAGTCGCTGGGACTCATGGGGGGTTCTGAATCTCTGCTGCTTCCTGGATGGGCAGGAACCCCATATTGATGAGTGCCCCTCCCCCTCACTCCTTCACCAGCGGGTTGCCCTGTCCTCTCTCTGTGTGTGAGCCCACCCTGTCCTTTCCTCCTGTCCTCTCCTCCAATGCTATTACTTGCTCATTCAGGTCCCCAACTTCTTGCCTGGGTCCTTTTAAGCCTTCAGCCATTCCCCCTTCTTACACGGTCTCCCTCCTTCAGAGATATCCTGTTGCCAGATTTCTCTTTCCAAAGTGTGTACCTTTGCCAACATAATTGAAAACCTTTCCAAGGCCAGTGTACCTATGCCATGATACCATGTCGCATCAGCCTGGTGTTAAGGCCTTCTCTGATCAAGGCCCTGTGGTTGAGATGGTCCTCCCCACCCACAGGTAGAGATGTTTCTTGGAAGCAGCTGTCCAGACTGGGACTTCATTTCCCATCCACCGAATTTCTAAAACGAAACACAAGCAAAGTGATGTGTGTTGCTTCAGGGCTAATGTCATTAGGAAGAGGGCACACCATTCCTATCCCGCCGTTTTGTTTTGTTTTGTTTTGTTTTTCTTTTTTTTCTGGTTCTGTCATTTGGAAACAGAGCCTTCTGTACCTGTGGGAGCTGAGGAGCCACAAGATGGCAGGAGTGTGGGTCCCAGAAACACCACTTAGAGTAAACCATTTTGCTAACAAGGAAAACCTTGATGGTCTGGTTTGTGAGGTAGAAGTAGCTGTGTATTGTCTTAAGCCATTGGGAATTTGGGTTTTCATTTGGTTTCGACTAATGTTATCTTGACCAGTGGAGTCTTTGATGGCATTTCCAACTTTATTTTTTATCACCGTCATTTATGCTCCCATCTTTAGGCCAAATATGCTGTTTGTTGTACATGCTTCTTACCTGTCTATGCACACCTCGCCTTTCTTATTTGGATGCCTGTATCCTTATCTGTGTGAATCCATCTCATCCTGCCCATGGCTCAAGATGCAGGGGACTCTGCTCCACTCAGCTTCCCCCAGCCACGCTGGCTGCAGGGAGGACCCCCTACCTGGGCCTCAGATCGCTGTATCCGCTCCTCTCATCCCACTGTGTAGTTTAGCCAGGGCTTTGTAGACCTTATTTCTCTGCCCATTTGTAAATTCTCAGGAACTCTGGGAGCTCATGATCCTTTACCTCTGTTATCCCCAAAGCAGAGCACTAAGTGGCCCTCTCCACTCAACCCCCATGTGTTCAAAATCCCCTGAAATTAAGAATTGAGAGAATAAATGAATGATAAGTGGAGGACCCTCTTGTGGTGAAATGACGGAATCATCTGTCATGTAGCACCTGGACTCCTCTTTGTGTCCCCGTTCCACCCCTGCCTGCTCTTCTCACAAGTCCCCTCCTCCCTTTATGCGTGTCACAGTCCATGGTCTCTGAAGCCAGACTGTCAAGGTCGGAACCTGGGCTTTGCCATTTCCTACCAGCTGTGTGACTGTGGGCATGCCCCTAAGGCCCCATGCCTCAGTTTCTCTATTATGAAATGGCTAATAATGACCTGCATACCAGAGTTGTTTGAGGATGAGGTAAGGTAGTCTTTGTAAAGTTCTTAGAACATAATGGGCCATCGCCAGTGCAGCTTGAGGGTTCATGTCTCACTGCTCTCTGTGCCTTCTCATTTTTCTTTCTCTACATCTATCCCCCCTGCTTTTCTAGACACTGTGGAATCAGGAAGGAGGTTAGCTTAGGGCCTGCATGGCCGGTGGGGCTCCTCTTGTATGTCACTTACCACCCGTCGGTAGTGAGGGACTGCCTAAGTGCTGTATGGAGGGTGATTCTGCACCAGAAAGAGAGCCACGATCCATGGGCTCCGTGTGCCATTAATTCAGGAGCAGATATAATGACATATGTGCCAAATATTACCCATCCCCTAGAGAACTGGGATTTTTACTAGAAATTGTAATTTAGAGGAATGAGCAATTAATTGTGAAATTTCAATTATCTATAATTCAAATGACTCATACTACCTTAGTGCTATAAAACTACAGAGGATCAATTACTACATACCTTCATGTAACTTAGCAAGAAACCAATGCCTGAAGACAAGTGACTTGCCCAAGGTGACACAGTTGGTTTCAGTAGAACAAAGGCAAAAATCAGGCACCTGACTACTAGTCTGCTGTTCTCCTTAGGCCTCACAAGTGCTAACCTCAGGTGAATCTTACAAAGCTTTTCACTCTCACTCTCCTACCTAAGTACCTTCAATGGCTCCCTACTACCTTCAAGATCAAGGTTAAATCTCTTCAAAAACATTTTTTTTTTTTACATTTTTACTATTATTTTAGTTTTTTTCTTAGGTTTTAATTTAAATTCCAGTTAGTTAACATATAGTGTAATATTAGTTTCAGGTGTACAGATTAGTGATTCAGTACTTACATACAACACCTGGTGATCAAAGAGCATGGTTAAATCTCATGTTGAAATCTTCCACATAATGACCCCCTTTCCCCACTCAGAATACACCAGTGCTGGCATTCTCCTGTGTTGTTGGTGGTCATGTAAATTGGCATAATCCTTTTGGGAAGCAGTTAATTGGCAATACTCATCAAGAATCAAAATCCTGCTCATATGGCCCAGTTATTCTACTTCTTGACTCCTTCCTACAGAAATATTCCTCAGTACAGAAAAACCTGTATGCATAAAGCTGTTCATCATAGCATTATTTATATAACACAAAACTGCATGGAACCCAAGTACTTACCACTGAAGAGGTTTTTGAATGAAATATAATATATTTACTAGATGAGCTAGTGAAATCATGATAAGGGATGGAGATACAAACTATGAAATAACATGATACATAAGATGTAATGTTAAATAAAAAAGCAGGATATAAAAATATATGCGGAGTATGATTAGAGTTATGTTAAAAATACAAGTAAATGGGAAAAGACACTAAAGAAATTTAAATAACTGTTGTGTAGGATTTCTTTCTCTATCGTCCAAAGTTTATGCAGAAGGCTTACATTATTTTCATAATACTAAAATTTTTAATTTTCACCATGGTAAATGTCATCACATAGAA
Source organism: Canis lupus dingo (assembly GCF_003254725.2). NCBI lineage: Eukaryota > Metazoa > Chordata > Mammalia > Carnivora > Canidae > Canis > Canis lupus. Next base: position 14,692,834 of record NC_064259.1, on the reverse strand, counting down.
CTTTTTAAAAAAAAAAAAAACCTTTTATTTATTTATGAGAGACACACAGAGTGAGGTAGAGACATAGGCAGAGGGAGAAGCAGGCCCCCTGCAGAGAGCCCAATGCAGGACTAATCCCAGGACCCCAGGATCACTCCCTGAGCTGAAGTCAGATGCTCAACCATTGAGCCACCCAGGTGCCTCTTAATATAGAACTTTCAAAGGCTCCTCATTGCCCACTATAAAGATAAAGGAAAGCACCTGCTCTCAGCACCTACAAACCCCACCATCCTGCCTGGTTCTTCCTTTCCATCCCCTTCTCCTAGAACTTTTTTTTTTGTTTTTTGTTTGTTTGTTTGTTTGTTTTTGTTATCCTCATGCTCTCATCAAGCTGGTGGTTGGTTGTATGCTTGGTGAGAAGGAAGCTACAGGGTCAGGGGAGCAAGCAGTGACCTTGGAGATGAACTGAACTTAGGGACCCACCTTTGTCCATTTATTGCTGAGCGACTGGGCACATTACCTATTCCCTTGAAGCCTCTTGTTTCCTCATCCATAAAGTGAGAAATAATGCTGCTTCTCTCAGGGCTGCCAAGGGACTGAGACACATATATCAGTCACTGGCATGGTTTAGGTACCCTTATGAAGGTTTGTTCCCAGCCACGGCTCATCCCACTTTCAACATTGCCTTTGCCTGGGATCCTTTCACTCTTCTCTTTATTAACACATGCCTTGAGGTCTGGCATGTGCTTGTAAACAGTGCTCCTCAAGGTATGAACTGCAGACCTGTCCTCAACAAGATGGGCATAGAAGAAGAATGAATGTGAATGTGGTCTTGCCACAGGGGAACAGATAGTTCTGGGTCCAGCAGGGGGCTTGAGTGGTCTGCCTAAAAAAACAAAACAAAACAAAACAAAACAAAACAAAACAAAACCCCGCTCTGAGGGGACCTGGGGAGGAGGACAGGTGAAAAGGTAGGTAAAGTCACTGAAAATCAGTGACAGGCCCATGGGGGGTTCACAGCACTATTATTTGGCTTGGGTGGATATTTGAACATTTTCGTAATAGCAAGAGTTGAAAATTCCTATACAAACTTTGTTCAAGATGCCACACTAGTTCCATCTTCTTGGGCATATTGTTTCTGTGCATTTTACTCATATTGATCTCACTTGTAATGACACCTTTGCGGGTAGTGGAAGGGGAGGTATGCAGGGGGATGGGGTGACTGGGTGATGGGCACTGAGGGGGGCACTTGACAGGATGAGCACTGGGTGTTAAACTATATGTTGGCAAATCGAACTCCAATAAAAAATATACAAAAAAAGTGATGACACCTTTGTATAAATACTTGTTTTTTTTTAAAGATTCTTTTTTTTTTTCAAAAATTTTTTTATTTATTTATGATAGTCACACAGAGAGGGAGAGAGAGAGGCAGAGACACAGGCAGAGGGAGAAGCAGGCTCCATGCACCGGGAGCCCGATGTGGGATTCGAACCCCGGTCTCCAGGATCGCGCCCTGGGCCAAAGGCAGGTGCCAAACCACTGCGCCACCCAGGGATCCCCAAATACTTGTTTTTTTTATGTGTGTGTGTATACACATTCACATGCATATATATATGTATATAATTTCCAAGTTGAGTATAAACTCCCCGAGGGCCTATATCCTATTTTATATTTTTCTTGCCCATACTGCACTTCTTAAAGGCAACGTGATGCCCTGTCCTTGTTTTGTGAATGGTACAGATTGGGCTATCCAACTTAACTGATGACTTGTTAAAAACAGATCCCCATGCCTCTCCTTGGAGATCTGATTTGCTTGGCTTAGGCTAGGACACAGCCTAGATCTGCCAGGAAAACATTCCTTAGCGCCTGAATGGCAGGTTGGTCTTATAATGCCCCCTATTAAAATATGCATACAATTGGGAAGAGAAAGTCAATTCAAACATTTACTGAGGCTTGCTGATCATTGCTGGCCCAAGGCAGAGAAATGGAACCTGGAGTGGGGCTGGGAGTAAGGTCCAGGTGGGGTGGTCTCTGAGATCCAAGATCCAAGAGCAAAAAGAAAATTTTACTGATTTTTAATCAACACTGAATCTATCTGTTGTTTTCATGTCTTTGGGCTTTGAAAATCTCTTCCAAAATCTCCTTTCAAGTATTTAAACAAATATCAAGGTAATTCAGCAAGATGGAACAAGTATCTACAAAAAGATGATGAGCCTAAGAAACATGTACTCTGTAAGGGTCTTGATTACAGCTTAGAAATGATAATAGATATAATGGGTCCATGCAGTGGGTGCCTATGTATCAGGCACTATGCCAAGATGGAGAAACCAAGGTCCCATGGCTTAGAAAGCAGCAAGCAGCTATTTGGACCCAAAACAGCTTGGTTTCTAAGGCCACCTTCCTGTCACGCCATACTGCTTTTTCATATACCCAGTCCCCAGGGCCAGGAGCGTGTGGATTCTCTGTCAGTACTGGGTAAATGAGCAAATCGGCCACAGAGTGATTCCTGTTTGTTCTCAACCCTGTGTTGGAGGCCAGAAGATTCAAAGCAAGATCTAGATTGAGAGGAAAAGTCTTAAAAAAAAATAATTAATTAAAAAAAAAAAAAAAACCAAAAGCCCAAACCCCCAAAACCCCACCCTTAAAAACGAAGGGAATGAATGGAAGGTAGAAAAGTTAAGGAAAATAAAGATTTAGAGGAAGAGGAAAATGATTGGGATTATTACACACACAGAGCAAAGTGCTGAAGGCAGCCCTCTAAATGGTCATCATGGTTTATGAATTGGGAAGGCGGTGAGCGACTGGAGGGACAAGTGGAGGTTGGGTAATCACTGAGTGGCCTGGGACTCCCCCGGCTGTTGGGCTGAGCCCCTGGAATGGTTGACCATGGGGTTTTGGATAGCAACCAATGCTGACTGCTGAGAAATGTGCAGGGAAGGAAAGAGCTGCTAAACTCACCGACAGCTCGGGTCCCGATGCCTCATGCTTGAGCCTGCCCTGTGCGTATATCATCCAGTGTTCCACCAGTCACTTCTTCCCAGCATCAGTCTTGTCTATCGCAACAACTGGAAATGCCATTATCTGAATATAATTGCATTTCTGCAGAGAGACCTCAGTCTCAGTGGATAATCTGACATCATAGGCCATGATGGATCATCTCGGACCATATGCCCTGAAAGACACACATACCGTACTAAAGCCAAAGATTATGTCACATGCACTCTGGTCTCTCCACTGATGCTCCTGTCGTCAATAAGTTGGGCTCCAAATGGAAGCATGGGAGGCAGCAGAAAACTGGGACATCCAGCCTTGTATCCTGGGTGCAGCAGAGCTGCTGCACTAGTCAGTGGGGTCAGGAGTGAGCTGGCAGGGGGAGGCTCCTTCCCGCCTCCTTGACCCTGCACTTCCTGGGAGGTCAGCTCTCTTATTCAGCTTTCCCACTTATTTTGCTCTCTCCACCTCCTATTTCCTTTGAAATCAAGGGAAATAGCATTTCTTAATTATAACCAGTTTGACTAAATAGTTAAACAAGGAATATATATTTTTTAAACACAAAACAAAGCTGAGCAGAAAGGTATCCGCATGCGGATGAGCATGATCCTTCTGGTTACAACATGCCTCCTACCTTACTAGGATCATCACAAAAGTCCCTTGAGGTCCCTGGTGCCTGAAGTATGCATTTGGATCTCTTTTATTGGAAGATATAAAATGATGTCACCTAAGGAGATTCCCAGTTGACTTCCAGCTATATGGAGTCATTCTGATTTTCTTTCTCCAGCTGATGGCCCCGGGGTGGCAAGCTACAAACAGCCACCAAACCAAGGATAGGGAAAATATTTTTGGTTCATGTGTATAGCCCGTGGAAGTTAAACCCATCCTTCAGAACCTCCTTCAGAAATCTCAGATCCTCTGGTTGGAACTGTCCCTGCCTCTTCTCGTTTCCTGTAGTCTTCTCTGCTTAGGGCACTTGTCAAAGACAGCCTGGACCTGCGGAAACTGATGCCACGGCACGTTCACTGATGCCTTTCCCCTTGGGCAAGGGCAGAGGGCCTCGGACCCCATGGGTAGTGCATAGGGCTATCATGAAAATCAGCCTTTGTTTTAGAGAGCACTAAAGCCCCTCAGAAACCCGTTTAAGTAATAAAGGTGGCAATAAATGGCCCAGCTCCCTCCTTCCTAAAACAGAGAACGATTTCAGAGGTATTGCCCCTTGAATTTGAAGCCAGGAATAGCTACCCACTTTTTTGGTGACCAGCTCACCTCAACCTGCAGAAGAACCTGAAACTCCCCACAGCAGAAACTCAGGTGATCACACACAGCAGCCATAGAGAGATGTCTGTCACCAATACGTATTTCAGCATCCTGACAAGGTTCCAGGTAAACAGAGATACAGTAATCATTTCCAGCTATGTGGAAATTGCTGCTGCCTCAGTGATTGTCCCCATCAAGGTGAGGGATAATGAAAAGTGCCCTTTCTCTGGCTCAAATCACTTCCGCCTGTTGGTTGATGTTTTTTGAGTTACACAGTTACAGCTACAGTGCATTTGTAAAGGAAGAGGTTCATAGTTAATATTGTCAGTGCTTTTGCCTCAGGACCATTTTATTATGCAAATTTGTCATTATGAAATGCATTTTTAAAATAAATGAAGACCTGTGTAGGATTCGAGATATGTCCTAAAATTATTTCACAATAGGATATGAATTAGCAAATAATACAGGGTAGAGGATACTAACGGAGATACTTATAGAAAAAAAAAGTGCACATGAAATATAGTTTGGCCAGGTTTAATACACACAGAATACACTTTAATACTTTCATATGGTCTGAATAATATCCCCATATTGATTTTTTCCTCGTTTCTCCCAACTCCACAGCAAATGTACGACAATGGCTCATTGATTTATTGTGAGTGTAGCAATGGGTTTATAACAGCATGAATCATGCCGATTGCTCAATTCACCACATGCCTTAATAAAAGTTTCACTTTAATAAAACTGAGCTAAGGCAAATATGCCCAGAGGCTGGCCTGACATTCCTTATACATTACCCTGCCTCAGGAAATTATTGCCATATATTTTACAGCAGCTACAGTAGGCTAGGGGATCAGGATTAAAATGTACTAACTACTGTGATATTTAACAGAACTCCTGTGTTCCAAGTTAACCCTCACAGGTACAAAATGAACAGAGCAATTAGGAGAGAGAACAGGATAGGGAATAGAACTGTGTTGAGATGCAAGTACTGGCCCTGGTGACACCATGAGTGTCCCTTAAGCACTCTATCCAGTGGATGTGACGTATCTGTCTTGTTTCCCTTCCAGAGTGGCTATGGGCATCAAGAAAGAGGAAGCACAGTGCTTTATTTATTTTTAATTTTATTTTTATTTTATTTTTAATTTTATTTTTATTTTTAATTTTTTTAGCACAGTGCTTTATAAAATAAAAATGCAGTGCAAGGTCAGGTAAGGGGTGTCACCCTGAGGGACAGAGCCTGTCGGACACACACCAGCCCCTTAGCACTGTGGACTGTCTATGGCAAGACTGATCATCAGGGTTGTTAATAACAATGTGTCTGGATAACTAAGAGATCCTAGTCCACTGATAGGTGTTTAGAAAAGAGGTTAAAAGGTTAAAAAAAGAAAAATCCAATCATTCTAACAGGGCTATGTTATTCTTTTATAAACAAGAATTGTTTTTTGTCTTCCTGAGTAAGAGCTGACAATGCCCCCACCACACCTGCATTGTGTTGGGGTGTGAGAAGGTAGGCCAAAGGGAGTCTTCCATGGGGACTGTTCAAGTGACCTTTCGCCTGCTCATTATTGCTCTGGAGCAAGGGGTGATTAGATAGTCCTTAGACTGTTCAATGCTGATGGGTAGAAGCATGCTAGTCCAGAAGAAGCTTCTTTGGACTTCGAACTGACACCAGTCACTTACATCTTCTCTACAGAGTGTGTGATAGAGTAAAGGGGTTGGTATGGTCCTATGGGGAGAGTTAGTCACCTTTGGGCTCCAGTCTTGCCCTGCCATTAACTATTGACTATACGATCTTGAACCAGGTGCAGAATCTCTCTGGGCCTCCGTTTCCTCATCTGTAAAATGGGAGGGTTACATTGGTTGCAGTGACAGATGTGAAGTGCCTAGACTCCTAGATGTTGAAGCTGCCATTCCCGGCACCTGTTCTCAGCTTCTCCCCAGCTGGAGTGTACCCACCCCTGCCACAGCATCCTTTCCCATTTCTCCCTGGCTCCGTTTCACCCGCAGGGCAGCCTGGTGGGGGAGGGCACCATCCTCCCACTTCTGCTCTGGGTCACATGCCTCCCTCTGCTCCCAGGGCACCTAAATCACATTTGGCGCTCACCAATCAGCCTGTCCCCATCTCGATCCTCACCTGTCTCACCAGTCAGAACCTGGAGGAAAGACCCTGCGTTTTGTTCTGAAATTTGTTCCCCTTGTTTCACATTCTGTCTCACGCATAGAAGATATGAATGAATGCACGAATTAATGGGGCACAGCCAGGTCACACCTCAAAGAGTACATACTTTCGCAAAACTGAACTTGATCATCAGCTGAAAATGAGTGACGACTCAGAAGACGCTGGAGGACCCAGAACCGATTTTCCACCTAAGAGTTGCTGCTTCCAAGGTGGAATCACAGTAACACACGGCTGATGTTTGCTGACTGCTTACTAGATGCGAGGTGCTGTGCTAATCACTCTGCACATCTCCTGCCGCTAGTCCTGGGGACAGCTCTGTGACATAGGTGCTTTTATATTCCCGCATTACAGCTGGATGCCCAAAAGCTTAGAGAGATTACATAACCTTCCCAAGGCTGCATAGCTAACGGGGGCTGGGCTAGGATGTGGACCTATGTTTTTTGGATTCCAGAAGCTGTGCTCTAATTCCTCAATTGTCCTGACCAAAAGGGGGTGAGTAATGACAAATGCCAAGGACACTGCCATCCACAGAGGAGTCACTGTTTGAATACGGGGCCTGGAGTCCTAGTGAACTGCATCCACGGGTCTCTAGTTCCCTGCATACCAGCTTCGCTTCCCCTTGCCCGTGTTCTGAGCTTTTCGGCTCTTTCTCACTCTCACCCGCAAAGGGACTCCAACAGGGGCAGCTGTAATAAAACCCACCATCATCAACCAGGAACTGAGCTGTCAAAAGAAATGAAAAATCCAGGGGCAACTGCAGTCTTACCATTCATTAATGGGTTTATCGGGAACTCTCTTGACATTGAGCTCTAACTAGGGCATTTAAGAAAATCCCAAATTTGAAAATAAATAAGTTGGCTGACACACAGACATTTTACATATGAATTTAATAAAATAGATTTTTCTTTTTGAAATCTTTGGTAATCTCTGAAATATATCAACTGCAACCCAGGAACATTGTATCCCAAGTTGTGATTCATGAAATGAAACGGAAATGTATTATGTAATTCAATTTGGAGAGTCCAACACAGAGCTCATTAGGGCTGTTGCTGGTGATGTGGCCTGTAGCTCAGAGGCCCTGTGGTTTGGGCAAACTTCTCCCAGTCCTTACCTCCCCTGCCTCTGAGGACATTTTCCCCAAATATCGTCACTCCTTAAAAATAGCATTCTTGAGCATTTTGCCCACAAATGAGGATAATTCAGAGGAAATCTTAGGAAAAACTGTGGATTGTTTCCCCCTCGCCTCCCACTTTACCATTAACCCATCTCGTGATGAGTCAGGCTTAGAACTGACTCAATGCCTTTCCATGTGATCTTTGGATGCAGACCAGGCCACGCCCGTACACTGGGCAGGTGGACACTAGGATGTCAGCTGAGGTAACTGGAGCCCAGAGAGTTGAAGGGGCTTCAATTTTTGAAATCTCTAAAATCTCTAAATCTTTTTTTTAAATAGAATTCATCACAGAGCCTGAATTTATCATCAAAGCATAGTTTTTCCTGTGTATGGTGATTTCTATGAAAACGAATGAGAAGATGAGTCAGAAAGCACTTTTGATCCTGTGTGATTTTTGTTGTACTTCTTTGGATTGCTTTTTCTTAAAAAAAAATTGAGATTTGGGATTGGGTGGCTCAGCGGTTGAGCCAGGGCATGGTTTGGCTCAGGGCGTGATCCTGGAGACCCGGGATCGAATCCCACATCGGGCTCCCAGTGCATGGAGCCTGCTTCTCCCTCTCCCTGTGTCTCTGCCTCTCTTTCTGTGTCTCTCATGAATAAATAAATAAAATCTTAAAAAAAATTATTGAGATTTGATAAAATTTGCCCTTCTAACCATTTCAAAGTGAGTGGCTTTTAGTACATTCACAGTATTGTGTGAACTACCACCACTCTCTAATGCCCAGCAATCTGTGTCCCCCTGAAAAGAAATCTCGTACCTTCTGAGCTCTCCCTGTTGTGCTCTGCCCTGAGTCCCCAGTAACCACTGGTCTGCTTTCTGCCCCTGTGGATTTGCCTATTCTAGACATTTCATATAAACAAACCATGCAGTATGTGGTCTTTTGTGACTAGCTGCTGGCCCTTAGCATAATGTTTTTAAGGCTCATCCGTATAGTAGTGAATATCAGTACTTCATTCCTTTTTATGGTTGAACAATATTCCATTATATGGACATGCTACATTTTATATATCCATTTATCAGTTGATGGACATTTGGGTTGTTTCCAGTTTTTGGCTATTAATGAATAATACTACTATGAATGCTCACATACAAGTTCTTGTTTGAATTTTGTTTTCAATTCTCTTAGGTTTACCTAGGAGTAGAATTTCTAGGCCATATGGTAATTTTATTTTTAACTTTTTAAGGAACCACCAAACTATTTTCCAGAGGGCTATACCATTTTCACTAGCAATGTATGAAGGTTCCAGTTTCTCTACATCCTCCAACACTGGTTACTTTCTGGTTTTTGCTTTTTTTTTTTTTTTTTTAATTGTATCCATTTGGATCACCTGAATGGCTCAGTGGTTAAACTTCTACCTTTGGCTCAGGTCGTGATCCCGGGGTCTTGGGATTCGAGTCCCACATCAGGCTCCTCACAGAAACCTGCTCCTTCCTCTGCCTATGTCTTTGCCTCTCTCTGTGTCTCACATAATAAATAAATAAATAAATAAATAAATAAATAAATAAATAAATAAATCTTTTAAAAAATACTGGAGCCATTCTAGTGGGCATAAAGTGGAATCTCATTTGTGACTGCTTCACATTTCCCCATTGACTAATGATGTTGAGCATCTTTTCATGTGCTAATTGCCATTTTTATAACTTCTTTAGAGAAATGCCTATTCAAGCCATTTGACCATTTTTAAATAGTGTTGTTAGTCTTTTTTCTTGGTTAGTTGGAAGAGTTCTTTATACATTCTGGACGCTAGATCCTTATGAGATACATGATTTGCAAATATTTTTTCCTGTTCTGTGGAATATCTTTTTGCTTTCCTGGTAGTATTTTTTGCATGAAAACTTGAAATTTTGTTGAAGTTCAATTTATTTTTTCTTCTGTTCCTTATGATTTTGGTGTCATATTTAAGAAACTATAAGTCTAATCCAAGGTCATGAAGATTTAACCCTATATTTTCTTTCAAGAGGTTAATAGCTTTGGCTCTTACATTTAGGCCTTCCATCCACTTTGAATACATTTTTACATATGACGTGAGGTAGTGGCCCAAATTCATTCTTTTTCATGTGTAAATTCAGGTGTTCTAGCAGCATTTGTTAAAAAGATTACACTTTCCCCACTACATGGCTTTTTTCATCCTTGTCAAAAATGGATACATGTGTAAGTTTGCTTCCAGACTTTCAATTCTACGGACCTCTGTGTCTACCTTTATGCCAATACTACATCATTTAATTACTATAGCTTGATAGTAGATTTTGAAATTGGAAAATATGACTCCATCAATTTTGTTCTTTTTCTAGATCATTGTGGCTAATCAGGGCCTCTTGCAATTTCATGTGAATTCTGGAATCAGCTTGTTCATGTCTGCATAAAAGGCCATGGGAATTTTGATAGGGATTGCATTGAATTTTTAGATAGACTTCAGGAATATTGCCATCTTAATATCAAATCTTTTAATCCATGAACATAGGATATCTTTCCACTTATGTAGGTATTTTAAAATTTGTTTCAAAATGTTTTTTTGTTTCATTTTTCTTGTCAGTGCACATTTCTTGCACCTCCTTGGTTAAATTTATTTGTAAACATTTTATTCTTTTTGATACTATTGCCAACAGAATTTTTTTAAATTTCACTTTTAGATTGTTTATTGATGGCATATAGAAATATAACTGATTTGGGGCGCTGGGTGGCTCAGCTGGTTAAGCCTCTGACTCTTGATTTCAGCTCAAGTCATGATCTCAGAGCTGTGGGATCAAGCCCCATGTCAGGCTCCACAATCAGCAGGGAGTCTGCTTGAGATTGTTTCCCTCCCTCCTTCTGCCCCAACCCCCTTAAATAAATAAATAAATCTTTTTTTAAAAAGGAAATATAACTGATTTTTATATGTCAACATTGTATTCTGCAACTTTGCTAAAGTTATTTATTAGCTCTAATATAATAGCTTTTTTCCCCTTCTTTTTGGGTTCTTTAGGAATTCACAGGAGTTGCTTCTTGGGGTGGAATCCCTAATGAGCCAAGTGGGAAGTGCTGTTTACACTTTTCTTCCCTGGAGCAGGACCCAGGAAGGTGTTTGCTGGAGAAAAGAAGAGAACAAAAGATATCACAGGGATTGAGGCTTGAGCTAACTTGGGATCTAAGCACCTATGAAACAGGGTGACCCTGAGGAAAGCTCTTAGCTTCAGATATCAACTTGCACTCACCTTACCCCAAAGAGATGACTCAAATCCAGCAATGACAGGCACTATTAGGAATTCCTTGCAGCCTTGAAACAGTCCAGCTGTGTTCGAATTGCTTTGGAATTAAGATTCTTGATAAGGTGGTCATGTGGCTAAGAACAAAGATTGTTAATTTTGCAAGCGCACTTGGGAAAAACTGCTAGACTTTTGTACTGAATCTCAGGATTCTAAGGTCAATTTTCTATGAGGTTTGTCCAACTCCTTGTCTTCTATTTCCACCATTTAAAAGTGTGTATGAGAAGAGCAACAGAGGATTACAGTGAAATGAGCCAAAACAAAGAATGTGGGCAAGCGTGCATATACCCACACCCACCCCACTGGACAGTGAAGCAGAGGCCAAGGGTGAATGTTCCCCTAGTGAAAACATGCAAGTGCATAGCCCCAGGGGGCTGGCCTCCCCATCTGAAGAGAGGGAGCACTAAATCTGCCTCCCCCCACTTTTCAGGCCTGAGGGGAGGAACAAACGAGAGGATCAAGATCTATTTGGGAAGTGGAAGTGTTGTAAAATAAGATGTTTAATAATCAGACAATGGAAAAGAATCACGTCCAAGGACATTTTCTATAGGCCTTAGCTGTCCTCCAGGCAGGAAAGGAAAATAACAGTAGTAGCAGTAACAATAATAAACCGATCTTAGAGCAACTGGGTGGCTCACAGTTAATCATCTGCCTTCCCCTCAGGTCATGATCTCAGGGTCCTGGGATCAAGCCTCACTTTGGGCTCCCTGCTTGGTGGGGAGCCTGCTTCTCCCTCTCCCTCTGCCTAATACTCCCCCTGCTTTTACTCTCTCTCTTTCTCTCTGTCAAACAGATAGATACAATCTTTTATTTAAAAGATTTTATTTATTTATTCATGTGAGAAAGAGAGAAGCAGAGACATAGGCAGAGGGAGAAACAGGCTCCCTGCAAGGAGCCCGATGTGGGACTTGATCCCCATACCCAGGATCATACCCTGAGCCGAAGGCAGACTGTCAACCACTGAGCCACCCAGGGGTCCTAATTAATAAAATCTTAAAAAAATAAAACAGATCTAATAGTCCAAGTCCCAAGGTCAGGTTCACACTCTGCTGTATGGTGCAGTTCTCTCTGTCAGCAGGTTGCTGAGATTCTAGCTTTCACAGATAGCCTTAGTTCGCTTTCCCCTCTTACATAGCTTTAGCTGACTATTCATGTCCATGCTTCCTCTCCCTTCCCTACACCTGGCACTGGTGCCTGAACATTGGTACCTGGGGCCTGCTGCCTGCCACTGGTTCTTGTGTACCCAGCCTCCAGCAATTCCAAACAACTGGTGAGTGCACTGCATCTTATCCACCCTGGTCAGCCTCAGATTTCAGCATAGGGCCGAGAGCAAGCATTTTTTGATCAATTGCTTGATAAATAAAAATACTTTTAAAATGGAAATAAGTTTACAAAATTCAGCTCCAAATGAAAACAGTAGCAGAACCTTCTTGAGTCTATACCAAAATGGAACCTTACTGGCAGAGAACTATGAACTTATCTCCCAAACACACAGAAGTAAAAATGTGCCAGATTTCGGTTTCATAGTTCACATTTCTCTGGCAGAACATGGCATTTTTACCAGGAGCTCTGTGCAGGCCAGATCAACACTAAACTATAGAACAATGAAAAAAATGCAGAAAATTGATAACTTCTGTTTATCTTCCTAATTCAAATATAACTATGAGACGGATCTTTTCTCTTATCCCAATAAATTGCTATTTTTAAATGGTGCAATGGGGGTAAAAAAAAAAAGGGAAAGAAAACAGTGGTATGGATTTAGCTTTTAAGTCTCAGGTATGAAAAAAATACACTATTCCTAGTGAACTGATCTGAGCCTCAGTTTCCTCAATGACAGTATCAATATGGTAATAAAATTTGCCCACATAACCTCTCAGAGTTTTAAAGAACCCTAGTGATATAATGCATATAACTGTGATTTATAACTTCTAAAATACTTCATCATTTTAACTAATATTATCACAAGGATGGAGCAAAGCTCTCCATGTTGTCTGTGGAACAGAGGTTTGGCATTAACCATTATCATTGTATAATTTCAGATAAGCAGACCCACTTAGATCAGAGTTGGCACTCCGAATTTTGAGAAATAAATGATCTAATTTCATTTTTGTTTTTGTAAAATCGTCAGACAAGTTGTTTTGTGGGGTTCTTTTTTTTTTTTTTCCTACTTTCTTTCTCTTAACATCTGGTTTTCCTGATGTGATCAGAACGAGACATACCAAAAGAGTGTAAAAAATATTTTTGGGATATGCTTGCAGACACTAGTCATTTGGATCTTTTCACGTATTTTATGGGTTCTTGTTTCAGCCTTAGCCTAGACACTCGAGTCTTTAAATATTCCTCATGTACTAGATGATGTAGTTATTAGGTGAACCTATTTTATATTCAACTTAATTAAGAAATTTGTTCAGACTGTACTGGCCTAAACTCCTTTATGGTAGAAAAATGGTGACCAAAGTTGTTCAGGTAATCTCCCATCATGGTGTATAGTAGGGAGAAAATGTCATTTGGGAGGTGGCTCATCATGCATGATGCCCAGCAAGAAATCATGAGTCCTGCCCTTATTGGTACAACTAGAGCTTGTGCCCTCTCAAGGCTGACGTCTGACCCACATGAGCAGATCTCTGCCTCACTTTTTTTTGCAAGCTTGGACATTCTGAGGCTTAAGAGTGACCATCCTGCTGTCAAGGTGGATCTGGACCTTGTGCTAAGAGGCGTTGTCCTCGAGATCCCCTTTATTCCCTCCAGGCCTGGGCCTCCCCAAGCTTAGGCATGAATAGCCAAGGCAGCTAGGATTCTAAGTCTGGGCTTTACCACATTGGACTCAGCTAGACTTTTAAGAAGAAAGATTAGGGCAGCCCCAGTGGCGCAGTGGTTTAGCACCGCCTGCAGCCCAGGGCGTGATCCTGGAGACCTGGGATCGAGTCCCACATCAGGCTCTCTGTGTGGTGCCTGCTTCTCCCTCTGCCTGTGTCTCTGCCTCTCTCTCTCTCTGTCTCTATGAATAAATAAAATAAAATCTTAAAAAAAAAGATTATTACAGTGAGCCTTTGGGTGACAGTTTTCATTTATTCATCGACACAGTAGAACAATGTTGATTGTATCAGGGTCCTTGGGGACACAGTGGTGACAAGAGCAGCAATGGTTCCTGCATCTATAATCTAGAAGGGGAGAAAGACTTGAATCACAAGGATACATATTCAAATAGAAAACCACTACTGTGATAAGGGCTAAGGAGAAAAGGAACCAAGAGCTATAATGGCATAAAAATGTGGGATCCAATCCAGTCTGAGTGTCAGGAAGCTATCCTTAAGGAAATGACATTTGAGGGGAGATCAGAATGAAGATGGGCCAGCTCAGAAGAGACCCAAGAAGAAGCGGATGCTCCAGCAAAGACTATGATAGGAGGAAGCAGAGTGTTCTGGAGGGTTGAAAGAAGTTATGTGGTATGAAATTAGAACAAGAAGTAGTGATTCCTGCTAATGTTGGGAGAACAGGCAGGCACCGGACCATTAAAAGCTTTGGGGCCAGGATAGGAAATCTGATCTTTAGTCTAGAAAAAATGGGAAACCTGAAAGGATTAGAAAAGCTTGGCATGAGGGACAGTTCAGAATAGTAAGAGTGACTGTGGGACACCTGTTGGGAGGCTCAGGCAGTAGTGAAGATGAAACAAGATAGTTAAGAAAGACTAAGAATGTGGTAGAGTAAGTGCAGATAAGTGGGCAGAATGGAGGACATGGCAAGGACATGGTGTTAGATTAGACACTTATGTGATGGCTAGAAGTCTGACTCCTGGGGTTTTGGCTGGTACAGCTGGCTAGGCGAGGGTGACATTTCTGAGGTAAGGAACCCTGGAAGAACACCAGGTATGAGGAAAGATCACAGGTTAGTTTTTCACACGTTGATATTGAGGTGCTCTTGTGCCATCTCGGAGGAGACGCGGAGAGGCATATGGATACCTTAGGCCAAAGCTCAGAGGAGAGATCGTGGCTCACCTCAAAAACTTGCTAGTCCTTGCCATCACATAGGTGGTAAGCAAAGGCATGGACATGAGTGAAAGTCAGTGAAGCAAAGGGAGACAGATGCTTCTGCAAATAGTCCTGCTTGACCTTGGCTACCAAGCTGTAGATTCTCAGTCACACACTGAGGGCTGCCTCCTCAGGCCACAGAGGATGTTTTTTATTCAGTCTTGGCAGGCTTCGTTTTTTAATTAAACAGGAGTTTGTGTGTGTGTGTGTGTGTGTGTGTGTGTGTGTGTGTTTAGGTGTGTGTGTTTTTTGTTCTATGGATCCAGGGTTGGAAAGTTACCACGGACTGAATGTGGATTTCATTTTCTAACCCTCTAGTCTGCCAGTATTTTCAAAATGGAGGGCGTAGAGTGGTTTTTCCTGAGGCATAACTTGTTTCCTTTTACTCCTGGCTTTTTACAAACCTCACACCTTCTTTCTCCAAGGTTCCCTACTGCTTAAGACTTTAAATAGTCTGATTTTGTTTCTAATTTTCTCATAAATTCACCACCCACAATCAACTGGATAGCTGTACTTTTTCTTCTTCCAGCAAGGTTTACTAGGAGTTGAACACCTACTCTTTATTTTCCCACCTGCCTTGGCATATGATTCTGATTCCTAAAATGAGTCTACTGGTTACAGCACTACGTGGTGCTGGCACAGTATCCCCACAGGTGCCCAAACATTCTGTTCCTTTGAGAGGGCACAATCAGAAGTCTCGATCTTTCCAGTGGAATTGTATGGCTGGGTTTTCATTGACTTTCACTTCCTTGCTTTGGTTTGTATTGATGGAGAACACACTTTACAATTTCAGGTGGCCTTTCTGACTTTTCTACACATCTTATTAAAAGGTAGAGTTTTGAAGAGGTCAGAATGTGGATTTAAGAAAGGTGAAGTTTTCTGCTCGTGGTTGATAGGCTTATCCAAGGCTAAGATTTTAGGGTCTGTTTTTATTGCCTATCGTCTTTTAGTTCTAGTGTGGAAAAACATATATTTCGCTTTGAATTTAATTACCAACTAATATAGGGTGAGTGCCTAGTATAATCTGCTGGGCTCATGCCCTGGGGATGCCTAAGTAAGGAAGGCAATCCATGCTGTCAAGATGTGTATTTGTATGGTGGAAGAGACAGAAAGAGAATGATCAACTCTAAGTTCCCATGACAACATGGGTAAGGGAGCAACTAACATGAAGAGAATATTCCTTCTACTGATGATTTTTATTTTTATCTTTTTAAGATTTATTTATTTATTTATTTGAGAGAAAGCACAAGCCTGGGGAGGAGCAGAGGGAAAGGGAGAAGCCAACTCCTTACTGAGCAGAGAGCTCCATGCAAGGCTCCATCCCAGGATCCTGAGATCATGACCTGAGCTGAAGGCAGATGCTTAACCGACTAAGCCACTTAAGTGCCCTATTTTTAAAAAAATCTACATGTTTAAAGGACCCAGTCCTAGGTAGCCTGTGTAAAACAGACTTCACATCACTGGAAAAGATGAGAGTCTCCACAGACAAATTATGCAAACAGAATATAGGGCCTGAAAGTAGAATGTAGACCTAAATACTCAGAAGCTCTCCTACCAGTTAGATTTGTAAGAAAAATTATTATTAATGGAATAAGTAATTCCAGTGGAATGGTAAATGCAGAGAACATACGGGAGTCAGCAAAATGGAAACATTTGTCTAGCATTAAAGTTAGATTTCAAGGGCTAACATGTCTAATGATGAATGTCCGGAGAAAATATGAGGCATCCACGGCCACCAGAAGGACAAAATATACAATAACTAATTTTGGTGGATCTCAAAATTGTCTTAAATCAATAGCCTCCTACTTATGTTAATGCCTTGATTAAATATGGGTATATTTCATTGTAAGCTAGAAGAAGCCTAGCTGGTAAACATGACCTAGATATTTGTAAGAAAATATTTAATATGTATGTACACCCATTATGTTTTCAAATCACAGGAGGAAAATGCAGTACAATTTTTTCCCCTCTTCTCAAGGCACTGGCTTTTAAGCATAAACCTGGAGCACTTGAAATGGAATTCAGGTTTACGTGATGAAAGCAAGGTGAGAAATATGGATGGCTGTGGAGACCTATATCTCTGAAAAGTAACAGTCTCAAGAAGGAAAAGCAGAAATGGCATGCTGTCTCTATCCATCTTGCTTAGTGGAAGAGCTATAGTTTAAATTGTCTAAAATAGCAGGAACAATGAATGTTGTCACAGATTGTGTTAATTATTGAAACAGTGTGGATGGTGACTACCAGTAGTATCAAAAATATATTCAGGATTGTTTTGATTCCTGCATTTATAATAAAGAAAGGTCAGAGGTGGGAAAGGACTGATAAATTTTGTTGAAAACAGTTTCTGGAGGTGCCTGGGTGTCTCAGTTGGTTAGACGTCTACCTTTGGCTTGGGTTATGATCCCGGAATTCTGGGATCGAGCCCCACGTCAGGTTCCCTCCTCAGCATGGAGCCTTTTCTCCCTCTGCTACTCACCCCACTTCTGCTCTCTTTGTCTTATTCTCTCTCTCAAATAAATAAAAACCTTTAAAAACCCACAAAAAATAGTTTCTCTGTGTTACATGTAACAGACATGTTAAATATTTGTTTACAGTCTTTGTTTAGCAGGAGCAGGCATTTAAGTTTAAGTGAAATCAGCAAAAAGGAAATAGATGTATGAATATGTGATTCGAGATGAAAGTTTGTCTTACATGTGAATGAAATGTGCATTGTGGACAAGAGATCGCATACGTCTAGTTCTGAAGGGACAGGGAGGAGGGAGACAACACATAGAAATTTTGTGTTATCTCAGAGGACATGGAGGGCTTAGAACTTATGGGGAGGTAAAACTTGGCACTCTAGAAGGATGGAACTTTTGGAGAACTTGAGATATTCAGTATGGAAATGAGCTGCTTTAGGATTGTGAACTCACAATGACAGCAGTGCTCAAGCAGATATTGGGATTACTGCCTGTCAAGGATGACATGGAAGGAACAGATTTGTGTAAAAGACTGGTCTAGACCAGTGACTTTCAAAATATTTTTAAAGAGTGGAACTTTTTTTCAAATAATCTTTTACATAAAATCACAAAATTTAAAAAAATGTATATGTAGCAGATTAAAGAAGGCTGCCTTAGTAAGTCCCACCCTGTGGGTCTCAGTTCTTCACATGATTGCCCCTTGGCACCTCCTCAGAGTTCTGAGGACTTGAACAACCTTCTTCTTCTCTACAGAATACCTAAGGATTTATGATTCCTTTTGCTTCCAGGATTCTATGATGATTCTGTATGGGAACTGTTCTTATTTGAAATGGTTCATTAGCTATGTTTCTTTTCTTTTTGCTTTAATTCCTAAAACATATGGAATTTCACAAATCAAATTCAGAAATTTTTAACCTGGGGGTTAGTTTAAATACACATTTTTGTCTAAATACACAATTTGACCAGTTAGGATATAGAAATGATGATTTTATTTCCAAAGGAGGAGTTTTTGGATCTAGGAATATATGTTTTAGATTCAAACTACTTGAAATCAGATTGTATGACAATGAGGAAGTACAGCATTAAGTAACCAGCTCCAATAACTTTGATCAGCTTGTATTTAGTGTGTTATGGAATTACGTGTTTCTTTCAACTCTGTCTGGCCATAGAGGATCTTTTGAAGCTCATGTGTAGGCAGTTAATCTTGACTGGGTTCATTGATTTATAACCGGGGGAAAAATGTTCTTGTGAATCCAAATAACTGAGACTTGAAAAAGTTTCAGTCAAGTGATTTTGTCCATAAGCCACTAATAAAATTAAAGAGATGTCAAACAGAGAACACATATCTTTCAGGGGTCATTGCTCTGCAGGTGCAAAAATTTGAGTTTAACCAGTTAATCAGCTTGGGAAACTCAACATGCTAACTAACAACAACAACAAAAAAGATGACTGCATCAAGCAAATAATGATTTATTAATCAGAATTAAGAAAAAGTAGCAGGTCTGATTTGAAAAATGAGGCTTGGGTTTTGGTCAGTTGCTGGTGTGTATGGACTCTTAGCAGGCCAAAGAACAGCCAATTTACAGAAGAGAGAACATCTGTAAATAAGTTCATTGTAACCCTGTATGGTAGCAAGGAGCTGAAGGCATTCCAATTGTGTATTACATGGAGAATATATGGATAAAATGTGGTGGGTGTGTTCACCTTGGAACAATATGAATCTGTTAGAAGCAACATATTAACTGCATATAAAAAAGCGTAGCAGCATGGATGCATTGTAAAGACAAGACTTAACTCCTCATTGCCCATGGCGGGAAGTATAAGGGGCTGAATGAATACAGAATAAAAATAATAAAGAAGAATGAAAGAGAAGAGGAGAGAAGATAGCTATCAAACAATTTGTAGTTGCACAGTGTAAAACTAGTGTTATATAGGAGAAATGTCCAAAATAACATTTTGAGATGAGGAATAAGTTGATTGAATCTGTGAGGATGGGAGAAGACTTCTCAGAGGAGGAAATACTTGCACTAGTTCCTCAGGCATAGAGCAATATGGAAGATTTCGAGAATGCAAATAATTCAGGATAGCTGGAGAATACAGTATGTTTTGAGAAGTAGCAGGAGATGAGGTGCATGCTACAAGTGGGGTACAGACAGTCTGGTATGCCCTGCAAGCCACTTGTATTTTATCCCAGAGGCAATGGAACTGATGGAACTCTAAAGCAGAGGAAATGTAAGAATGGATTGTGTGATATAGGGACCATTCCCCAGGCATGGTAGAGACTAGATTTGAAGAGAACTGAGAGAGAAACCTTGGGATATTTGCAACAATCTATGTAAGAGAACTCAAGTATCTGAAATAAGGAAGAAACAATGGGGACAGATGCTGGGAAAGACTTGGAAGGTATTTAGGGGTAAAACTGATAGTATATTGTGACTTACTAGATTTGGGGAGGTGAGAAAAAAATTTTAGGATAGCACCCAGGTTCTGGCTTGGATGACTGAGTGAAAAGTTATGTTATGAAAACACTGAGGGAATTTAGGAGAAGGTTGAGGAAGGGTAGGCGTATTTTGTTTGGAGCATTTGTGGGACCAATCCATCAGTGATATCCACTAGGGAATGAGATCTGTTATTAGGACAGCCATCTGAACTAGAATTGCAAATCTGGGACTTGTGGCAGAGGAAGAAGTGCTCCAGAGGTAATATGTAGAAGGAAGAGAAAACAGGACTCAGCACTCTGGAGAATACAAAGTAATTCTAGTGGAAAGAAGGTGTAAAGGAAGGTATGTGAGGTTATGATAGAAGAATGAAAGCAGCAGAAGAAATCTAGTAAAATAGAAGGAAACTAGGAGAAGCGGTGCATTGGAAGCCTTGGAAACTGAGCACTTGGTGCACAAGGAAGAAGGGCTTCTTTCCATCCCACACATCTGTCCATTAGCAGACCCTGCTGATGACACCCCTGAGCTCAGATCTCCACTGCTCTCCACTGTCATCACTGTTGCCCAAGCCCACACTGCCATTGGCTCTACTGTGATGGCCTCTTAACTGTTCTCTTGCCTCCATTCTCATCATAAATTTTAGCCAGAGTCCTTCGTTTAAAACAAATTATTTCATGCCACTTCTCTGCTTCTAAAGTTTCAGTCACTTCCTCCTATAAAAAAAAAATCCTAACTTTAGCATGGCCTACAAAAACCTACAAAATCTGCCTCTGCTGGTGTCTCCGACCCATGTCATGCCAGTTCCTCCTTTGGCTTCCATCGGCCTCCATTCTGCTCCTAAGAAGCAACAAATTCCTTCCCTCCTCTTTTCTTTCTCCACATGATAGCATGATTGTCCACTCTTACCTTCCATGACTCGTCCCAAACAGTGTGTGCCCAGAGTAACATTCCCAGGCCCTTATCTCCCTTGTCGCTCTGTCAAGTGTCAGAAGTGAAGTGTTCTGTGTGCGAGTGTTTAGGGTAAGTAGTGAGGGAGACATAGAGGTGAAAGAATGACTCACAGGAGGAGGAAAGAACTGGACTTTGCCCTGTGCGGGAGAACTATAGGTTTTACCTCCACAGACACACTCCTCAAGACAACTTATAGGATCTATTCATCATCACCAGAAGTTCCCTTGTGCCCCTTCCCACCAGATCCCTCTTCAATACCCGCCCACAGAGGC
Source organism: Canis lupus dingo (assembly GCF_003254725.2). Lineage (NCBI taxonomy): Eukaryota > Metazoa > Chordata > Mammalia > Carnivora > Canidae > Canis > Canis lupus. The sequence continues at coordinate 14,671,856 of NC_064259.1, read as the reverse complement.
CACCACTTCTTGATTTGTTACCAGCCTTTTTATGCTTTCTCAAACCTCATCAGGTGTCCCACTGGGAAAAATGGTGGTAGATTTAGGATTGGACTAGATCTCAGTCCTCCAGCTTTGTTTGTGCAACTACCAAACTCTATGAGTTTGCATTTCCCATCAGGAAAATTGCCTCCACCTTGTACTGCACCACGGTTGGCAAATGCCACTGGCATGGAAAGCAGCCAGTGTTTGTCAGCTACCTCTAAAAAAAGAACATTTTCTTCTCCAGAAATGTAGAATGATTCAGCCATTTTTGCTTCTCTAACTATCTGATGTCTAAAACAAAAACAAAAACAAAAAACAAAAAACTCCATATTTTAAAATATTTTTCTGTTTTTTTCTCTAATTGCTGCAGCAGAAATGTTGGACATTTACATCCTGTTACATAGAAAATGGGTGTCTGTTTTCTTTTGAGAAAGATTGGCCAACGGGTGGGTACTTAATTGGGCACTTGTTTTATTCTTAATATTGTGCTGGGAAGTTAGAAAAAGACTTCAAGTGGTGACCTTTAATCAAGGTAGCTGATGTCCATCTGAAAAGAAAAACATACCTAAGTGAAGCTATCGGAGAGCATACTAACATTTTTGTCGTGTATAACATGGAAATGTGCCACCTTGGTGAATTCACTTTGTCTTCTAGATCCCAAACCCCGGTTGCAAACAAGAGGTTTGAGTTTGATTAGTGGTTATCAAACATTTGTGTTAAATACACTAAACCAGATAATGGGGTTGACCAGCTGAGTGATTGCCCAGTATATTCATCTACATGAGATGCTAAACCAGCTATGGAAATGGGGTAAGATGGAGAAATCTGAATTTATCAGAACTCCTCTGGAGAAGAGTACCATATGTGATCTTAGAGTTAGCCATTTGGGATATTGGGTGAGATTCCCAAGGAGCATGCTTAAGAAACAACAGATGGAGGATAAACCCTTCTAAAGAAAGAGAATCTGGTTTACCACAGAGCTTTTGTTCTATTAAACTATAAGCTTGGGCCCCATCCAAGATGCCTGGGACAAGAGGAGAGGCTGAAACTCACCACTAGCTATCCTATTTTTCTGCCCCCTTCATGCAGCGCTCAGTATTTTTACATAAATGAATACATATTTTAAAACTATAGTCTGAATGGGACGTGCAAGTATTAGCACTGCAGGCCTCAGATTAGTTCCATAGCAAATAGCTCAGTCACAAATGAAACGTACGTAGAGCCCCAATACAAAAAACAGATTTAAAAAAAATCCCCACCCTGCTTAAATTAGATGTGAGGACATGGGACTCTGTTCACTTAGCTTAACGTTAAACCTGCTAAGAAAATTTTGTCAAATCCTAGTCCTCAGGGGAATTTCGTTTGAAAACTACTAACCTAGATGATTTCCACTTTTATTTAGCATGAATCATCTGTGATTCTGTCATAGGGTAGAAACATCTAGAGAATCAGATTGTACTGCTTTATTTCTTAAATTCTAATATAGCTATTCATCAATATTATTAACTGGGTCAATAACAGATATTTTGAGAAAAATGAAACATTTATGCATACACCATATAATTTTCCCTTGTATTTTCTCTTTGTCTTTTTTAAAACGTATGTTCTGAAAGTTTCCCTGAGCCCCTTCTTTCAGCCCTTGTATTAAATAATGTGCTTTTATTGCCAGGAGCTCTTTTTTTTTTTTTATTTGTTCGTTCTTTGATTCCATCTTAAAAAAAAAATAACAACCTGTTCTTGTTTTTATGGATGCCCACTCCTCTGGAACCTCTCTGAGGCTATTAATTATAATTCTTTGGACGTTTGTTCCTCTTTTCTAGATGATCTTCCGTTTCTCAGTTTTTATTTCCATGCTATTCTTTCTTTTGAACAGCTGGTTCACTGCAGTTTCTCAGAAGCCTTGATTGAAATTCGTATTTGGAAAGGAATAGCTAGGTTGATTAATAAGAGCAGATCCGTAATTTGCTCTGTTGCTTCAAGCCCCCTCCTGAAGGAGATGGTGATTCAGATTTTGAGAGTGTTGACTGCCAGACTTCCTGCCTCTACCTCTGCTGGGTCTAAATGAAGAGAGTCAGCTTTGGGGTACTAACTCTCATGGTGGTGGTGGGTAGACACAAAGTTCTCCCAGAAAATGGCTTTATTCCTTCATGGAGTTTCTGAGGTCTTCCTGTGTCTCAATGTCTACTGTGGTTGCAGCGGCCAGGATGATTGGGGAGGGGGTGCCATCAGGTTGACCCAGCAGAATTCCGTAGGGACCTCTTCACCCGCCATCTCAACCTCTTCCTCCCTCTCCCATTCCCTGTGTCCTCGCTCATTCCAAAAAACTCTGCTATGAAGAATTCCTCCTGGGGCAGCCTTCCTATACATGCTCTGAGGTGTGGCCCCTTACAGCCTAGCATAATAGGCAGGTTTATCCCATTGTCTAGGATTATTTCGAATGACCATTATTCTCATTCTCACTGTTTTTATAATTTTTTTACTTTTTACATTTCACTGCAGGGGCATACTAGATATGGGGCAGTCTGGAGAGCTCCATTTATGGTATAGGTAACAGAGGTACATTGTCAGCAGAGAGTTTATAAGCAGTAATAGAACGAACTAAAAGAAGTCTGGTTTTTATTATCACCAAGGTCAGTGATAAAATGCTCTCCTTACCCCCCAAAACTATCTTTTTTTAAAAAAAAAAATCTAAGTTCTAACAATGGCTTTGGTTAATATATATAAAATAAGTGCATTTTTTAACGACTTTTTCTCCTAACAAACATCAGATTCTACAGGAAGGTTAATTTGGAATTAATCCACATTAGTTAATGTGGATTACACAGTGATCTCAACACAAATGGACTCGGCTCTACATGTTTGTTTCCAGAGTAGATTCATAAAGTTTTAGACTTATTCAAATTTACTCTTGGAGATGTTTCTGTCTCTAGTCCTTGTGGTCCAACATATTACTGCATTTAAGCAGTAGATATGAAATAAGCACTGATGGTGTAGTATTATAAAGATAATGGAACCTGAGTTACCTTAATTGTCTCAATCTATGTGATCATGCTGCGTATTATTTATGTTTAAATTTAAAGCAGAGAGATACACAGGACAGTGTGAGGAGTAATATTTTTATGGTAAGTACAAATTGTAGCTCAGGCATGAAGTCTTTTTTTTTTTTTTCTTATTTTTTTAAAGGAGGGGAGGAGCAGAGAGAAAGAAAGAGAGAGAATCTTAAGCAGGCTCCATTCCCAGTGCAGAGACCTACATGGGTCCTAATGTCAGGAACCTGAGATCATGACCTGAGCCGAAATCCAGTTGGACACTTAACTGACTGAGCCACCCAGGTGCCCCTCATGCATGAACTCTTGTATTAAATTATAATAATGTCTTTAAATGGAAGTTTCTTATTTAAATATTAATTTTTTGTTTTAAATTATGGAACAAACCAAGGACATGATGATTACTGAAAGTAATTTTGTCCTAAGGAGGAAGATAGAATTAAAAATTGATCTATCCTGGGTGTCAGAGACACTCTATATGCTGCTGCTTTAGGCCTTATCAGTGAGTTGGCAGAGGTAGGGGGGAGAAGGAAGTACATGCAAGTGTTGAGGCTGCCATTTTGAACCAGAAGTATAAGTTTTAAGATGAAACAGAATTCAAGAGGATAAATGATTTTTTTGAAAGCATCCTAAGTCAGTAGTGAAACTTGTGCTCCACTCACCTTTTTTTGCGGGGGGTAGGGGTGGGGGTCAGACTGGTCTTTGTAGTTGGTGTAAACACTCAGCTTATGAACGCATACACTTCTAGCTCAACCTTCTCTATGGGCTGGGGAGAAGTCCCTCATCCCCCTGTTGGGGCTTCTCAGATTGTTTTAGCTCAGACTGTTCTCTTCTCTTACTTGCTGTATTCTTCACCCAGTGCTTTTCATATTATACCTACATTTTACTTGTACTTGGACTACAAGCTCTTGAAGGGAAGGGACCATATCTCTGGGTCACTGCATCCCTTGCAGCACAGATTCAAGTTATGGGTTCCTCAGGGGCTGTTGCTTATGGACATGGTTGAGGCTAGATTACTAAGAAGTACTCATCCTCAAAGTTGATCTACTTGGAAGGTGGATTTTTTTAAATTCACCTTCATTTGGAAACCAGATTGGAAAAGCGAGCTCTGAAATCTAGGTGCCTTTTATGTCTTAGTCAAAATTGAAGTACAATGATAAAAACAATGAGATTTCCTGCTAATTAAATTTATACAATCTTTCTAAATGAATCTCCAGACGTATGATTACAGACATGTTCTGTGTGGTGACAAGCAAGGTCCTTAGCATCTGCATTTAGCCTCCTTCAGTGAACTACTCTGCTGGTTTTGTTGCCTAAATATCCTGAGGTAATACCACTTTCTTAAAGTGCTAAGTCATGCTGAAGGCCTTGGTTTAATTTGAAATGTTATCAGAGATTGAGGGAGATTGAAATTTGATAAGAGAGTAACAGTTTCACTCCCTCTCAGTTAAGGAGAAAGTCATCCTGGTAATCAGATGACTGATTCTGTTCAATGTTGCTCAACTTCAATTCTGGAGAAAAATAGAGAAGGGTACGGTAGCTGTGGCTGACAGGAGGATATTAGCTTGTATCATTGAGATCTGCCTTTTTTTTTTTTTTTTTAATCCAGACCAACAGCCTAACAGATTAAAGAAGTGGTGGGAGAAGAGATAGCTATATGCATATAGCCTTAAAGAAAAAAGATGTCTCCTTGGAAAGATAAGGCTGTGTTCAGATAAAATCAGAATTTATCAAGTCATGGTAGGATGGAGAGGTTAAGCTGAGGCTTATTTACCAAACACAGATAGTACATGTCTAAGAGTGGTAAATTTGGAATAAATGAAAGGGAGGTACAATTTCAAAAGAGGGAAGTGAATGTACTTCTGGAACCCATTAGCCAAAGAGGTGCTACTGGCCAGAATGCAAGGGAACTGCAGAGATTCAATTCATTTGTGGATGAAAGGTGTAGCAGAAATTATTATTCAGGGCAGCCAGGGTGATTGGGTACTTCCCATGACCTTGGGGGTGCCCTGAGTGTGACATTCCTGCCTGGGAGCACTCACTCTAGGAGCCCTCCTTTCAGATACTCTCCTGGACTACAAGAACCGAGCCGTTGGCCCAGGGGCATAGTTCTGATGTTCTCGTGTTTCATCTTCCTGGGCTAACTATTAACTTTCAGCCTGAAGTGTCTGTCACCAAGTCATCCGTCTTGGTAAATGCTGTTGGGGTCTCAGCATTGTGAGGAGGCAATGAATCTTCCCTGCTGACAGTGAGAATATCCACACCAAGCTGCCATAGAGATTTCTGCTTCCCACAATGTTTATGACAGTAAATTAGGCTACAGAGTGCACCAGAGATTGTTTCCATAACTCCTGATACCTGGTATATTTGTCAGCCTCACTGCATGGATTGTGACTTTAGTAGAGCCAGAAAATGTTTAAGCTCTAAGGCCACAGATAATATATAAAATTATCAGAGCACTTTACAAGGACTTGCCCTGGTTTATTTGGACCTTTCCCTCAGATAGCATGTATTTCCTTTCCTCTTTGTCTCTCTGGTCCTCTCATTATCTTTCCATTTTCCTCTGACTTCTTTGTTGGTTTTAATTCCTTTTTAAAAGAAAAAAAAGACTATTTATTTATTCACAAGAGACACACACACACAGAGAAGCAGAGACATAGGCAAAGGGAGAAGCAGGTTCTTCGTGGGAGCCCGATGCGGAACTCGATCCCAGATTCCGGGATCATGACCTGAGCTGAAGGCAGCCACCCAACCGCTGAGCCACCCAGGCATTCCTGTTGGTTTTAATTCCAAACCCAGAGTGGTGCAGGATTTCCCTTTACGCTTTTCACTGGATCTTCTGTTTGCCTACCTTTGTACCCACTCTCTCAGGGAGCTCAGCTCTGCAAGCCAGCTGTGTGATTTGGTGATTTCTAAATCTGTAGGCCCTACCCTAACTTTTAGCCTAACTCTTTGCCTTGTGTCCAGGTGCTTTCCTGTTGGCCTAATGCTTACACTTACCTGACAAGTTTAGTCTTTAGCTTACAATTTTGTGTTGTAAGTCCTGGTTGCCAAATAGACAGTTGTTCCACTGAGTGTCATTCCAATCAAAACAGAAACTTTGGAGAGGTACTCATTTATTGTCTATATTTCTCAAAACACATTCAGAACTTGTGTGGATAGTTGTGATTGTTGGTAAATCTGTCCTTTGACATTGGAGTCTGATTTTTTTGTAAAGTGCCAAGATTATTTGGTTTAGATCGAGTCAATCTGGGGTAAGTTGGGCCTTAAAAATTTAGATATTTCTATCAAGTTAAAATTTATTTTCTTATGCATCTTATTCCTTTGTATAATGGAATGGCCACTTTGTTTTCAGGACTGCAGAGGAGTTACTGATACTGAGATGAATGATGTACAGATAACATTATTGAGATAAATCCTTGCTCCAGAGGAAAACTTTGGATTCTTCATCCTACCAATCCATTATATCCATATTTTTTATGGCTTTGAGCAGATCAGGACTAATTCATGAATTCTGAGGTTTTAGATTTGGTGGTCATTGCCTATGATTTGTTTAATGGAGTGGAATGAAATAGAAAAGACTGGATATTATTTTTATTTTCAAGCCTCATTGTGATACAACTGAAATAGAAAAGAATAAAATAGTATATAGAGTAGAATAGGATTCTGGGTCTGCTTAGGATATAGAAAGCCAGAAGGTAACTTTGCTCTTTCCCTATAAATGAGAAGAGACTATAATAACTTTCTTAAATCCATAATAGAGTTGAGGTCACAAAACAACTTATGTAAACTGACTTCCAGAAGTGACAGGTCTCTCCAAGAAGAGAAGAAGCACGTGAACGAGTCCATATTTGGCAGAAGGTGGGTTAAAGAGGAGGCCACCAGGTAAAGCTAGCACTGTAGTGAGCTCTTATGGGCTGAGTGAGGATGCATTAGACAGCTTACAATAACTGGGAGCTCCAGACCCAAGGGGACCCACACTCATTCACAAGCTTCTCTCTGTTGATCTCCAGTGGGTTCAAAAGAAAGATGGGGACAGGGCAGGAGGCTGGGGATGGTGCAGGTGTGTAGATGTGTAGTGATCTGTTGCTGCTGGGACACAGAAATAAAGCACCACTAACTTCCTGAGATCCTTCCTCACACCCAAAGGAAGGCCTTAGAATGCTGAACCAAGGACTTAAAACCTGGTCAGATCCAGGATTCTGCACCAATATGAAGCATATGTCTTCTATCACTGAGGAGGAGGGGGTGACAAGAAATTCTCTGCCACCAGTACCCTGCTGCTCCATGCCATCACACAGATACAAGGCAGAGTCTGCCTGTCATGGTGAGCAGGAGGGCAGGAGCACTGATAAAGCTCAGTCCCCAAAGGCCCTGGTGCACAGGACCTGCTGAAGATAAAGTCTGGGTTGGGAGAACTAAGAACCCCCACTACGAGTCCAGCACCGTGTAACACGTGCCAGCTGTCTTTGGCTAGAGCTGGTTGGGAGCACACAGGCAGAGTCCTTTGTGGTGCACAGTTGCAGGGACAGTGGAAAGCTGAGAGCAAGAGCACTGAGGACACCACTCAGCTCTCCATACCCTCATGAAGCATGAGGTGATGCAGCCCACTACCGGACACATTTGGGCCCAGTGGTGCACCAAAGGTAACTAGGGCTCTAAAAATTGCAAGCCCAGATCAGTGACATTGAATTGATCTCTACACTGATGGGCTGACAGAAGAGGCATGCTTGTTCTTGCATGTGTGTATTTTTTTTTAAAACTCCATCTATAAAAACAACAACAACAAAAAAAACCCTCCATCTATATTGTTCTTCTAAACAATAGAACTTAAGAAAACCCCCAAAAGCAGGAAAAGGAAAAAAAAAAAAAAACACTGTGAAGAGATAAAACAATAGAGATGTTACAGATGTTGGAACCATCAGACTTGTAGTTCGAAATAGCTGTGGTTAATATGTATTAATTATATTAGCCACTGGAGAATATATACAACATGCAAGAATAGATGCTGAAAACTATATATAAAAAGAGAGTTTATAAGCAGATTGGTTACAGCTGAAGAAAAAAAAATGAGTGAACTCAAAAGTTAGGACAATAGAACTAATCCACACTGAAAGACAATGAGGAGAACCAGGCAGGGGCACGAGAGAGAGAACAGAACATCCATACATCGTAGGGCAATATCAAAAGTCTGACAGATGTGAAATTAGAGTCCCCGATGGAGAAGAAATGAACAAAGCAGATGAAATATTTGAAGATTTCATGGCCAAGACTTTTCCAAAATTAATGAAATGTAATAAACCAAAGATCCCCAAAGCCCAGCAAATCCCTAAGCAGATTGATGATCCTTGCCAACATGCCTAGGCGCATCATATCCACACTGCTCAAAACTCTAGGTAAAGAGACTATCTCAAAGGCAACTAGAGAAAGAGCATATTTTTAGAAGTTAAATACATCATAAACCGTACAACAACCACAAAAAGTGACATTAAAGCTGAGGTGTATCCAATGAGCCAATTCTGCAGATAAAATGAGCACAAAAATAATCAAAAAAGGCATGAAAAGAGGGGGAGAAAGCCATCAAGAATAGAAGAGACAAATTAGCAAACAGCTGGCAAAATGATAAATTTGTGTCTGAACATATCAATAATTAGAACAGATGTAATTGGTCTACACTCCAATTGAAAAGCAATGATTCAGTCTATATGTATACCAAATCCTCATGCTATATACCTTAAATTTGCACAATGTTACATATCAATTATATCTCAATAAAGCTGGGGGGGGGGCAGTGATTGCCAGATTAGCTAAGAAAGCAAAATAAATCTATATACTGTTTATAAGAAACCCACTTGAGAGACATAGCTAAGAGTATAAAGATGGAAAATAATATACCACACAAATTCTAATCAAAAGAAAGCCAGAGTACATATATTAATGTCAGACAAAATAGACTTCAAAGGGACATCACATTATTATAAAGTAGTCAATTTATCAAAATGACATAATAGTTCATAATATGTATGCGTTTAGCAGAAATTTGAAGTACGTAAAGTTCAATAAACTCCAAGCATGGGAAACATAAGACTACAGAAATCCACATCATAATGATATTTTCAAAAGCAATGATAAAGAGAAAATATTAAAATCAAACAGAGCAAAGACATGTAGGAACAAAGACAAAGTTCACTATATGTGTATATAGAGTAGGTGATTGAATGTAATAAAAACCATCCTGATTCCTCACAAAGCTCTGTTAAGTCCAATACATCCTAAAGATCTAACTCATCCACCTGTTTTCTTCTCTCCCTCTACCATTCTGGCCCAATGTCCTATTAACTCTTGACCAGATTATGCAATAAATCCCAAACTGGACTCCCCACATCTACACCTGCCTCTTTCTAATTTGTTCTCAAGATTTTAGCCACTGTGGAGTCTAATCTTGGGGCAAAATAAGTCTCACGCTGCCCACCTATTTGAAACCCTTCATCCCCGAAGTGCAGCAGCCTCCACTCTCATACTCTTGGTGATCCCTCGTGTGTCTTCTTTCAGCAACTTCAAATCTCTTTGCCCCCATAGACCACAGGACCTTTTCACATGCTGTGTCTCTGCCTCTAAGTCTTCCTCATCCTTCCCTTCTCCTCTCCAGTTAATTTCATCCAACTCAACGTGTGGATCACAACTTCATGTCATCCTGGTCTCATGACTAGTTCTGTTTTACTATGGCACCATGAACATATTTGTGAACTGAGTGAATGTGTAAGTGACTATAAAATAGATATAAGAGGGAATTCAGGGATATAGAGACATTCTTGTGTGACCATAGTTCAACCTAAACTTGAACCTCTCTGGCTAATGAAGTCAGCCACATCAATCCAGCCCCATGTACTTCCTCTTCCTTGTTGAAATCATCTCTGTTGGTAACCAGAGTGTAAGGTTCCTACTCCTCTAAGCTTGTAGGACCTCCACCAACTGCTCAGCTCTTTGGGTCTTGCCTTGTAATTACTGCTCCAGCTGACTGTGAATGCCATGAGTGCATGAACTATATCTTAGACTAACTAGTGCTGTGAAAACAAGCCAAGTGGCAGCGATGACCCGCCAGCTCTAGAGCCCTTGCCTCCCAGAGCCTCCCAGACAGACTCTGCTAGAGGGACAAAATCTCCCATGTCTCCCATGGTTCTGTACTCCCCAAGTCCTTAACTTCTACCTCTACTTTGGCTTATGTCCATTTGCTTACACTTTATTTAAACCAACACAACTCTTTAGGTGTTTTTCTGGCACCTGCTTCATTTTGCCTGTCATGTAGTTAATTGTACAGTCTGTCATATGTTATCTTACCAGATAGGTGTTTCTAGAAGCTGTGTGGTATTGTTCTTTTTTCTTCTTCTCAGGTCCAGTGCAGTGCCTGATTTTAACCCAGTCTAAGGGAGCATTTGTAGACTTGAACTAACTCATGAAAAGTAGGGGCAATCTAAGTGTCCCATAGTATGCTATAATTGCCAGAGTACTTGATAATGAGTCTGCAAACTTGGGTTTTACTCCCAGTCATCCAGTATCATTTTTTCTTATCTCTAAAGTAGGGGAAGTAATCCCTGCCTCTATTCACTGTGATGAGTAGTTGTTAGGATCAAATAGGATGGTGGCTGTGGAGAAGTATGCCACAGGTGTAAGAGATTATTATGTCTATATATGAATATGCAAAGAAACATAGGCTAAAGTAGCTAAGGCTTTACCTCCTGGCTCCTCTGAAGCTAGGCCTATAACTCAGGGTGGGTGCCAGAGGCAACTTTGGCTTTTCTCTTTATGTAGCCAAAGGGAATGATTCATTAGCTGCTGTTATGAGGCCTATATATGTAGCACCACCTGGGTGTGTGGTCAATGGTGCCAAAGTTATTTGGTCACCGGAATTTGAGAGAAATGCCTGGAGCACATCCCTAGTGCTCAGTGGGTGGTGATAGTAAACTTCCTTCTGGAGGTCGGGGAGATTAGATTTAATGCTAATTTCTGCTAGAGATCCTGCTGAAAGAGAATGAGTGAAATTTAGAACACACCTTCAGCAGGCAGGGAGAAGAGTGGCTCACAGCCTGCAGCAAAGATCCTCTCCACTCTCAAGGGCCCCGTGTGGGTCCCATTTTGCCATACTTCATCATCATGGTTGCTTTCCTCCTCTGCTCTTGTCAGTTGGCTGTGAATTCCTTGGGGGCAGGGACTGAGTTTTAGCCACCTTTGCATTTCCAGCCCTTGACATCTATGAGTGCTTAGTATGTGCTCAGAAAACCTTTGGTGACTATTTGGAGGATAAAATAAAATAAAGGCTAGGAGTAGGTTCCTAGTCTGGCAGGCAGACCTAGAACCAGGTGGTTACGTGCTATGTGTGGGGATAGAGGCTTCATAGAAGGCTTCCTTAAATACTTAAATTACGTCTTGCAGGAGGAGAAGGCTGAAGCCAGGGGAAGGGCAGAGGGATGATGGTTTAGAAGCTCCTGTAATGTTGCATGCTCCAGATGTTTAAATATTTCAAGGGACTTTTGCATCCATTGTCTCAAATCTCACAGAAATGGAGATGTGAATGGGGGAATCCTTAGGGTTACATTCATAGATTAGGAAACTAAATCCTAGATGGGTTTAAGGACTTGACTAAAGTCACAGAGCAGGTTGGCGGGAAAGCTAGAATTAGAACTCTTTTAAGTTTTATTTCTTCACTCTTCACCCTCCAGCACACAGCTTTCTAGTGCTAGTGCAGAATCTTTACCTCAGCATCCAAAGCTGTTTTTTGAGTACATCTAACAGTGTGTTTGAAGGAGTTTCCAGAAGTCATTATAAACTGAGCAGAAAAAGGAATGGTTTATCAGAGTTTGGGATGGAGAAATGTATTTGATAGTGAGTGCTTTATTTATAAGCAAAAGGAATTCACTGCGTGCAATGTGAATCCCAAGCAAAGACCAAAGAGGCCAATTTCTGGTGCCACTCACAAACCCAGTGGGTAGGGAGAGCAGAGCAGAACCTGCCAATTGTTGCCTAGCATTTGAAACTTAAAAAAAAAAAAAATCCTCTTGGTTTGAAAAATAAAAACTCAAACTTCCATCTGCAGGACTCTTCTTTATTTCCTTCATTTCTAAACTTATGAACATTTAAAGAAAAATCAAATCCATATGCTTTGGGATTAACAACATTTAAATCATAAAACAGCATTGCATAAGAGCTACTTGATACCCAAGAGCCAGTATGCCTTTGGTCTTCCAAATGAAAGTTCATTTGCAAGATACAGCTCCAAAATGTTCAAGCACTGTGTAAATTCCTAATGTTCATGGACTTTTTCAGATTAAATGTGTGATCTGGAAGCAGCTCCTTTTAATTCTCCAGGCCTCAATGTTCGCATCTAAATTGGAGTTTACCAGACCATCTCTGTGTTTCCTCTCTGCCGTAACATTCTGTGGTTCTGGCCCTGTGGATAGTCCTGGCTCACAAGCAGCAAGGAGACTGCTGGGTTCGTGCTCTGGCTTTGCCACGTATGGGCTCCAAATGATTTAGTCTCATTGGCCTCAGTTTCTTTCTTTATAAATATGCAGTCACAGTGCCTGCCTCAGAGAGTTGTGAGGTTAAACAAGTTGACATAGGCAAAATGCTGAGATCAGGATCTGGAGCATAGAAAATATTGAATAGAAAGCTATGGCTGTGGGACACCTGGGTGGCTCAGGGGTTGAGCATCTGCCTTAGGCTCAGGTCGTGATCCCAGGGTCCTGGGATCGAGTCCCCCTCGAGCTCCCTTCGGGGAGCCTACTTCTCCCTCTGCCTATGTCTCTGCCTCTCTCTGTGCGTTTCTCATGAATAAATAAATACAGTCTTTAAAAAGAAAAAAAAAAAAAAAAGAAAGCAAGCTATGGTTATACTCTGGCCTTGTCTTCACTTTGCTAACGAAAGTGAGCAAAGTGATAGGGCGCTTGGAAGTTCCTTTACAGTAAATATTGTATTTTACTCCTGGAACCTGGTGCAATTCAAACATTAGGGCTTAGAAAGATGACCAGGAGAGAGTTTGAGTTTGGAGTTCAGGGATCCGCTTTTCTGATCTTAATCCCATTTGGGCCATGCAAGCAGATAGTATCTTGAGCACCATGATAAAACAGAGAGAAGGTGTGTTTTATTAGAGTCGAGACCCGATTTTAAATCCCATTTACTTATTAATTCAAAAGGTTTTTTGGGTGCCAGGCCCTGTCTTGGATGCGAAGAGACAGCAGCAAACAGGATATGTACCAGTGTTCAAGAACTTGACATTTGAAAGGGGTTCTCTCTAGAGGCAGTGAACGTCCTTAATGGTAGGCATTCCAGATGTTCACAAAATCCCAAGATGTTACTATATGCTCTTTCTCTTAAACATACGGAGAGTAGGTGATGGTACCCTCTCTCCTGCCTCCTGAAGATGCATCCCGAAGCTGGAAGCACATGTTTTTTCCTGTATGTGAATGAAATTGCAAAGATCGGAGATTAGTCCCTCATGATATGGCGAGGGCTCAGCAAACACTGAGGCAATAAAGCTGAGAACACAGGTGACAGCACAGAATTTCATAAATATTAAACATTAATTTGGGGCTTTTATTTGAAACCCCCTAAAGGTCCTGATGATAAATTCTCATTCTCTTCCAGCCCTCCTCCCACTCCCCCCAGCCACCCCCACCGGCCACTCCTCCTTCCCCATCCCAAACTCTTCTGAACTTCAAAGCCTCCCGGGCCCCCAGACACACTCTCTGGCCTTGAGCAGGGTAGTGAGGATGGGAACTGGCAGATTTAGAGTCCAGTCCTCTCCCCTTTCAGTGTGAGACTGCCTGTCAACTTGGGTCACTGTCCTCTGGATGAAGGCATGTTTTAAAAACACTCTGAGCCAATGACTCTAGACATGTTGGTCTCCTGTTAATATAGGATAATAAATTTCTAAATTCGGCAATGACAAATAGCCCTTCGCAAGTTATTAATACTTCATAAAACAAATATTCCAACTTTTGTTTCATTCCTGGCTTTCCCTTGCTCTCTTCCTTCTGTCGTTCTCCCGGCGTTTCTGATCTCTTCGTAACATCTGTCTTTTCTCAGACTCCCTTCGAAGTGGTGAGCTTGGTTGTTAAAAATGTTGTGCCAAGTATGCAGTTTGCTAATTGATACTTTGATAACCTCTTGAATTTCCAAATTAGGGTCCTAAAAAGTTGCTTTGTCTTTGTTGCAACTGTTGTGGCTTGGTGTCAGGATTTCTTTTACCATCGAGTTAAAGGGGGATTGTGTAATTTGTAAATTTTTTTTTCTCCAAGGCTGTGTTTTTATGTGAGTTCTCCTTCCTCTTCCTCCTCTGTTCCTCTCCTATGTGTTTCCCCCACCTGTCTTTTCCTTTCCCATTGATCCTGAACCTTCTCCCACATTGCTCATTCCCCCCTTCTCTTCTCTTTCTCTCCATCTCCCCCTCCTCTCTCTCTCTCTGGTGTTGATTTTTTCATTGGTAAGCTTTCATATTACAGGAGGAAAAGGGGTTCTGGTGTTTCACTGGGGACCCCTACCAGACCTGCTGTGGCTAGAAGCTATCAAGGTTTCCATGAAGGTTCTTTTAAAGTTCATTTAATGTGATTTTTAAAAAAAAAGAGAGAGAGAGAAAGAGAGGAAAGAAAGAAGAAAGAAAGAAAGAAAGAAAAAGAAAGAAAGAAAGAAAGAAAGAAAGAAAGAAAGAAAGAAAGAAAGAGAAAAAACTTGGTAAGAGAACAATCTGAAATCCTTAACAGAAGCATATAAAATACTTGCTTATGCAAATATACATTTCCTTTATACAGCTAGTGGCAGCGTAAATGCTTCTCCTTGTCCTGATTCAAGTTCCCTATACTTGTGAGTTCAAGGACATGTGCTAAATTTAAACGCCAGTCTTTCCTTTTCAAAAGTATGCATCCTACATGTCCTAGCACTTGCTCTTTTAAGCAGGCATCACTAGCACTTTCCTGCCACTTCTTAACTCTCCGTGTTTTATAGCCTTCCAGGGAGAGAGGAGCCTGAGTGCTGCAGGACCCCTCAAGGCAGGATGGACAGCGTCTCCAAATATCTAACAGATGTCGTGCTGTATCTCAGGATGAATCCATTATTGATTCAGAACTCTCGCCATGGTAACTCCTGCCAGGTTTCCTTTCACACTTGCGAGGGGGACATGGATTGAGCATCAGTGAGGGGATAACACAATAACAATAAACAGACCCGGGCTGAAGGCAAGGCAGCAATAACAGAAACAATCCCTGGGCCCCCCTGACGGTGGCTCTCCCTCCAGTGCAGGGTTGCAAATCACTTTCTGTTTCCTTCTCCCTGAGCTCACACACATTCAGAGTCACAGGATCTGAAAACGTGCCCGTTCGTGTTCTTGTTCAAGGAAATATTTGGATGAGAGAGACGGGACTCAAGAAATTCCAAGTCCTCTTGGAAGAAGTTATCAAAAGTGATGGTAAATTGGGCTGGGAAGCAAGAGGGGCAAGTTAATTCTTCATTCCTGTCTGATCTGAACTACTCACAGCCTTGAAAGCAGGCCCTGATTGCCACAGACGTCAGAAGCGGAGTTTCCGTGTTCAGAGCAGAATCCACTGTCCCTCCCCCTCCTTCCAAACCTGTAGTTTCCCATCCAATTTACCTAATACATCACTGTCACATTCATTTTTCTAAAGCTCTTTACTTGAGACTGCCTTGGATATTTTCAGGAAGTCGATGTGATAAAAATAGATGAATTAGTTTATCTGACTATTATGTCTTGAATGCCTGCCTAGTGTAGCAGGAAAATGGTCAAGCAAACGAATACAAGGAAATGTGAGAAGTATAGTCACAGAGCTCTTGTGTGGTGCTACCATGGAGAAGAGGGGATGAGGTATTAGCTCAATAGGAGGGTGAGGCTAGGGATTATCAGAGAAGGCTTCATGGAAGAGGTGACATTTGAACTAAATTTCCAAGGGTCAGCAGTGTTTTCCTGGATGAGGAGGTTACTCACCCAGAGATATGGACATCACAGTATTTAATGAAACAGTGATGAATTCCACGTCAAAGCACAGAGGGCACAGGGGAAGTGTATTTGTGGACTTTACCGGTATAGTTCAGAAGATGATAGGCTTTGTATACCATGCTGAGGGTGCGGATGTTATCCTGCAAGAAAGAGAAGCCTCCTGTTCGGTGGTCTCTCATGATTTACTAAACGAAGTTGCAAATGTTAGCCTTATGTTCCGCATGCTCAAGAATTGGGGTCCAATCTGTTTTTCTGACTTTATTTCCCAACATTCCTTTGCTAGGACAACACATCAAAGAATACTCATTGCTTTCCCTGTTTTCCTGATTCCCTGTCATTGCTCAAGCTTTCTGTTTTGTATTGACAAGCCTCTTAACACATCTCGTCCAAAGGCTGCTGCAGCTCAACTGCTCCATGGTCCTTGGTCATCACTCCAATTGCACAGACTCTCTTTGTTCTTGGAGATTTCATATGAGCCTGAGTTTATTTCTCTTATTTCACTTATGTCTACATTATGCTGTATTTGTTTGCTAGTCTTCTCTCCTTTCCGTATCAACTAAGAGGTAATCTTTTTTTTAATGAATTTATTTTTTATTGGTGTTCAATTTGCCAACATATAGAATAACACCCAGTGCTCATCCTGTCAAGTGCCCACCTCAGTGCCCGTCACCCAGTCACCCCCACCCCCTGCCCACCTCCCCTTCCACCACCCCTAGTTCGTTTTCCAGAGTTAGGAGACTTTCATGTTCTGTCTCCCTTAACTAAGAGGTAGTCTTATTGAGAGCTGAGAGTCTTTTTTTTTTTTTTTTGAGAGCTAAGATTCTTTTTCTTTTTTAAGATTTTATTTATTTTATTTTTTATATTTTTTAAAATTTAAATTCAATTTACCAACGTATAGTATAATACCCAGTGCTCATCCCTTTAAGTGCCCTCTTCAGTGCCCATTAACCAGGCACTGAAAAGCCATTTATGAAAAGCCCACAGTGAATATCATTCTCAATGGCTCTCAAAAACTGAGAGCCTTTCCCCTAAGATCAGGAACATGACAGGGATGTCCACTCTCACCACTACTATTCAACATAGTACCAGAAGTCCCAGTCTTGGAATCAGGCAACAAAAACAAATAGAAGACATTCAATTGGCAAAGAAGAAGTCAAACTCTCCCTCTTCACAGATGACATGATACTGTATATAGAAAACCCAAAAGACTCCACCTCAATTGCTGGAACTCATACAGCAATTCAGCAATGTGGCAGGATACAAAATCAATGCCCAGAAATCAGTGGCATTTCTATACACTAACAATGAGACTAAAGAAAGAGAAATTAAGGAGTCAATCCCATTTACAATTGCACCTAAAAGCATAAGATACCTAGGAAAAAACCTACCCAAAGAGATAAATGATCTATACCCTAAAAACTACAGAACACTTCTGAAAGAAATTGAGGAAGACACAAAGAGATGGAAAAATATTCCATGCTCATGGATTGGAAGAATTAATATTGTGAAAATGTCTACGCTACCCAGGATAATTTACGCGTTCAATGCAATTCCTATCAAAATATCATGGACTTTCTTCACAGAGTTGGAACAAATAATCTTAAGATTTGTGTGGAATCAGAAAAGACCCTGAATAGCCAGAGGGATATTGAAAAAGAAAACCAATGCTGGGGGCATCACAATGCCAGATTTCAAGCTGTATTACAAAGCAATGATCATCAAGACTGTATGGTACTGGCACAAAAGCAGGCACATAGATCAATGGAGAGGAGAGAGCTGAGATTCTTATTCAAATTTCTATCCTCATTCATACCTCTCATTGTATAGTATGAATTGTAGTTGTGAAGTAAGTTTTTTATTTCAAATTAAAGATTCTTTCTTCAGCTGAATTCCCATAATTATATGAAATAAAGTAGAGACTTAGAGCACATAGGTGGAGAATCCAAATCAAAGTGTCTACTTTGTGATATCTGGCGATTGCTAAGTAAAATCTCATGACAATATTAACTTAGATGAGATTTACTAATTGAGCAAAGGAAAACACATATAAAGTTTTATGCCCCAAAATATTGTATCCATCAGTAAATCTTGGTTATGTTTGGCACATCTCAAAGAGCCCAGTGGATTGTAAAGATATTATTGATAAGATTCTATAAGCTTATATCCTGCTATTAATTTTTATACCAAATTCCTATTGGCTTTAATGAGAATTCTGATTTTTTTAAAAAAGACTATGACTCTATAAACATTTTAAGTGATTTTGTTTTTAGTTCTGTGGTGAGGTATGTGTGCATACAACAGAGAAAAGAGCTTTTAGACATATTTATGGACCATATGTATTTATTCATCTAGAGGCATGTGAGTGAAAACTTCCCTCAAAGACCACAAACATGAAATATTACATGAATGTTTGCACCATTACTATTTTATTCCTCAATGTGATTACCATTATATTTATATGGTGTTTTTCTTTGAGCTACAATGAGTACATCTATTAAAAAGTAAAAAAGAATCGTTTCATCTCTACATAGTTCTTAAGGATCGATTTTATAGTCATTCGATTAATGTGGAACCAAAGGATGAAGAAGTATGCAAGGTAATTTGGAGACTGTCTTTGTCTGGAAAGACTCTAGCACAGCCTTCAAAATGTGGTTCAGTCCCACTTCCAATTGGTTTGCCTGGCTGTTCTGAGCCACATTGATCCTCCTGACTCTATACTGGCTCTTTGGCTCTGTCTCTCTCTTCTGTTTTGTGGATGTTGGTCTTGTCTGCCCACCTAGACTAAGTTACTTTAGAGAGGAAAAGTGCTCATGTTCATTGAGCACTTAGTGTATGCCAGGTACCAGGGATAGTGAATGGAATAACCCAGTACAGTACCTTTTCAAAGTCTGTAGGGCAAGACAGGAAAATAAACCCACAGCTATAGTCTGAAGGGAAGAGTGCTTTTATGGAGAAAAGCATGAGGTGTCATTGGCTCACAGGGAAGAGTCTGCTCACATGAGCTATTTCCATTTGATGCAACAGAGGCTCACAGAGGACAAGTAACTTGTCCAATGTACTGGTCTAGTAGATGGTACTTGCAGGAATTGAACCCCAATGGCAAAACCCAGCTCCTAGGCTGTTCTCTGTATATCAAGTTACTCCCTTTGTACAGCTAAGGTATCTTCCATGTGCATTCCGTACATAAACAGCAGTCAACAATACATAGGAAAGGGATGTTTTGTGGAGTTATTGAATAGGAAGTGACGTGGTTTCTTAATGTATTTCATGTCAAATATTAAAGTAATGCTAAATGACTCATCAAAACATCTGCATGTTTTTGAAAGGTGAAACTACCCCTAGAGGCATGATTTTTCTAGAATGAGGGAGGTTAGGGGATGATTAGGACAGACTATTACTCTATTTTCTTGTGCTGATAAAATTGAAAGAAAGAAAGAAGAAAGAAAGAAAGAAAGAAAGAAAGAAAGAAAGAAAGAAAGAAAGAAAAGAAGAAAGAAAGAAAGAAGAAAGAAAGAAAGAAAGAAAGAAAGAAAGAAAGAAAGAAAGAAAGCAGGCCACTGTTACCCCACAGGGATGGAAGTGGGGCAGAACTGAGGTCTTGCAGCAAGTGATGGGGAGAAGGCTGTTGCAAAATTAGTGTGGGGTTGGCTGCTTCTATCTCTATCAAATTCAGCTCCATTTTTATGGGTATTGGGGAAGATTCCAGTGCAGGGTGCATTTTGGACATAAGTGGCCCATTTTTTGTGCCCATTGCTCCATCATTAACCCTCCCACTTAGTCCTGGAAATGTAAAGCCCAGCATCTTCCATCTGCTCCACGTTATTTATGATGATGCCTCCAATTATGTCCAATTGAGTTGCTGTCGATGATTAAAGGTAATAGGTAATAATAACTTGGCCTCATCATTACCACCACTATTATTAGGTCATTGATTGCAATAATTTCTAAAATTACCCCTTGGAATAAAATATGTTAAGCACCTGGTTTATCCTTTTTAGGAACATCTGCTCTAAATGTGTGATAGTGTAGGACTGAACGTGTCTCGCTCAGAAAGGAAAGCAAACAGTGTTGACATTGGGAGTCTTGTCTGTGCTGGTATGAATATATTGAGAGATGATGAGAGGATGAAATAATGATCAGTCTCAAGTTCAATGCTGGAATTAGAGCTATTTAAGAAAGGGGGAAGGAATACACACACACACACACACACACACACACACACACACTCCAGAATATTCTGCAGCTACTACAACCTTTGCTCCTTTAGAAAAATTCACATCTTCACAATGACCCAAACTTGGCCATGGTAGTGTCTCTCCTGGCCTTTATAAGCAGGCTGTCATGTGTGTGCTGAGTGAGAGGGATGAGAAGGTGGGAGAGATGACAGAGCCATATATGGAGGTGGAGAGAGAGGTAGTCTATAGGAAATCCTTTAAGGAGGATTCTTTTCCTGACACCCTGTTCCTGCCTCAGTTCTGGAAATCCCACCACTGGCTTTTCATTCCTTTTGATTAAGTGTTGCCTTCTTGAGTCTCCTCTTTGGGAGTAATTGTCTACCATGGGAATGGGGAGGTGCACTGTGTGTTTGTAATGCTTGGTATGCTTTAATTCAAGACATACTTCCTACCTTTATAGGGCTGGAAGTCACTTTGGGGACAGACATTGTATCTTGGTGGGGCAAGCTACTAGGGAAATATAAGCTCTGGAACAGTACTTTAAATATAGCTATTTCAAGCTGTTAGCCCGCCTACACTGGCCAGCGTGGTAGCTACTAGCCACATGTAGCTCTTTGTAGTCAAATTAATGAAAATGAAATAAAACTAGAAATTCATTTTGTCAATTGCACTGATCTCATTTCAAAAGTTCAGTATCCTGTTGTATCTAGTGGCTACTATTTAGGTCAGTAAAAATATAGAACATTTCCGTCATAGTAAGTACCATGCATGGAACATCGCTCGCTGATAGAGCATTAAGAGATATTTATTAATGAAGGATTGAGTGTAGTGAACTTCTGCTAGGTGCTAATTGCTGATATGCCACTGGAGCCCTGGGAGGTTTTGAGTAAATTAATCATGGATAATCCATCACAGTTCTGCAAGACCCAGACTCCTAAAAAAAAAGCTTAAAAGAAAAAAACGACCATCAGGATATATGTCTCTGTTTCCAATATATAAATAAATGAGTGTTTAAGAGTGAACTGCTCTCATGTTTATTATCTCATTTACTACTCATAATAATACTGAGAGAATGGATTATGCCCATTTTATAAGTGAATAACCAGGCCCAGTGAGGTTAGATAACTTATCCAAGGCCACACAGACTACCAGTGACAGCTAGCATGCCATAATAAGTGGTAGAGCCAGTCAGCCCTTTAGAATCCTATTTCAGTGCCTTCTCCAAAATACCCTACATATTTTGTGTGTATTTTCTTTTTTTAAAAAAAGATTTTATTTATTCATGAGAGACACAGAGAGAGAGGCAGAGACACTGGCAGAGGGAGAAGCAGGCTCCATGCAGGGAGCCTGACGTGGGACTCGATCCCAGGACCTCAGTATCCCAGGATGGGATCACGACCTGAGCCAAAGGCAGATGCTCAACCACTGAGCCTCTTGTGTGTATTTCCTACATGGAAATATACACACACACTAACCTATATGTATTTACATTATATATGTATTTATATATGATATACAAGTATTAGATATGTGATTATATATTTCATATGTATGTTACATATATACAAATATAAATATATATGCTTTTCATATAGAGTATTATGTCTCAAATGAACTCAATTACATTATGAGCAGACCAAATGCAAATTAAATCTAGAAAATGAGAAAAAATCTAATTTAAAAAAATTCTGAATTAAGTTGCTCTGCCAAATCTCTGACACTAGGTCAACAAAATGCAATCCAACAGCTATTGATCAATGCTGATTTAAAAATACTCATTGCAGGATCCCTGGGTGCCTCAGCGGTTTAGCGCCTGCCTTCGGCCCAGGGAGTGACCCTGGAGTCCTGGGATCGAGTCCCACATCGGGCTCCCTGCATGGAGCCTGCTTCTCCCTCTGCCTGTGTCTCTGCCTCTCTCTCTCTCTCTGTGTCTCTCAAGAATAAATAAAATAAAATTTAAAAAACTGCTCATTAAGCGATGCCTGAGTGGCTCAGTGGTTGAGCATCTGCCTTTGGCTCAGGGTGTGATCCTGGAGTCCCAGGATGGAGTCCCACATTGGGCTTCTGCCTGGAGCCTGCTTCTCCCTCTGCCTACGTCTCTACCTCTCTCTCTCTGTGTCTCTCATGAAAAAATAAATAAAATCTTTAAAAAAATTAAAAAATAAAAATACTCATTGAGTTCAACACAAAATAGATTTTCTAATTTCCTAAATTTTGCCACACTTTGGAATTATAGTGGTGGACGTTTAACTTCCTTTTTAATTTAAATCTTTAAGTTTTCTCTCAACTTTGTCCAGCATCAGTTCTTTGCAGTCAAGTGTGGCTATGGACTGCTCTGCCCAGACCTGGCCAACTTCTGGACCCCAGGCCGTGATACTCTGGTTTTTCAGGGGCTTTGCGTATAAACCTTCTGATTGAATTCACAGAAACCAAGGAATATATATGTCACTGGTATACAAGTACTTGTGGAACTTCTATGTGACTCCAGGGGTATGATTTGGCCCTGGCATCCAGTCCCTTTAATACTTTTAGGGTCCCTGAAGAATGTCATATTTCAGGAAAGAGCTCTAGTCACGTTTTATCATTAACTTTATATGGAGTGTTGTGGAGTAACATTTAGTTTGATTCTGATAGAATAAAGGTGCAAATCCACATGCATAATTTAAAAGTAAAAATCGCTTTTCTGGTACCGCATAAATACATGCCAGGTGTGAAAGGAGAATTGAAATGGTCTCCAAGGATGTTCTCAAGAAGGCGGCTGAGCTTTCTCCCACAGCTACTCTCAGCCCCAGGGGCACTCCTGTGAGCAGCCGCCTGTTCCCACAGTGTGTCTGATGCAGCTTCTATGGATTTTTCAGAGATCCACTTCATTCTCCTCACCCACTCTTTCTCCAACTAAAGTAAAAATCGAAAGTGAATTTCTAGAGGCTCAAACTGGGACTTGCTGCCTTTATTGCATTGTGGTGCAGAAAAGGACCAGATAAGATAGTTACAAAATTCCCTTCTAGCTTCTGTGCTATGCTGGTTTAAGGGAGTCATTTCCTTACTTGCAAAAGAGTTTAAGCTTCAGCTAAGAGTTGAATGCTAAGAAAATCAATGATAAGATGGAGATTTCTGGACTACCATTCTAAAACAGTGGATGCATAGTTTGGCTGACTTGGAACCACAGGATACAGGTGTATCAGAAAGCATCTGTGTTCACAGTTTCATCCTCCATCCTCCGTCAGGCAGCCTGGTCTTTGACCTGGACTTTATTTCTTCTAGCCACCTACAGAGGCAGTTCACTGCACACTTGAGTGTATCCTCAAGAAATATGATGGGCAAAGTTCCTTCTGGCTCCTCCAAACTTCCCATTCTGGACCCACTTTCCCCCTTTCTGGGTCCTCACCTTCTTCCTAATTTCACTGTCTTTCTGCATCTCTAGGTCACCCATGTCACAGAGGGAAAGAATATAAGAATATCTTCATAGTGAAGTGTTAGGAACTTAGCAGGGCCTCTACCTGGGAACGTCAGCATTTAAAGGGATATACCAGCAGAGAAAAATGATTTGTTGAAAGCAATGAGTAAAGTCAAGGTTTCGGGCACTGTAGACCATGAATATGAGAGAAGCTGTGGGTATAGATTTTTGCCAATATTGGGAAGCCCCCGTAAATGGGATCGCTGTCTTCTGAGCCATTATCTGGCTGCGAGAAGGAGGAGGGGGGCTTCTGTGGGGCCTGAGCATCAGTCAGGAAGACCTAGATGAAAAGTCTGGAGTGGGGGAGGCCCACAGCCACAAAGCACTTGGAAGAAGAATAGGAACATGTGGTCCACTTGTGATCTGTGTTTACTCGTCTGTCTGGTGTGTCTGAGGAGAAAGCGTAGGCCAGCCAGAGGTCGGCGAGTCAAAACCCTTTGAAGACAGACCCAGCTTCTGAAATGGATCTGGCATTCCTGTGCTGGCTCAGTGTCCCACAGTGGTCTTCATCCTTCCCAGCCTATCACCTGCCGCATGTATCTCTGGTAGAAATGCAGGTGTGCAAAACTATGACATTCTCAAAGTTTCTGGAACCAAATGCTGACTCCCTTGAGCCCCTTTCTGCCCAATAGCGGGAACTTTAGTCATTTCTAGGCAGGCCTAAATTGAAGCCCAGTCACTCTGTTCTTTCCCACATCCTTTGTAAGCCCAGAGTGATATCAAAGTGTTTTTGGAGGGGTTGGTATGCAGGTGATGGCATTATGGCAAGGGGCTGGCATAGTTGTCCTTGACTTTTGTGGTCACTAATGAGATTTACCTCAGGTACAGTGACACTGACCTCTGTCTCTCCTGCTGGTGTCCAGGTTTGTCCCACCCATGCCATCACTGCCAATAATGCCCCTTGTCAGTCCTCCCTCAAGGATATAGGATATGTTCAGATGCTCTCTCGGCTCCCTAGGGCTAGAGGACATTCAGAAGATGGTCTCAGTTTCTTTCTTTTTGACTGGTCCCAACTTTCCTTCCTGCTTCACTGCACTGAGGTTGGAGAGGCCACATAAGAGAGGCTCTCAAATCAGGCTGCTGGACAGGAAGTGAGATGCCAGTCCTCTCTGGTTACATTTTATATCTAGTTACAGTTTTTATCATCTTCCTCTAGGGCTAGTACTGGCCATATATGAAGGCTAATATGGAGATGTGCATCCCTCCTCTGAGATCTGTGCAACAACTACTAAATCTTGCCCCACTTTCCATCTCAATTCTCTTGTTCTTCTAGCAGATCAAAGCTATGTAATTTCTGGGGGAGTTTGCTTCTCAGCCTTTTGGCTTAGATCAAGTATAATTTCTGAGGGGATATCTGCCTTCTTCCTTATACTACTATTTATAGTATAAGATTTGTATTCTGATTCCATCCAAGTTGCTGAAGATTCAGAAACCCTTTTCTCTAACGTAAAAGTCTGGCTCTCACAGTGAAAGCCTTGGCTCTCGAGGTTATGCTCTGTTTCTAGAGTATATTTAAGAAACATAAAGTCAAAATCTGATTCTTCTATTCTCTGTGTTTTTTCCTTCCCTAAAGCAATAAGTTCAGTTCAAAAACAAAAATCTAGGTTTTTGAGTAATGTTGACATGAAGAAATAGCTTGTAATAGTGCATTGATTGCTATTTCAGAGAATTACCCTGCTACAATCAGAATTGCTACAATTTGCTTTGCTCATTTTAGCAATGATCAGATTTTCATGAGAATCAGGGAAGGAAGATAGGCCATTAGAAGTACTAAAGAGATAAAAAAAAAGAGGAGGGTTCCAAAAAATGGAAAGTGAGTTGACATTAAAATTATCTTTACGACTATAGATCTTTGTAAAAAGCATCATGAAAAAAATGGGAGGCAAACTAGTTCTACCATTTAGTATCCCTATCACATTGACAAGACAAATCTACTGGTTTTTTCATCCATGAAATGGGCATAATAATACTTACCTGCCTTGGGGCACCTGGATGGCTCAGCTGGTTAAGTGTCTGCCTTCAGCTCAGGTCATGATCCCAGGGTCCTGGGATTGAGTCCCAAGTCAGGCTCCCTGATCAGTGAGGAGTCTGCTTCTCCCTTTCTCTCTGCTGCCCGCCCCCACTCATGCCCTCTCTCTCTCTCTCAAATAAATAAATAAATAAATAAATAAATAAATAAATAAATACTTATCTGGCTGTCTACTTCAGAGGTATGTGTGCACATAGAAATCTGAGGAGGTATTATTTTTTAATAAGCTTTGTTCTGTGTAGAGCAGACATAATTAGCCCTAACAATGATTATATGAAACATTATAAGTAAGAAGGACCATGCTCCCTAAATGATGGATGATCTGATTTTCAACTTTAAGGACAATCAGTTTCTTGACAATCTTAATAGATCTTTTTCTCTCTCATTCTCTTTATTCTTTTCTTCTTTCCCTAGGAAGAATTTAGGCAATGCCCACAGTAACATGGTCATTGCATTGTATTCATCTCCAAAGTTGGCATCGAACTACAGTCAGTGGTTGGACTTTTGGCTGACTTATCAGTTACCAGGCATTAGAGAATGATGAGTGTTTGGGTAAAGAGGATGTACTCCACAGTGGATTGTGGGGAGTAAATATAAAAGGGTAATAATAATGGTCCTTAGCCTTGAGAGATTCCAGGTGGTTCTCTAGGGAGACATTGTTTAATCATTTATTCATTCAACAAATATTTATCAAATCCTCTCATGTGCCAGGCACTATTCTAGGTACTAAGAATACAGCAATGAACAAAATTTGCATTTTAGGGAGACCTGACCAAAACACATAAAACAAGAGTATTTAAAAATATAATTAATTGCTAAGTTATGTGGTCTGGAGGATCCGTGCTATAGGAATGAATGTAGGAATGTTGTTTGCATTCTGCAAACTTCAAGGAATTACATTTTGAACTGGAGTTTGAAGTTTGGAAGAAATCCTTCAAATGGTAGGCAGGAAGAAATAGAAGGAAAAGACTCAGTTATTTTGGAGACATGGAAGAAACATTCTTGATGTAAATGGCAGATGTATTTTGGAGAGGATTGAGAAATTTGGAGAAAAAATGTGGGAGATGGAGAAGCTTAATTTTAATAGGCTGGGAACAAAGGGCCATGGAAAGTTTTGGGTGCAGTGGCAGTAGGGTGTTGGGGATATAAGGGTGATGTGATAAACATTGTCATTAAAAAATATGCATTTGGTGCATTAAAGATTTAGGCCACAGAAAGAATTGTACATGCGTTGTCATTCCCAAAGTTCTACTACATGCCATGAAAAAGATTGGAAATCATTAGGACAATGGTTCATTTGTAGAACAGTGATAAGTCTGGATAAAAAAAATAATAATAAAAATAAATCTCCTGAAGTCCAGATTATTTAATTAATTGAACAATCTTATTGTGAGTCCTACCTAGTTTATGCAGATATGTATAGCTCTACACATCCACCTTTTTTTTTTACACATCCACCTTTGTCACATTTGTATGTGGGTCCGTTGATGTGGATTTAATGAAATGATTTATGATTTGTTTACTTGGAGTCACCAAGTCATGTTTCTATTGAACACCAGGGACTAACAATAGGAATTTCAACTTCTTAGGAAAAGCCCCTACCACACACAGAGAAAAAGGGTTTGTGGTATCAACTTGGAATACTTCTTTTGCTTGATCCAGTGGCCAAGGGCAAACTAGTGACCAGGCATTATTTTCCAGAGACACTTAAGGAACCTATCATTGAAAAGCTAATCACACTCTATTGAGAATTTAAGCCACAGTGGCCATGTGTTTATAAGCCTTCAGTGTATTCAAGGAGGAGGTTTCTTATGCCACTAAAAACTAGGACTTGGTTAGGGATAATGTGGTTCAGGTTTTCCAATAATTGTGTGGAAATTCCCTGGGTGAAATGTATGGGTCTGGGAAAAATCAGAATTGACAATACTCAATGACTTCTGATTTTCCAATCCATCAGAATGCCCGGTGGTGTCTCCTTAGCTATCTGCTCATCAAGCTTTAAGTTGGTAAAATCCTTAGCAAATAAAACAATGCTTCTCACTGTGTGCTGTCATTGAAATCTAAAAGGAGTAGAATGTGTGTTTGGTCAATGGAATTGGCAAACAGATCAGGCTTCTGGGGCATCTGGACATTGTTCATACTGAAACCTTTTATTTGTTCATTTAGAAACGAACAACCAGGAAAGCTTCTGCATTTGGGAGATGTTTGCAAAACGAGTTCTTTCAGGTTGGGTTTGGCTACAGTCCCATGTGAAGCAGTCACACTTCTTACTTCTTATTCAACGGATTGTGGATAAACCAGGAAAGTGTTGGCTCTTCAGATTGTTTGATCTTTGTTGCACTGCCCATTTTTGCAGATTCTGACATCTGGAATGTAAATTAGAGCTACACATTTAATATTTCTGTTTAATGTTCATTATTGGTCTCCCCTGAAGATTGTTATTCAGGATTGGCTGCCAAGGGCCTGCTATTCTAATTGACAGAGTTCTTACCCGGCACTGTAGATATTCTCTCTGCCTGAGTAGACCAAGAAAGGGATAATGCACTTCTGCAATTTTCATTGAAAACAGTAAATCATCAGAACTGTGTAAGTTGACATTTGTGCTGAGCATTTCATAAATGTTTATTGAATGTGCCATTCTAGAGGCTTCTAGAGCATTTCTGAATAGAAAATTCTTATTTACACTCTAGGAATTATGGAAAAATCAAAAACCCCAGACACATCATGGTATACATTTTGTTTCACTCAATTCTGTGAAGTTTAATCAACAAATAAATACTAGACAAGCATCTCCAGATGCTATTGGGAATGCAAAGGGAAAGAAGGAATAAGTTTTCTTCTTAAGATATTGTATTAGTTTGCCATAACAAAATGCCACAGAAATAAAAACAAATACCACATAATCAAACAACAGAAATGTATTTTCTCACAGTTCTGGAGGCTAGAAGTCTAAGATAAAGCTGCTGGCAGATTTGGTTTCTTCTAAGCCTCTCTCCTTGGCTTTTAGACTACCACCTTCTTGCTATGTCTTCACATTTTCTTTCCTCTGTGTGCCATTTATGGTGTCTTTCTGTGTGTCCTTATCTATTTTTAGAAAGATACCCATCATATTGGTTTAGGGCGCACCTTATAAATTTCATTTAACGTAACTACTTCTTTAAACTACTTATTTAAACTAAATACAGTTACATTCTGGGGAACTGGGGGTTAGACTTCAACATGAATTTTGGAGGGGGACACAATTTAGCCTGTTAATAGTACTGTTTAGTAGTAGATGAGAAGCTATACATGGAATGACTATTATACAAACATAGAATCAGCCAATCATAGGAGCAGAGTTCTATGGGGATTCAGAGAAGAGTGTTCCCATCTGTTTGGAAGAACTGGGGAAACCTTTATGGATGAAATGGTTTTGAGATGGATATTGAAGAACAGATTTTAAAGAACAAACTCAAATTGAATTATATGAAATTGATGTTTTAAAAATCAAAACAGTCAAATATCAGCAAATTCATATGGTATAACAACATATTTCTTTTCATACTACTGGTGTAGGGGAAGGATTGGCAGGCTTTTTCTAGAAAGAGCCAGATAGTAAATGTTTTAGGCTCTGTGGGCTATGTGGTCTCCTTCACAACTACTTAAATCTGATATTATAATAGGCAAACATCCATGGACAATGTGTAAACAAATGAGTGTGGCTATGTTCCAATAAAACTTTATTCACAAAAACAGGCAGCAGACATAACGAGTAAGTGGAAGAGTCAGAGTAATAACATAGATCCCCCAACGTCCACACTAATGCCCTTTCCACTATGCCATGCTAATTTTGTTTCTTAGGAACTAGCAAGATTCTAAGATTCTAAGTATATATGAGAAGGTGTTTTAAAAAAAATTTAAAAAATCTATTTGATAAAATAAAAACTAAAAGTACCCCCATCCCCTCAAAAAAAAGGGGGGGGGAGCCCAGATTTGGCCCTGGCCCATAATTTACTTACCCTTTCAGAGGGGAAACTTTAAATTTCCTAACTCTTCAGTTTGCTGAAATGTGTCTTCCTTGACGCTTTCACACCCCTGCGCCAGGCATGGAGTTCCTCTTCTGTGACATGCTGATCCCCTCTGTTCCAAAGCAGAGCCTTCCAACATCCAGAGACTGGAGAGAACAGAAAATACCTTGGCTCCAACTCAATGTTGTCATGTGGTAACAGACCACAAACCTAAGCCACTTCCGCCTTGTCCCTTAACTCTTGGCACATGTGTGTTTTGTTTCTATTTTATTGGCTCCTGAGTGGAACTGCAAAAAGACTCGTGGCCTCCTTTTATCTAGCGAGGGAAAACAGGCAACCACCTCTCCTCACCACGTTCTTGGTATCCCTTTTGCAGAAAGGGCTCTTTCACAATATCAGATTTTTCCAGATGACTGAGAATTTCCAGCAAATACAAACAATTCATTGTGAGCAGGAGATGTACTAAATGTACAAAGATGCTTCTGTTTTTCACAGAGAGGACACTGACAATAACGTCACCCTCTAGGGAAGATTCAGTGGTATCACTGGGGACCCCTCCTCTATTAGTTCTTTACAAGTATTTATAGAGTGGCTACTGCCCCCCCCCCCCCACCTTTCTAGTTCTGGAGATAGAGCTGTGACCAGTCAAGGCAAGATTCTTTTTTTCATGAAGCTTTCATTCAAAGGGAAGAAGGCAGAAAAGAAATAAGCAGAAAAGTATATAAATCGCATGATCCCAAATGGTAATTGTCATTTATAAAGAAAATAGAACAGGGTAATCGGCTGCAGATTGAGGGTGGCTAGTTAAGGAATGGTGAAGGGATTTGAGCAGAGTAGGGGGCTGGCCATGTGATGAGCTGCCTCGGAGCATTATAGGCAGGGGCAATAGTAACGTAAGGCTCTGACTTGAGATCAGGTGTGATCTTGGAACAGCATGGCCAGGACGGCCAGAGTGGAATGAACTGGAGAGAGAGTAGTGGAGAGCAAAGTTGGAAATCTGCTGTGACACAGTGAGGCTTCAGGACACCCTGAATAGCGGGATTCTGTCCCAGATCCAGGTGGCCTCAGACTGAATGCTTTAAAGTCCTTGTGTCCCTTTCATAATTTTTTTTCTTTTCCTTTTCTATCAAGTTGTCTTAGCTTATGCTCACTCTTTTATGCCCTGACTCTAATCTTGGGATGAGAAACTAGGTAATTAGCCTTATTAAAACCTGATGCAGAAGATGGAATTGAGCTCCAGTGAGGGTCTGAGAGATTCTTCTGATTAAGTTTCTGGAGAGTTTGAGAGTCCCTCAGACACTCAGTGCCTTTTCATACTGACCTCTCAGCTGTGTCTCTGCTAGTTGAGGCTGCTGAGTGTCTGACTTCTGGGTAAGAGTGAAGAAGCTGTAGGAACACAGTCATCTTCCTTTATAAGTGCATTCCTGTGTCTTTAGAGAGAAATCTAGTAGATTTCTAAAGGAAAATCGTTGTCACTTAAGTAATTGCACCTTTCTGGGATTCCAAATAAGCAGGAAAGACCACGGTAGCTGAATACAGGGCTTAATGTCCACTTTGTTCTCCTCCTTCCCTTTTCTCCTTGAGTTTATATGAGGATTTATCGTAGAAAACATCTTTTTATTTCTTCTAATGCTGTTAGTAAAAGAAGGTGAACAATAAAATCATGTCTGTTCCTGTCTTTATGGAAGAAGCGGCAGTTGGATAGGATATGATTTCCATCGGGATGAGGATGATGATGTTGAAGGTGAAAAGGTTTGCAGTCCTTAGAGCCTGAATGTCTCTGGGCTTGAGTATCCTTTCCTGTTGCTCTTTCCTCCCTCATACTCTTGCACCATAATGTTATACCATGGGATCCTGCCAATAATGTTTTTTCCTCTGCAAAATCAGTTTTTAGAGTTCTGTTTTCACTGTATATTTTCAGAAGCACTGAAGACCAGAATACTGTTTGGCAGGACCAGCATTGATATTACCACCAGGTGCAGGAGACAGCAGCCATGAGTGACCTCAGGGACACATCATAACCCTACTATATCCTCCCCATGCCCTGCCTGCTCTGAAATCCTATCACAACAGCTATAATATCTGACTTCAAGTTTTTGTCTCACATTAAAATGTAAATGCCCAGGGGAAGAGTAATGCCTTACACTTTCTCTACACATTTATCCCTTAGGGGGAGTTAGATACTTTACTGACATTAGGTTTTTATAGGAGGAAGAGAGGAAAGTGTGACAACACTAGAATGCCTGAAACTCAGGAAGTTGGGGTTGAGATTGGGGGTGGTTTCTGGTGCAGGTGAAGGGGAGATTTGAAGGAGACGGCTCAAAAAGAGAAGCTAGAAACACCGAAGACAAATTTGGCTAACTCTACAGTCATCTAAAGCTCTGGCCTCAGGAAATACCATTAGGCTGTTTCCTTCCTTGGCTCATCAGTTATGGTCTCTTTGCTTTATATTGATTTCCTACCCTCTGCCCAAGGCACCATGTCATAGCCAAGGACCTGTATCCATATGCAGTGTAATTTGCTAAGATTGCTGAGTCCGAGTTTCAGAATCATCTCAAGATTTGGTGCATTTGTTCTGTTGTTTGCCTCCCTTTCAATGCATATTATAAATAAAACCTAGCCCAACACGGCTGACCATTTTCTATTCCTACTGTCCCCTCCTCCATGCAGGTAATCCTTTTCCAAGTCACAAAGCTCTTCCCTGCCTCATCCATCTCCCTGTCTTGGGCTGGTTCTGTAACTTGCACCCTACATTACCTACCTTCAATGACTTCTCCTTGACCATTAATCCCAGATGTGGAATCTTGTCAAATCTTATTTAAAATCAAAGTACTCTTTATGCAGCCACTAAATCTCCTTCATCTTTCATGACAGGGATATATCAAGGAAACTCCATTCGATTTGTTCAACATGACCTCCTCTGCCTGGTTCCCTGCAGCCTCCCTTTAATAGAGAGTGGGCTTTTCCAGGTGTTCTCCTTCCACATCTTTTAAGAATGCTTCCAAGAACTCATCTACTACATCCCTTCTATTCCTAAACAAACCAGATGTTACCATGCTGATCTTCTATCTCCCTGCTTGTCTTAAGAGGGATCTTAAAAGAAATATGAAGGATGGATCTGGCTATTTTCAAATCCTTGGGAATTACTTCCAAATAAATGAATTTCAGTTACTGCCTCTTTACCTTGTCTGCTCTTCCCATGATTGTAAATTTCAAAAAGAAAAAAAAAAAAAGGGAAGAAAGAAAACCAAAAAGATAAATAGCCATGTGTTTTCTACTGCATTATATGATGTACTTATATTTGGTCATAGGTTTTTGAAGTTTACCTTTAGGTCAGTTATGCTCAAATGTAAATTTGAGGTTTGAGGCAGCTCAATACATTCCTCTCAATATATAACATGCCTCAGTTCAGAACCAATTGAGAGATGAACATAGGTAACCTAGAATAAAATATCACCTTTAACACTTTGAGTGAGCAGATTGATTTTCTACTGTTTTAATCCTGTATTAGATACACTTTTTAAACTCACGTCTCTGGAACAGTTGGATAATCACAAGTTTCCTCCCTCAGGGCAAAGCCTACCCCACAGGGTGAAATATATTCTCCTAGCAACAAGTAGATCCCAAAGAGAGGAGAGAGATGCAGGGTGTAAGCCAAGTTCACTGCTCAAGAAAAACATTTCTCCCTAAAGAGTAGAATACATAAAGCATGGGGGAGGGGCCAAGGCAAGAATTCCTTGATATGGAGGTTCAAATGGTGGAGAATAAGGTCTCCAGCAATGTCAGGTTGAATAAGAATTAGCTGTTTGTTTTAAATTGCAGATTCCACAGGCCCAATCTTGATTTGAGATCTGTATCCAAATATATAAAAGAATTCCAAATGATCTGATGCAAGAGGTTAGTGAACCCCACTTTGATGAGATATTCTCCATAAAAGGGATTATATAGTCGAATGTTTTAGAAACACTGGATTAAAAAAATTAAATACATTTCTTTCTCGATTTATAGTATTGTAAATGTTTGAGAGGAGAGCACGTGGTATTTTCCAGACTTTCTTTGACCATACCTATTAATGACTCAAGGGACGGTACTATCTTGCCTTACATAGTTTGAAAAGCATTGAGTTGAATGCCACAACAAATGGAATAACAGTTATAATCTGTACTGGTTAGAACACACCTGAAATTCACTTTTATACTTTAAGAGTGTAAAAAAGAGGAGCTAAAAAAGAGGAGCAGGTTGAAAGAAGAGCAAATAGGATCTTTAGTTGTTTACTAATCATATCACCTGAACAATAGGTTGAAAGAGACCTAAGAGACTCATAGACTAAAATGGAAGCTCAAATATGCATATCTAAAGTCACCCCCCTTGTCAAGACCCCACCAAAGCCACAAGGAGGAGATTCAAAGAACTGGAAAATAAAGAGGAAAACAACAATTGTATTTGGAAGCTGGAAAGGGTACAGAAAATCGTAACTGAGCTAGCAAACCAAACAGCTGAATCCCAAACCAGAGTGGTTACCTATCACAGATTCCTCAGAATGCTCAAGATGGACAGCTTCAGTTACCCTTGAACAGGACATAGTGGTGGGAACAAAAATAAATAGAATTGGGTAAAAATCACTGGCAAAGCAGTCAGATTTTTTAGGTCTTCTAAAATCTGTGCCACTGGCAAACTGACCCTCCCCAGGCCTACAGAGTACTAGATGTTTATTCTCTGAAGAGGGTAAAACAGAAGAATTTTGAATTGGGGGTTGGCTGGCACAGATGTTGGTGTAATTGAAGATAGAGTGTCCTGCTGAAAACCAGGAGATAACCAAGTTCTATACATAACAACATTGAATCCTGAGTTCCCCAGTCCTTTCCCTTCCAGTCCCAGTGAGTCTCCTAGGATACAAATGCCCTAAGCAGGAAATTCAAAGAATATACTTCAAGCAATATGATTATCCCCAAAGAAAAGACTAAAATCAAGGCTTCCCCAGAAATAGCCAGCCAGATCACCCTACAAGGGAAGCTCAAAGTCAACAAACCCCATTCACAAATGGCTGCTATAAGATTCCCAATTCCTCATGCAGTTCCAGCACCTTACTTCTCCCCATTAAGAGCCAATATCTATTTCTCCTCCTCTTGAGATTGGATGGGATTTCGTGACTACCTCAATAAATGGAATGTGTCGCATGATTTTGTATAAGAGGTCATAAATGGTGATGTGGCTTCTGCCTGGCCCTTTGTATCTCTGGATTATTGACCTTAGACCCTTGCCAACATGCTGTGAGGAAGCCCAAACTAGCCCACATGGAGAGGCCCCCTGAAGAGGAACTGAAGCCCTCAGCCAAAAGCTAGCCTCAATTACAAGATCCATGAGTGATCGATTCCAGCCCCCACTCTTAGAAACTTTCAGCTGAGGTCTCTGACAGTGTGAAGCAGAAAGCCCATCCTTGTTATGCTTTGTCCAAATTCCTGAACCACAGGATCCATGAACATAATAAATGGTTGTTTTAGACCACAACACTCTGGAATAAGCATTAATTAAATATTTAAAGAGTTACGCTTAACAATAATTATTTTGGAAGTCACATTCCCTAAATGTTTCAAGATCCTTAGGGGAAGCAATTTGCCATCTAGGAATTTAGAAGAATGATGTTTGTGTGTATATGAGGAGCAGGGAGATCAGATTATGATGGAAGGTAAACTGGTACAGTAAGTACTCCGTCTGTTCCAAAATTCTCTTAAGAGCTTTTATGGAATTTTAAACTATTTTCCTTTTTCTTTGATATTAAAAAAAAACATAGAGGATGAGACATGAACTCATTACAAGAATAAGTTTTGGGATTTCATAAAATGAGGAGAAAGTTTTGAATAGGCTGAATAGGAATTCAAAGACTACCTATAATACATTCCAGAGCTCAGCAACTTTTTTTTCATATTGCCTGCTGTTTAGGATTATATTCATCACTGCTGCATTCAGTTACAGGTGGGGACATTATTTTGGAAACCTCTCTTTGTATTGTCTTTGTAACCTAGATCTATTGCCCATGACGTTTTAGCTATTTAATAACTCTACTGTTCCAACAAAACGTCCCCAAGGAGTACTTCAAGCTCCCAGTGTCCACCAACCTAAGCTCTCCATAGGAGCAATGAAAAACCACAGGTGCGAGAAATCTAAGGATTCTTTCTCTGAGGGGTTCTCTTCAGTCAGTTCTGTTTTTGTCTTAAAATAGATCCTAAGCTCTAAGGAGTAGTTAATCTTAGAAATTCAGAAATGGAAGATTAACCCCCAAAGATTAAGTGATTATCTAAATATGTTAATTCCATGTGATTGTTAATTTATTACCTTCTATCCTCATGGTGAATGACAACCGACCTTGCAAACTTCGTAACAATTATTTTCATCAGATGAGAACAAAAATTTCATTGTGAGTAAGGAAAATAGATATCTTTTCTCCAAAATGAAGAACAGAAAGACAAAACCATGCTCGTGTAGCTTATAAAAGGTGTGAAACATACTCTGAAGTTATATGACTCACTCATGTGGTGTGACATTTTTCATTTGGAAAAATGTTTTCAGCTTGCACTTACTGTAAAAATAGGATTCTGATATTTATAGAAATGAAAAATCTTTATCAGCCTTTCTCCTCCTAAAGAGATTTAGGGTTACTGAATCACTGGCAAGCCCTATTAAGTCAAGAGATACTTGCTGTATGTTGATTTTTGCTAGACTTTTTGATTGGTTCTGGAGAGACAAAGGCAAGTTAGATGTTCAATGTGCCTTTGAAAAGCTTACAGTCTACTGGGGAGGTAAAAACAGTTAAAATATAAGGTAGAAAGTGAGATGGACCATATGGAAGGTAGAGATATATGAATGGGAGTGAAGAAGAGGGAGAGAAACTTTGTGGTTGGTGGTGAGAAAGGATGGTGAGATAAAGGGGAAGAGAGAGAAAGGCAGTTTCATGATAGAGGTAAGCTCGAAAGACCCACAGAGGATTTGTTCAAATGAACAATGAAGATTGAATTTGAATGGAACATCCAAACTAGATGTACATCAGTAACAGTGGGGTCCTTCTAAAAGGGGAGATTCCTAGATTCTACACCAGATTTAAAGACCCAGTTCC
Source organism: Canis lupus dingo (assembly GCF_003254725.2). Lineage (NCBI taxonomy): Eukaryota > Metazoa > Chordata > Mammalia > Carnivora > Canidae > Canis > Canis lupus. The sequence goes on along the minus strand of NC_064259.1, from coordinate 14,635,003 downwards.
CATAGGGGAGGATATGGGTTCTATGTTTTTTAAAGGCCCTTCTTGGGACTTTCACTACAGCTAGATTGGAGAATCTCTGGGCTAAAGTGAAGGGTTCGTAATGAAGAATGTTGAAGATGAAGTTGGAGAATTTGGTTAGTGCCAATTCTTAAAGGGCATTGACATCCAGAATGTATATGGGTTTTAGTCTTGTTAATGGGGTGTCAAGAGAGACCTTTGAGGAATGAAATCAGAATGGTGCTTCAAGAACAGGGAACTCCTGGTGTGTCTAGGATGGATCAGGAAGGAAGGAGACCAGAGGTATGGAGAGCAAGTAGGCACTACCTATAATTTCTCAGGACAAAGTAATGAAAGCATGAACTTTAGGAGTAGCAACAGCAGGGCTGGGAAGGAAAGCATGGGTGGGCTTCTAATCTCACTCACTCTTGTCATTTACTTGAGTTCCTGTGTCTCTTGCTTTGATGTTGCCTCCCATTGAAGATGCTCTCAGTAAGCCCTTAGATACTCCAATCCAAGTTCTTGCTTTCAGGTTAAAATACATTGTGCTTAAATGTATGAGATTGCATTCGCTGTCATTATTTTAAGGAAAAAAATATGTTAAGGCCATTGAGTCCTCTGGACTGCAGGATGCTTAAAAATGTCTCAACTCTGGATACAATGGATTCTTTGCCAAATGAGAAAAGGCGAAGGATGGTGAAGCTGTTGAATTTTTGTATGTGCCCAGCACATTGCATAATTATAAACAGGCATATCATAATCATGTAAAAGATCTTGATTATTGATTTGAGCTCCATTTCTGGTTTCTGAAACTTTTGATTCTGTCCCTTGATTCTCTATGGAAGTCAAGGAATGTTCTGCTCTATTTCCTCTCTGATAATCCTTTCTCCCCTCACCCAGCCAATTCTCATAGACTTAATGATCAATCACCTGATTACTCAGATCTCACAAAGTAGTTCCTTTAAGGAGTAAGAAGGAGTCTGCAAATTCTCGAAGGAATCACCTTGCTTTAAACACATTGTGTCTATTTGGAAAAAAGCTGCAAATGTTTGGCATATTACTGGCCTTTCACATGAATTGTTGCAGTAGGTAGAAACAGGTATTCCTCGTTTCTCTGTATAAAAGGACATAAATAAAAAAGGAAAAGTGAAATGCTATGTCCTTTTATTTACTTATAAATTTTTAAGTTTTTATTTAAATTCCAGTTAGTTTACATACAGTATAATGTTAGTTTCAGGTGTACAATATAGTGATTAAACACTTCTATACAGTACCTGGGAGTCATCACAAGTGCACTCCTTACTCCCCATCACCTATTTTTTTCTTTATTTTTTTAAAGATTTTATTTATTTATTCATGACAGACACACACACACACACACACACACACACACACACACACAGAGACAGAGAGAGGCAGAGACCAGGCAGAGGGAGAAGCAGGCTCCATGCAGGGAGCCTGACATGGAACTTGATCCCTGGTCTCCAGGATCACACCCAGGGCTGAAGGCGGTGCTAAACCACTGGGCCACTGGGGCTGCCCTCATCACTTATTTAAACCATGCCCTCACCTGCCTCCCTTCTTGTAACCATCAGTTTATTCTCTATAAATGAGAGTCTGTTTCTTGGTTTGCCTCTCTCTGTGTGTCTCTCTCTTTTTGCCCCTTTGTTCATTTTTTTTTGTTTCTTAAATTCCACATGTAAGTGAAATCATGTGGTACTTGTCTTTCTCTGACTTATTTCACTTAGCATAATATTCTCTAGCTCCATCCATGTTGTTGCAAATGACAAGATTCCATTTTTTATGGCTAAGTAATATTCCATTGTATATATAGACCACATCTTCTTTATCCATTCATCTATTGATGGATACTTGGGCTGTTTCCATAATTTGGCTCTTGTGGATAATACCGCTATAGACATAGGGGTGCATGTATCCTGTCAGATTAGTATTTTTGTATTCTTTGAGTAAATACCTAGTAGTATGATTGCTGGGTAGGGTAGTCCTATTTTTAACTTTTTGAGGAAACTCCATACTATTTTTCACAGTGGCTGCACCAGTTTGCATTCCTACCAGTAGGGCAAGAGGGGTCCCCTTTCTCCATATCCTCACCAACATCTGGTATTTTCTTATGTTGTTGATTTTAGCCATTCTGAGAGTTGTGAGGTGATATCTCATTGTGGTTTTGATTTGAGAGATGCTATGTCCTTTAAAAGGGAAACATCAGAGGAGGACAAAAATTATCTGTCTCAAAAATGTATTGGTTTAATAAATTCAGTTTAAGCTTAACCCCCAAAATAAAAAGAAAAATTCAAATTAATCTTGTGAAGAACTTAAAATTACCTACTATGATCTCTGGTGCGTGTAATGGACTGCATTGTGTTTCTCCCCAAATTCACACGTTGAGGCCCTAGCCTCTAGGACCTCAGAATATGACTATATTTAGAGAAGGCACCTTAAAAAAGGTAATTAAGTTAAAATGAGGCTGTTAGAGTGTGTCCTAATCCAATCTGATTGTTGTCCTTTTAAGAAGAAACGTAGACATACTAGGGATGCTCAAAGAGAAGGGGATGACCATTTGAGGACATGCAAGAAGGTGGCTATCTGCAAACCAAGGAGAGAGCACAGGACCTCTATCTTGGCCTTCCAGCCACCACATCTGGGAGAAAATCCATTGGTATTGTGAGGCTGCCCAGTCAATGGTACGCTGCTATGGTAACCCTAGCAGACTAACACAGTGCCCCGTGCCCAAGGGAAACTGAAGGTTCAGGTGGGAGGCCTACCATGTCCAACGCAAGAGTGAACTCGTGGCACTTAGTATGAATGGATCTGCCACCCGAACCATTGAGTATCCAAGATCCAACTGGTGGAAACCAAGAGGAACAGGTATTTTCAGGGTCTATCTCCTTTCTATCAGATATGTTCATGCTGAAACACTAGGGATGGAAAAGACTAAAAGGAGATGTTCAGAGTCTCTATTTGAACACCTGTGTCATAGCTGAGATGAAATGGAGATTGTTGATAATGATCATTTTTCGGGTTGTAGTAGACTGTGCCACATGCTTGGCTTTCTTTTGGGGAAAATTCTTTTTTTGGTGTCTGAGCTCTTACCTCCCTCCCCACTTGACCTTGGGAAGTCTCTTCACATGCATTTAGCTTTAATCTCTTTGCCCCCGTTCAGTTACTGTGTGTTTCCATTGCCACTTTGTCTTACCTTTCAGAATGTCCCCTTGACCCCCAAGCCCACTTTTTCCCATGAAGGTTTCCTTCTTACTGGCTCTACAGCTATGAGCCCACCCCAGCTAGCTAATTAATGTGCACCAGTAATAGCAAGTTCCATCAGATCTAGGACACTATCATCGGAATACTCAATAGTATTTTATACACCAATAAAAAAGAATAAATGCTGACAAACTATAACACATTATCAACTGTAATGAGCTTTAAATTTCAGGATAGTTCAAAAGTAGTAGTAGTAGTAGTAGTAGTAGTAGTAGTAGTAGTAGTAGTAGTAGTAAGCCTCTTAGAATCAATGACATGAGATACATAAGCATAAAAATACCATCACTTAAGAACAATGACCAATTTTTTTTTTTAAATATCGCAAATTGTGGTAACCAGCTGAGGTCAGCTGAAATTATGCTGTTTCAAGTTTGTATTATGTTCACTTATTCCCCAAAACATGGGGGAGTGGCAGGGATGTTCAAGGTTTGCCCCAGTTTCTGTGACTTCTGGGCCACTTATGTCCCCATGCTCACTGCCCACCTGCTTTTGGGCTACCCTTTGCTTCTCATGACCCATGCTGTCCTCTTTTCTATTTCCCAGCTGACCAGAGTGTCTTTTCCTCCATATTTTAAAAGATTTCTTGTGTTTTATTTTTATGTGTATTCGATTTTACTGTAGGATTGGGGTAACAGAGGTGGTTAAGATTGCAGTACTTAAAAGTCTTTCGCCCCTTAGCACAAAGAATATCCTTTTGGCTGATACCTCCTCATGATGTCCCCCAGCCATAGTTTGGTTTTCTTATCACCTCCTCCTTCCCTCTCCACTGTTCTCATCCACCCTCAAATTTCTCCTCTGTCCTCAGAGTAGCTTAGCTCTTGCTCTGACTTCCTGTCAGCTTCAGGGATTCCGTATCTTCCTTTTTCAACCTAAAGCAGCTGGTCAATCTATTCACCCCAGAAAGAAATAATGGTGCCCTCCCCCCCCCCCACCCCAGGAGACAAAAGCAGGTACATTCCCTTGTGTTTGTTGTTTGTTTGTTTGGTATAGTAAACAGACAGTAAAATTCACAGATCTTGTATATTGAGTTTGATGAATTTTGACAACTGTATCCATCACCAAAAAGTCCCCTGTGTCCTTTCCAATGAATTAACAACCCTCTTTCCCACAGGCAACCACTTCCTGATGTCTATCATCACAGATTAATTTTGTCTACTATTGAACTTTGTGTAAATGGAATCAAACAGCATGTGCTTTTTTTGTCTGAATCTTTCGCATAACACACTTTTGCGAAGTATTCTTCTTGTCATTGCGTATTTGGTCGTTCATTCATTTTATTGCTGAGTGTGATTCTGCTCCATGAATACAGCACTATTTGTTTTCTGCTTCTCTTATGGATGAACTTTTGGGTGTTTTTGACTTGGAGATATCATGAATAACGCTACTATGAATATTCTCCCCCAAGTCTTTTTGCAGAGTTCTGATTTGCTGTTGTGATTTTAAAACTTACAATGCAATTTCTCTACTGCCCAAGAAATACGTAAATTTCCCTAAGCTCTCATTAAAATCTACTACTAATACCACATGCAGTTTCCCAGGACAAGCTAATGAAGGCATGAACTCAGGGTGAATGCTATCCCAGAGATTTTCATGAATACCGAAACTTGTGGCTATTGTGTTTGAGACTGTTTCCAGAAGCTCTGCCCGTTTCTGAGTGATACTTCCATTATTGGAGATTGCATGATCACCCTTGCTATTGTTGAGCTCTTGTTAGCTAAACTTAGTCTGGATAGATTTATTTACTTCTTTTTTAGATGGTTTGACATCTCTCAATATCTCAGTCCTCATTCCTGTGTCTTTGAGGTCCGGAGGCAGTCAGATTTGGATACTGTTTTTCACAATCTGTGATGAGAAATTTCCAGACCTAAATGGAGCTTTCCAATGACAGAATTGCTAAGATTCTGTTTAGTACCATGCTCACTTAAGCTTACCCATCACCTTCCTATGAAGAACCTAGCAGTTCTGTTTTTAGAAAGCTCTATAGTCTGAGTTACTTTGCTTTCCCAGCTCTCAGTTTCCCCCTCTGTATTATGGAGCTATAACCGTGTCATTGAGTTGTGGTGAGGAATACATGTCACTAATGATATATGGGAACCCAGGAGTACTCCGGACTTTGGGGAGGCCTCATCTTGTCTCTGGCTAGTCTCTGCCCCTCTCAACCCCTTCTCCACCCTTCTCCCTGCTTCCCTACACTCCAGACTGCAGCATCCAAGCCACCTTCCTTGGCAGGGACTGACTAGTTTGGACCAAGGGAGATACTAGTAGGGAATTGGGGGCAGGGAGGACATGAAAACCTGGGTTCTTATTCCTCTGGAGACTTCCAAGGCTGGGGTTTACAGTGACACCACACTTCCTACTGAGCTCCACAGCTATTGCTCTGGCTGGATCCCTTCTGGCCTAGAAGTTGTAACAGCTTCTTAGTACATATAGTCCCCCAGAGCTCCCATTCTCAGTTGATTCCTTTAATTCTCATATCTTTGAGCATAGTCTTTTTGTTAAAATCTCTTGAACTACTCCTTTAAGTGTGCCATCTGTTTTCTGCCTTTTTTCAGGGCCTGCGAGGGATGGCGGTAGCCCCGATGTAGTTTGCTACTTAAGAGACTGTCTCTCAGTGCAACCTCGGAATGTCTTAGCCAGAAGAATCCACCATTCGGAACCTGGCTCTGTGCAGGCGTAAAACATTTTGTTTATGTGGTGAAAATAAGGAGAATGTCATTCTTGAAAAGAGATTTCTTTTTTTACTTTTAGCCAAACTCTTTCCCTCCCTCCCCTCTGACACACACACCTTAAAAAAAAAAAAAAAAAAAAAAAAGGATGCTCTGGCTCATATTTATGAGGGAGTTAGGCATGCAGTTCTCCTTTCAAAGCTCTTCACATGGAAAGGAAACTGGCCCTGACATTTACACAGTCCAGGAGAATTCCAAATAGAATTTGGACAGATTGGGAAGTTACCATCTTGAAGTGTGCGGGGAAAACAATCCTGGTGGGAAGATGTGGTGACATATATGAGACAACCCATGGATGTCAGGAATGTGCTGCTCTGTATGTGCCTCTGCACTTCACAATCCAATGGGATTGCCAAAAATATGCATATGTTCTTTATGATATCACATGAGAAGTCCGTCCAATTAAAGCACTCCACAGTAAACGCAAGGAGTATCATTTCTGAGTCTATTTACGATTGCTTAATGTCAACAAAAGGGTCTTTTAAACGCAGCACATTCCTTAGCCTGCACTCGCAGATCATGCTAAACACATCCAAATGCACAAACTATAAAAGGAGGAAGAGGCAGTACCGGCACACCAAGCTCTTTGGTTTCTGCATCTGGCCAGCGTCCACTGGGAGAAATGTAAGTCAGAGTTTACCACATGGATTACAAATGTGCTGAATTGCAAGAATGATTATTAAATGAAAATATCCATAGCACCTGCAGCTTGTCCCAGAAAATTCCCCCAGGGTATTGTGGGTGCTTTTTAAATTTTTTTTTTCTGAGGGGGAAAAAGTAAGACAGGGCGAGATGCAAATGGGAACCCCAGCTGCTTCTAGTAGCAGCTCTGTAAATGTTCCTGAAGGGCTTGCAGGGGCAGTTGGGGCGGTCCAAGCTGCTTCCATTCCCATCACGAGCCTGGTGACTGAGGGGCGACGGGAATATCATTAGTCTGTTTCCTTTGAGGTTCGGGTGATCAAGAAAATGAAAATAATAATAATGTAAATGGCAAGGACTTTAAAAAACAAAGCACATCAGTGTGGAGGGAAGCATGAGCTGGCTTCATAGTTCTGGCCCCCAGTACTGTTTATTCTGTCATAGGTCAGGGCATCTTTTAGAAAGAGAAAATGGTGGCTATGTGGATTTTTGTTGATTTAATACATGATTGTGTGTGTGTGTGTGTGTGTGTGTGTCTGTGTGTGTGTCTATATCACACTCTGCCCATATGTAATATTTGGCCATGTTTCAGTTAGCTTCTATGTGTGTCTGTGTGTGTGCACATGCATGTGAAAACAAAAAGAATAAAATTAGGAGAAATTCAGTGAAGTGGTTAATTTCTGGAATGTGAAGTCAGAATACCTAAAGTCAGTTACTACCTACCCTTGTAAGTACCTGGACAAGTCACTTTACCTTTCTCAGCCTCTTCTTCCCCGTGCATAAAATAGGAATGATTATCAAACCCATACCCCTTTCACGGGTAGATATAAAGATAAAATAAGGTAATTGGTGTGAAAATCCTTTGCATATGTTACGTTGGTAACTAAATATTGGTTGTTTTTACTAGAAAGAATTCCTTGCTGCTAAAACTCGCACACCTAAGTGTAACTCTTATCAAAAGTATCAGCGTAAACATGGTTTACACATACCTGAACATTGGAATCTGACCAGAACACTTCACCATGTAGGTGATCTTTTTTGGGGTTATCTATTACTAAAGAGAATGCATGCAGTTAAGTTTCTTTCTAGGATTGGAAAATCAAAGGTAAATTGATGTAATACATGTTTTTTACCTTTTTTAAAAAGTGAGCTTTCATAACACAAATGTGACAGAGATTTTTTAAAGAGGTTTAAAATGGGGGCACCTGGGTGGCTCAGTCCATTAAACATCTGCCTTCAGCTTAGGTCATGATCTCAGGGTCCTGGAATCAAGCCCCATATCAGGCTCCCCGCTTAGTTCTCTGTCCCTCCTCGCTGCTCATTCTCTCTCTCTCTCTCTCAGATAAATACATTAAAATATTTTTTTTTTTAAAATGAGTTTTAAAATAATAGTGTTTGTACTCTCGTCCTGCCTCCTGCCCCTCCCACCCTCTGTCAGCAAGTGCTGATTCCTGAAGGAGATATCTGGTGATCCTGAGCTGAGGTATTAGTGGAGCTGATCTGGATAATTGGTGGAAGAGAGCTGACATGAGCCTTAAAAAAAGCCAAATGGACTTAGCTTATAGAAAAGCCAGAGGAGGGGCACCTGGGTGGCTCAGCGATTTCATCTGCCTTTGCCTTTGGCTCAGGTAGTGATCCCAGGGTCCTGGGATAAAGTCCCGCATCAGGCTCACTGAAGGGAGTCTGCTTCTCTCTCTGTCTCTCACTGTGTGTCTCTCATGAATATATACATAAAATATTTTTTAAAAAAGAAAAGAAAAGCCGGAGGAAAGGCAGAGACATGGGGAAAAGGTAAGAGCCACTGATTTTTGAGTTTGGAGCATTTTGGGTCATTTTGAGATACTGAGAAAGATATTTGGTTAAGATAGTCATGCCACAATGAGTGGAATTTTGGAAAAATAATGGCTGAAAGCAAATTTTGAAGATTATTTTCCTGTACATTTTGCACTGCCAATGCCCTTTGCCATTTTCTCTCAGACTTTGGGAATTTAAGTTGTTTGCAATTTCTCTTGAATGCCAGTCTTAGATCTCTTCTGAATTTAATTGTGTGTTGAGCCAGAACACTAGCCACTTAGCTTTATGTAGGTTATGTAAAGATAATGAAAAAAGTGACCATCATAGGATCTTCAACATAGATTTTGATACTGAAGAGATAACAAGTTATATTTTCAGCTATCAAAAGATTATAGCATATTTTGCTGAGGAATATGTGGTAAAATGAGGAAAAAAAGAAATTCACAAAACATATATGAATTTATCTGAATCTCCATAGCAAAATGTGTAATGACAGAAGACTGAGGGAAAAGCCTCAAACTCAGGCCTATGGAGAAGTTCCTCATCCAGTACAGACCCTTTGCATGAGGTATCAGACACCCTCTCTGCTGCTCTGTATCTTTACCTGGCTAACGGGAGTCCTGGATCCATGGTCTGTTCTGAGTGAAATTGTTGTGATTATCTACTCATATCCCCTAATTTAATATAGTGAACACCCAGGCACAACTTTGAAGCACTAACCCTAGGTTGAATAATTAAGGGCATCCAACCCCTCAGTTTCATGCTCTTGGGACCACCCCCAAGCTTCCCTGCAAAGTATCCTAAAAGGGAGGTACCAGAGAGGTAGGTGATGGAGTGTAGACTCCTGCTCACACTGGAACCACCTCAACAAACCTTCCGTTTTTTCTCTGCTGACCTCCAACCACTAAAGAGCATCAGGAAGCAAGCTGCTGTGGGATGCAGTGTGGGCTTTCTGCTGGGAAGGCTTCCTTCACTTGAGGAATCCATTTCTAGGAAATGGCCATCCCTGTCTATCCTGCATAGGGCATACAAAATTATGTTAATAATATCCCTGCCATTAAACTGAGCTTTCATGCCTGTAATGTTCACCTCTACTTAACATGCACACATGATATTAGACAGGAGGTAAGTTTAAGGCTCTTACAATGACTGCATATGATAACACATAGCATTTCCTTTCTCTTCCTTCTTACAACAGATTGGCAAAGATCTGATGTGACAGGAGTGTAATGTACCTGGAAAACCATAGCTTGAAATACCTAGATGATATGAAATCCCTTTCAAACCTTCTTCCTATTCCTAAAAACGTATTTTCTAGAAGAGCTTTGCTCATGGAATTTGGAAAGAGTACAAACATACTATATTTCCTGACTGTAATCAAACTGGAAACATCATATAAACATGTAGCTCTTATATTTTCATTTTTCTGCTCTGAATTGCAATCCTCCATCTCTGAATTATGTGCTGCTAACCAAAATGAGAACCGTGGGAAGAAAATGCATGGCTCTGTTCAATTCTGAGTGTTTAAGTATTGGCAGGAGTTAGGATCGACAGGGTCACAGGAAATCATGAAAAATCATTCTGTCTAGCTGCCTCGCCTTCTGCATCCACTCCCTATTATGCATGCATCTTTAATTATCAAAGTTCCCTGGAAATTTCCTCTGGCTTTTAAAGGAATCAGGAGACTACTCCTGCATTTGATGATCCAGTCTAGCATCCAACATTACTCACTGAAAAATACATGTTTTTCTTATATCCAACCTAATTTCTAAATATAGAATCCTGCTTCTGGCTACAATGTAGTAGCTTGTGGCAGACTTTTCTTCCTGCCAAGAACAGCTAGGGGCTTGATTTTTAAGTGTCCAAAGGCATGAGGGAGCTTGACTTGAGGGGCCAGATACTGCAGAGAAGAGAGTTTCAGTGAGGTGAGCATACTGGTTTCCTACACAGGGCACTGGGCAAGTTTTGGTGTGGAGTAAGAGATTGAGAAGCCAGTCAGAGAACCACTTTTAATGGGCAGGGAAGTGGTAGAGCTTTAGGAAATATTAATAGCTAGAGAGCAAAAGAACATTGGATTTTTGAGGCCACTAAAACTTGAGGGTCAAGATCCCGAAGAGAAAAAAGGTGCAGAGAATGACACCAGGCAATTGGCAATTAAGCAGCATAGGACAAGAGGCTAAAAGGCAAAGCAGAAATCAGCTGAAAAACAGTGGAGCTTTTGGTGGTTGTGTGATGCCAAGAAATAGAAAAAGGGAATCTCAAACTTTGAAATGAAGAGATGACCATTGCAGGCACTTCAGACTCTCAGACAGCACTGCTGGAGGATTATACTCTCTATAGATGGAGGCTAACCAGAAGTAGACTAAGACTTCCAATAATTCAGTGTAGTCTGAATTCAATACAATATTTGATTGGATTGAGATCATCTGTCCCCACCTGTCTTCCAGAAGAGAGGTTGAATCCTCTCTGAAAGAAAATGACATTATCCAATGCATCTACAGAATTTTAAGCACAATATCTGACATTCAATTAAAATGATCACATATGCTGAAGACAGAATTGAGAAGTAAATAGACCAGAGAAACAGGTGACCCAGATATTGGAATTGTTAGATATGAGTTTAAAAATAATTGTGATTAATATGTTCAAGAAGATAGATGGGAATATGGAGAATTTCATCATAGAATTGGAATCTATATAAAATAATCATATGGAAATTCTAGAACTGAAAATTCTAATATCTGATATTAAGAAATTAATAGATGGATTTAATAGAAAATTAAGTAGCACTGAAAGGAGCTCAGTAAGCTTAAAGACAGGTGATAAAAATATTTAGTGTGAAGCATGGAGACAAAAAAAGACAAGAATTGTAGAAAAGAATGTTAAGAGACACAAATCTGGTGAAAAGTCAATTGCAGTGTTTCTTTTTAAATTTTTTTTTAATTTTTAAAAAAATTTAAAAGACTATTTATTTACTCATGAGAGACACACAGAGAGAGGCAGAGACATAGGCAGAGAAGCAGACTTTCTGCAGGGACCCTGATGTGGGACTCAATCCCAGGACCCCAGAATCACACCCTGAGCTGAAAGCAGATACTTAAGCACTGAGCCACTCAGGCATCCCAACTGCAGTGTTTCTAAACTTCTGCACTATTGCTATTTCTTGAATCAAGTAATTATTTTTTGTAGGGGTATATTTGCCATGGAGCAAATAAATATCATCCCCATCCTCCCCAGTTGAGAGCTATAAGCCTAATATAAGTATGATGTCACAGGGAGAATGGGACAGAGGCAATATTTGAAGAGAAATGGACAAGAATTGACTCAAAAAATGTTATAAATCTAACATCTATGCATGTCATAGTAAAACTGCCAGAAACCAAAAATAAAGCGGAAATCATTCAGAGTTAAAAAGATCCATTACTCTTGAAACAGTTCCTTTAAGATCATTCATTTCTCACTAGACGGAAACTACGCAACAACAGAATGATATGTCTGAAGTGCTGGGTAAAAAAAAAATGCCAACTCAGAATTCTATAGCCGGCAAAAATATTCCAAAATGAAGAAGGAATAAAGACACTCTTGACAAGAGGCAACAGATCTCATTCTCAGCGGGAAATGACCTACAGAAAACCCTAAAAGGAAATCAAGGAAGAAACGAAGGAGAATGGAAAAGTTGACTATGTGGGTAAATCTAAAGAAATGTTGACTCTAAAAAACAATAACAGTCAGCTTTATGGGATTTAAAAGATATGTAGAAATAAAATATATAGTAACAGTAACACAAAATGAGGGGAAAAATCAGAGAGGGTGACAGAACATGAGAGACTCCTAACTCTGGGAAACGAACAAGGGGTGGTGGAAGGGGAGGTAGGTGGGGGGATGGGTGACTGGGTGGCGGGCACTGAGGGGGGCACTTGATGGGATGAGCACTGGGTGATATGCTATATGTTGGCAAATCAAACTCCAATGAAAAAATATACAAAAAAAAGGGGGGGAGTTTGTATAAAAAAAAGACATAACACAGCAGTTACAAGACTGCTCTCATTAGAAAGACCTGCTTGCAGGGTTGACTCCATAGGCTTCTGGGAACTTAAATTTTGGGAAGGTCACCACCGTTCTCTGGACTGAGAAGAGTGGTTCACTATACCTAAACTCTTTGTACAAAATGGTTCATGCTGAATATTTCCTTTCTTCCTAAAAGTCTGGAATGTTGTTAAGTGTCTATATGACCAGTACCCAATCTTTACCTTGGGTGCTGAGTGTCTGATGAGCTTACCCGGTGGACAAGCATTTGACATGAGTTGCCACAACTTGTGGCTTGGGAATTAAACATGTATTGTGTGATTGCCCTAGAAGGGGACTCTTGGAATTTTGTGCCTGTTTTCCTCAAACTACCAAATGCCCCTTTCCCTTTACTGATTTTATCTTGTCTCTTTGCATTCAACTCAATCAAATCTGTGAGTATAACTATATACTTAGTCCTGTGAGTCCTTCTAGTGAAACACTGACACCAAGGATGATCTTGGGAACCCCAGTTACACGTTCTATTAATCTTCAAGTTTCAGGATTTCCAGGGCCCTTTCAATGTCAGAGAAATGGGGAAAGTACAAAATGATATTAGTTTCTAACAAATCAAGAATGTATGTTACTGAAGATAACTACTAAAACAAGAATAAATGTTTACTTAATGAGATAATAGGATAGGATTTGGAATAATAACAAACATTTGATTAAGCTAAAGGAAGGGAAAAAGAAGAAAAAAAGGAACATAATTAATGGGGAAGATGGAAAACAAATATTAATATGGCAAATATAAACTTTAAAATGTTAGCAATTATATTCAATGTAGTATATATATATATCATATTTGAAAGATGTATCTGTCTAAATTTTATAAAAAGTCCAACTGGAGTCTGCTTAAAAGAGAAGCACTTGAAATATAAGGAAACAAATGATTGAAAGTAAAAGCATGGAAAAACCAGTAGTATCCTGGCACCATCTCATAAGAACTTAGGAGAACTGATTGTTAACTATTCAGGATTTTTACAAGTCAGTTGTTAAAACTTTAATTGCTTGAGATTGTTCATTGTGGGAGCATTCACTCCCTGTAAATCTGCAAATGTCACAAATCGGGGCTTTTTGATTTTCATAGAGCCCACTCACTGGTGCCTCAATGATACAAACCTTAATTAAAGCAAAGCTAATGTGGTTATGCTAATAGTCCTCTCTAAGGCAGGAGACATTATAAAGAAATTCACTTATTAATTATAAAATAATCAAGCCACTAGGAAGGTATAACAATTTCAAATTTGTAGACACCTAATAACAGATCTTCAAAAAATAAAAGGCAAAAATTAACAATTTAAAGGAGTCATATGCAGATTCACAATCATGATGGAAGACATCAAAACATCATTCTCAGTAAACTCTAAATGTATTGGATCCTTGATAGGATTTCCTATCTCTGTGACCCTTATGGCATGGAATGGAAGTATTGGAATTTCTCATTTATGATCTTCACATTTTAAGTCTGAAAAAAAGGTATCCCAAATAGAGGCCATCACCCCACTCATTTTAAACTATTCGGCAAAAGAAATTTTGGATATTTCATATGAATAATGACTATTCATGCATTTGATATGAATAATGACTATTCATGCATGTCTTCATCATTAGTCAACATTTATTGAAAACCACTTTGTGCATTCCCTGATTCAGTTATTGATTGTACCAAGAGGAACAAGGTACTGTTCTTATTCTCAAGAATTTAACCTAACTTGAAATGTAGACATATAAACAAGTAATTGCAGAATAAAGCAATAAATACTTGGTTATCAGTTGGGCTACTTCTCATTGCAATAATAAGATAATAAAAATGATAAAAACCCTGACACATACTGTTTAATGTTATTCTTGAACTTGTGAATTCCTATAATCATAGAAAGTTAGATGGACAGAACCTTTGAAATTAACTAACTACAGTGCTTTAATTTTAACATTAAAATATAACACAACACAAATACATTAAAGTTCAGAGTGGTGAAGTGATTTATTTACGTTTATGTAGCAAATTAATTGTTATACCTAAGATTAAAACACCCTATTTTTTTATCCAGGACTATTCTTCTTATACTATGTTGCACACTTTAGTTCCCTTTTGAGCCCATTCTGTCTTGAGGTGAAGCATGCAGTTTCTTCTGGCAAACAAATAATCAAGCTGATGATTATGGAAACTTTATATGGATTTTTATTCATTCTGAAATCTTTACATTCACAATCAAATGCAGTTAAGACTCCTCAAGGCAAATAATAATGTTGATTCACTTATTTATTCCACTATCAAATGTTTATTAATATGCTTATGGGTAAGATACTGTACTAAGAACTGAGGATGCTGATTTTTGGCTTGCTGATAAATTCATTTTAAGAATTACTTCACAGAGGGAGCCCTGGGTGGCTCAGTAGTTTAGCGCCTGCCTTTGGCCCAGGGTGTGATCCTGGAGTCCCGATCGAGTTTCGCATCAGGCTCCCTGCATGGAGCCTGCTTCTCCCTCTGCTGTGTCTGTGCCTCTCTCTCTCTTTCTCTCTCTCTCTCTCTCATAAATAAATAAAATCTTTTTTTTTTTTAAAAAAAAGAATTACTTCACAGAGTGTATTATCAGGGAGGGGAGCGATGAATGAACACATATCTAAATATTTATAATAGTAATAAATGATGCTATAAATGTATGTACAAAGTAAGTGTATATAAGAGGAAACAAGACTTATTTTGAATAATCTTTTATGGTCAGAAGGCTTATAAAATATGGTAAATACATTACAAACTTTATGGGAATAAATGTATAAGAGAAATGTATATGAGTCTGGATGTATGTATGAGAAGGTGACTGTAGCAGTGACACAAGAACTAGACTCAATAGTATTAACATAAAAGTAGTCACCAGGTCACTGGAAGATGGTAGAAATACAAAAGTAATCACTAACCCTTTGGTAAGACCAGAGTGAGAGTACCAGCATAGCTTAGGTAGAAGCTAATGAGAATAGATGATAATAGAGATCTACTAACACAATCTTAGGACTAGCTCAGAAGAATGGACTATGGGACTGTGAGCATACTTCTTGTCTAGTACCTTTTGGAAGTAAATAGTGACAGGTGGTCTTTTAAAATATTATATCATGCGACCCTGTTATTCTGACCAATAGTGGTGACAACTAAAGATCAGTCCTCTAGTCAGAAGTAACCATCTATTAATATACTATTCAATACGGTAGCCACCAGCCACATGTGGCTAATGAGCACTAGAAATGTGACTAATCTAACTGAGATACTTTCCAAGTATAAAATACACATAGGGCTTCAAAGACTTAATATGGGAAAAAAGAAGGTAAAATAGCTGAATAAATTTTTATTTAGTATGTGTTAAAAATATAATTTGGATATACTGATTGGATAAAATGTTATTCCAATTATTTTACTTTTTGTGTTACATTCTTGTTATTATTTTAGAGCATTCGCTTTATTTTTTATTAAATTTTTTTAATTTTTATTTATTTATGATAGTCACACAGAGAGAGAGAGAGAGAGAGAGGCAGAGACACAGGCAGAGGGAGAGGCAGGCTCCATGCACTGGGAGCCCGATGTGGGATTCGATCCTGGGTCTCCAGGATCGCGCCCTGGGCCAAAGGCAGGAGCCAAACCGCTGCGCCACCCAGGGATCCCTATTTTTTATTAAATTTTAAATTTTAATTCCATTATAGTTAACATAATGTTATATTAGTTTCAGGTGTACAATATAGTAATTCAGCAATCTATACATGACTCAGTGCTCATCATGTTAAGTGTACTCTTACACTTACATCATCTATTTCATGCATCCCCCTGCCTACCTCCCCTCTGGTAACTCTCAATTTATTCTCTATAGTTAAGAGTCTATTTCTTCATTTTTCTTTCTCTCTCTCTTTCCTTTGCTCATTTGGTTGACTTCTTAAATTCCATATATGAATGAAATTGAATGGTATTTGTCTTTCTCTGACTGACTTATACTTTCTAGTTCTACCCATGTTGTTGCAAATGGCAAGATTTCATTCTTTGTTATGGCTGAGTAAGATCTCGTGTGTGTGTGTGTGTGTGTATACCCCATTTATTTGTTGATGGACACTTGGGCTACTTCCATAACTTGACTATTGTAAATAATGCTGCAATAAATATAGGTGTGCATGAATCCCTTTGAATTAGTGTCATTATATTTTTTTGGGTAAATACCCAGTAGTGTGATTATGGAGTCCTAGTGTAGTTCTATTTTTAACTTTTTGAGGAACCTCTATCCTGTTTTCAACAATGACCACACCAGTTTGCATTCCCATGTTACATTCTTGATGTAGCTAATAGAAAATTTAAAATTTCATACACTTCTTATATTTGATGCTGGCATTATATTTCTGTTGGACAACACTGCTTCTCTATCAAGTGGACCGTATCCTGTGCAATGACTTTGCCCAATAGAGGAGCCCCATGTTGACTGATGATCAGTAGCCAATTCTTTCTCTTGGGGAGTTTTGAAACATACACACACAGAGAAACACAAAAGAACAGTAGGGAAGAGAAGCATGCAGAGAAAAGGAAGTTGGGTCAGAAGAACTGTGGGGCCTCAGTGTAGAGAACAGTGGATGGCCATCCCAGAGGAGACAGGTTGAGAGAATCATCAGAATTGCTCTTAAACTGTGAGTACCATTGTGTTTTCAAGAGTCCATTGTGTAGATTCTATATTTTACTTCTTTCCTACAGTCTTATTATAAGTCCTGTCATTTGAGGTCCCTTAGTGTTTTTCTGTTCCTTGTACTTCAGAATAAATTAACCCTTAAGCTGAGGAATAGAAACAACCAGAGAAGTTGGTATTTGCCTAGAAAGAAGGAGAAGACTTTTAAGAGCAGCGGAACCTCTCTTCATCTCACAGAGCATGCCACCTGTGCCTGCAAGGGTACAAGCAGAGGCATGTGAGTGCTTGTTGTAAGTGCAGAGTGCATCGTTATCATTATTGTTTTGATGATTTTTTTGCATTTTTTTAGAAGTATTTTTTTTAAATTTATTTATGATAGTCACACAGAGAGAAAGAGACACAGGCAGAGGGAGAAGCAGGCTCCATGCACTGGGAGCCCGATGTGGGATTCGATCCCGGGTCTCCAGGACCGCGCCCTGGGCCAAAGGCAGGCGCCAAACCTCTGCGCCACCCAGGGATCCCCTTTTTTTGCATTTTTAAAATAAGTTAACACAGGTGCAGCACCACATATAGCACTCACTAGAGAATTCTCCTCTTTCCTTTGAGAAAGACAGTGAATAGGACTCAAGGTGGCTAGAAAGGAGGTTAAATTGGAAATGAGTAAATTTTTAGCATAAAAGTAATCTAGTTAACACCATCACAAAACAAGCATCTTTCTAAGGAACTGTATTCTCTACCCTTGTATACAAATCCTCTTATAGCTGAACCACTAACAGCTATGTGCAATCTTTCCTCCACACTGGTTGTTCTCAAGGTGTGGTCCATGGTACAACAACAGTTGCATCAGCTAGAAACCCGTTAAAAATGAAAATTCTTGGGACCTCATTTCAGATCCACTGAATTAGAAGGTCTGGAGGCCCAGGAGTCAGTTTTAACCAACCCTGCAGGTGACCGGTGTACACTCAACCTGCAGAGCTACTGCCCTGTACCTTTACTGATACAGTTTCTCCAGCTTGAGGTGCTCTGTTTGCTTGTCCCTCCATATTCAATCTCAGAAGCTAGCTGCTCACTCTGCTTTCTCTGGGAAATTATCCTAAACTTCCTGAGGCCAGAGGAAGTTTGTGTTGTCTTGCTGAAATGTCAGCACACCTGAGCTAATTCATATCCAATTTTAACTTGTTCTCTAAGTGGTTTCATGTGTGTGAAACAGTGAGCTTGAACACCCTTTGGGGGTAGGATTTTTGCAACTTCTCTTCCACTGCTCTCTAAGTACCCAGTAGGTATGTTTTCTGCACTGAATTGAAATCATGTAAAACTCCTTTGTCTGCACGGAAAATAGTGTTAATCCCCTTGAAGGTCAGAAGTAACATCCAAAGACTGCTGTTTTTGTCTTCTTCCTGCCTAAGATGAGGATGTCTAGGACCTAGGTGAATGGATTTTCAAAGCCTCTCTCCCTTCACTTAAAAACTTCCTCCTCCATTGAAAAACATGCCCAGGAAGCCAGCTTTTTTCCTCCTCTTAAAACACCAGGGTGTTATTGCAGCTTCAGAAGTGTTCCTGAATTTTTAAGAGCGCCTCTGAGAATAGGAGATAAGGCTTAAAAGTCCTCAATAATTTGCCTGCTCCCTTTAAGACCTTCAGAAACTCTTTGGGTCCATTAAAATGTTTTCCTTTAATTTTTAATTTTTGTTTTACGATAAGGCTAATGAAAGCAACACCTGTTTGGAATGATATAGTTGGTGTTGGATCAACATTTCCATTGGTTTATAATCCAGCTGTGAAAACTCAATTTGAACTAAAACTGGGGTGTATAATATCCAAACCCAGGGGGATTCAAAAGAAACACTAATATACCAGTGTGCGTATTAGGGGGCAAAACAAATAGAGGCAAAGTGGTTTCAGGTGCTCTTTAGCACTTGCGTAGTGTGCAAACAGTTTTTACGACCAAGGTTTGTAGGCCTTCAGCTCCTCATGTAGGTAGGATGCCTTTGGGTATTTAAAAGGAATGAAAACAGGCCAGTTAGTCTATGTAAAATACTAGCTACTGTGCACGCGTGCTAATGAGGCTTCTCTCATCAGAGGGGTCTTAAGAAGTAAAATGGCTACTCTCGTATTTCTCTGGATTTAAGACCCCCTGGAGGCAACCTGATGTGACAGATGACAGTATGTCTTGAAGACCAGTGGGCTGCTTCTGTCCTCCCTCTTCTATTGGGAGGCCAAAGCAGAGATTTATTAGCATGTCATGTAAAGAAACTAGAACTTGGGTTCAGGCTGGAAATAACACTGCAGACTAGAACTTGCCCTACAGTGGTTCTCAAACACTTTTTAATTCCTAGAGAGAGACCAATATATAAAGCAGATAAAAGTGGAGCTGTTCATATTGAATTAGGGGGAGAGCCTGGAGCCCCCAGCAGTTCAGCTCCAAGACATTCAGAAGCCTGGAAGAGGCTTGGTGGGACCTCTAAGGTGTGAGAAGCATAGTGAGAAAGTTTACTGTCCTGTCAATGACAGAGCAGGTAACTCAACTCTTAAGCTTTGTTGTGATACACTGTTTTGTTTTTTGTTTTTTTTTTAATTTTTTATTTATTTATGATAGTCACAGAGAGAGAGAGAGAGAGAGGCAGAGACACAGGCAGAGGGAGAAGCAGGCTCCATGCACCGGGAGCCCGATGTGGGATTCGATCCTGGGTCTCCAGGATCGCGCCCTGGGCCAAAGGCAGGCGCTAAAGCGCTGCGCCACCCAGGGATCCCCTGTTGTGATACACTGTTTTGGAGCAAAAATTTGGCCAGTTGATAAAGGAAGTAGAGTAAGTGTTTAGCAGGCTTTGTTTGCAGATACCTTCAAGAAACTCTAAAGCTCCAAAGAACTGGTGTAGAAGGGATTCTGGCTTCAGGGGACCCTGAGAAGCTTCTTATGTGGTGCCTATTTTTAGTTCCCAGGATGTTTCCTTAGGGAATGGAGGTGGGAATTCCTGCCAAGTACATTGTTTGTTTGTTTTGAGGGGGCTGGGGAATAAAAAAAAATGATGGATTTTAGATGATTTTGCTATTAAAACCATTGAGAGAGTCTAGGGCAAAATAGAACGTGAGGACAAAGGAGAGAGAGTCACTTTTCCTGGAACCATTCAGAGAAGTTGTATGGATTGCATATGGGTAGAACCTTTATGTCTTCAATGCCCTTCCTCTCTTCATCTTTCTCACAACCAGATGTTCATGTTACCCATGTCTCTCCTATATTTCCTGTCATTCTGGAGAAATACCTGCTTAATCTAAAGGAAACCATAGGTGCTTCAAGCTGGGCAAGATGTTAAAGATTATGCTATCAGCCTTTTTTTTTTTAAAGATTTTATTTATTTATGAGAGACACAGAGAGAAAGGCAGAGACATAGGCAGAGAAAGAAGCAGGCTCCCTTGCAAGGAGCCCGATGCAGGACTCAATCCTGGACCCTGGGATCAGATCCTGAGCCAAAGGCAGATGCTCAACCACTGAGCCACCCATGCATCCCAGCCTTCTGATGGAGGAGTGGAAAAGTCCAATTTGGAATGTTCTGGGGTCCCAGGCTAGGCTCTTCTGAATAATGGTGGACATGCCTAGTTATTCTCCCTGCAGTGGATGAGGATGTGGTCACCCTGAGATTGGTCATTTCCCCCTGGTGTCTCTTGTTTTCTCTCTGGGATTATGGAGAGCCAGAGGATTTCCCACTCTGAGACTCCACTGGGGGGCAAGTGGCTGGCCATTTCCTAAAGAACTTGCAGCAGGCAGCAAGCAAGGGTCCCATGTGAACTTCCATCTCAGATACATGAGACTTTTCCACTTTCTAGTAATCTCCCACCTGACATCAAACCCTTCTCTTGAAGGTGGTAATAATTGAAAAAAAAAAAAAAAAACCTATAAGTCCAGTTACTCTTGGACATTTTGTTTAATTATAAATAAAAATTGGTGTCAATGTTACATATTTGTGATGGTTGGATTTTAAGTATCAGCAGATTGAACGCTGGAGCCAGTGACACTGTGTCACACTCCTCTAATCCTTCTGTGACACAGTCTCCACTGCCTGCAGGTGAGTTTGGCCAGGTGTTTTCCTCACTCCTCTTCCCACCTTTCACTTTGACAGTATGCTAGCCCCCTGCAGTAGAAGGGGTAGAAGGTAGAAGGAAAATTTGCATCCAAACCTGCTAAAGGAGTTGTAATTGGAACCCTGGTAAGTCCCAAAAAAGATGTAAGAAAGCATTGAAAAAATGTGGAAATAATATCTTGGTACCCAAAGTACATTGCCTAGACTGTTTTTGTAGTCAGGGATAGCAAAAACACTCTCTGTCAGGTGATGTGTACTGATTTTTTGAGTTTCAGAAAAATATGGTTCATATAGGTAAACAAGGAGTGGAAGACCCTCAGATGATTATGGCACAGTTTGAGGTTATGTGTGTTTGAGGTTATGAAACTAGGAAGAATTAGGAAAGACGATGAGGGCAATGAATGGCTTTTGTTTGCAATTTGACAACCTGGTGATGGCTAGAGAACACTCTGGAGGCCCAAAGAGCCATCTGTCATGTGAGCTCAACAGCAAGCTAACCCCACCTGATGGGATAGGGCTAGAGGCAACAGAGGGCTGCCAAGCCTCCTGCCCCCACCCCCCGCCCCCGTGGAAGAAGCATGCATTGTCTCTCGAGGGGTTAGGAGCCCCTTCTTTCCACTGGGCTTCCCCACATTTATCTCACACAACTCACCAAACTGGAATTTGACCTGTGCAGCACTAATCCATTTTCCATGTGATTCTTCTGAGATATGGCTTCCACACAACATTCCCAAAGCCAATCATGCTATCCTGTGACTCTAACAAAGAAACCCCAGTGATGAGATCAAGTGGTAGGTGCTTAAGAAAGCAGCTGGTGGAATGAACTGAATTCATTATAATCAGCCCAAATCCTTCATTTTATTAATTCTGAAATCAAGATATCCAAGTTGGAATGGTGAACCCTGGTTTCCAGAGTAGCTTAGTGGCAGAACAATCCTGGAACCGAGATCTCCTGCTTGTCCTTTGCTGAGACTGAACTCATCCTACAAGCATCCCACAAGCAGATGATTCTTGTTCAAAGACATATTCCTGGGGAGTTTCTGTGAAAAATGCCAGGAAGGGACTTCTGAGCCATTTCCTCAGGATGAGCTCTAAGCTATTAAGCCAAAGCTCTAAGCTATTTAGCCATCTGATATCCATACTGACCACACTAGAGTTTGGTGATGATACAGAGGAAGTTTTGTCTCCTTGGCTGTCCTTTTGTATTTACCAAGAGTTGGGGCTGAGGGTGGGGTTCCACCTGGAGGAAACAGTAAGCAACTTAGGAGTCCGTTGATTTGACAGAGTTTTATCAGTTATGACCTGTGACTAAATGTGAAATGTTCAACGGGTAAAAATGAAAGGACACGGTAACCAAATGGATCAGGGAAAGAGAGAAGTATAGTATGGGTCCCAGACTAGGCATTGAGTTGTTTTGCCTGGACCTTGAGTAACACACGTAAAATTGATGAATGAACAAAATAAAATCTCAGGATTACGTGCTCTATTGTGTGCTTGAGACTCCCATTGTTATAGTTTTATCTGAAATAAAGGAGAAAATTATGAGGATTACAGACTGAGTTAGGAGAATCTTCCTCATCCTAAAAACACAAGAGGTGGAGCTTAATCCTACCTCCACCCCCATCTCACACCAAAGTGTGAGCTGATTTAGTGGTGAGTCACTTCCAAAGAATAGAGTTGGGTAACAGAAAGCAGAAACTTCACAGTGGCCAAGCCACTACATTAACCAAGTGATCAAAATTAATATCGTCAGCATTGACATGTGGATATCATGTAGCCCCTGATATGCAGTGATGAAGACAGTACCTCAGTGGTATAATTTCCCAAAACTCATAAGCCCAGTCTAACCATGGGAAAAACTCAGATTGTGAGGCATTCTATGGGCTACTGACCAGTATTCCTCAAGATAGTGAAGGTCATGAAAAACAAAGAAAGAGCAGAGGATACTGGGGAGATATGAGATCTAAATGCAACGTGGTACCCTGAATTGGATCTTGAGACTTAAAAAGGACGTTAGTAGAGAAGCTGATAAAATCCAAATACATTCGGAAAGTTAGTTGATAGTAATGTGCCAATGTGGGTTTCTGAGTTTTGGTAAATGTACCATGGTAATATAAGGGGTTAATATGGGGAACTGGACTATTTGTGAAACTTTTCTGTAATCTAAAATTATTCCAAAACACAATGTTATTAAAAATAAAACAATGGGTGTGCCCAGGTGGCTCGATCGGTTGGGTTCCAACTCTTGATTTCACCCCAGGTCATGATCTCAGGGTCGTGAGATCAAGCCTCCCATTGGACTCTGTGCTGGGTGTGGAGACCATTTGGGATTCTCTCTCTCTCTCTCCCTCTGCCCCTCTCCCCACCTTCTTAAAAAAGATTAAAAAATAAAAATTATAATAAAAATAAAACAACAAGCCTCTAACCAACCAATAATTTCCTTTGGCCCTCTCTCCTTTCACAGTTGAGTGTACCAAAATACCACATTCACTGCTCACATTTACTATCTCTCCCAATTCATTCTCAAGCCCACTTCTTTCTGGTTTCTGTTCTCCAGGACTTCACTTGTGGTATGGTTGACACAAGTGATTAGCCTCTCCTTGAAACTCTATCCTCCTTTGGTTAGTGATTTCCTAGGGTCTCATGGGAGACCCTGTTTGCTCCTATTCTACTTGCTCCCTGGATGATCGTACCTTTCCTGTGTCTTCACTTTTCACCTACTGTATATAGAAACACTTTTTTGAGTGTTCCACAGGCACTTGTTCAAAATGTCTCCAAACTAAATTTCTTTTTCTCATTCCCCTTTCTTAAAAAAGAACTCCCTCTATTCACTACCTTAAAAAACAAAACAAAACAAAAAAAAACCCTCCCTCTACTCCCTACCTCCCTCCAATAGTGCCTGAAGGGCACTATTGTTTATCTAGTTGTCCATGCCAGAAACTTGAGCGTTTACTCAAGTCATTCCATCCCTCATTCCCCTTAACCTTAACCCCTTTAAAGATATCTTAGCTCTGTCCTATCCTCTCAGTCTCCACTTTGCCACCTTAATCCAGGCTCCCATCCATCCATCCATCCTCACCATCCCTATGGTCCCCTGACTGGATTCTCTTCCTTGACTTCTGCATCTTTTCAATCTAGCCTCCATCCTTTCTGACAAATTTATATATATATATATATATATATATATATATATATATATATATATATATATAAAACAAAGTCTAAACACATGATACCCCTTCTTAAAACCTCAGTGACTTCCTATCACTTTGAAAACCTATGCATACTTCTTTACATGGCGTTTAAGGGCTTTCATCATCTCACTCCCCATGACTCTTCAGCTTTGTCTTCTGCTCCACTGCCTATTTCCTACATTCCAGCATAGCAAACTCCTTGTACTTCTCCAATTCTTGGACACATCATACCTCTCCCTCTCTTTTGACTTTTGCTCACCTAGAAGGTCCTTCCTTTGCTCACAGACCAGTATGTGTTTTTTGACTAAAGTTCTTCCTGCCTTCTCCTCTGGTAAACTGAGGCACAGAGAGAGTCAGTAATATGTTCAGTCTTCACTGATGAGCAGTGGTCTTCTCATTGAAGATCTTGAGGAAGTGGGAGGTTTTCATTGTTGGTAGGTTGGTTTGGTAATGAATTCCCAGAGAAGTAAAAGAAGTTGGAGCATATGGTCTGCTGGTGACCAGAAATCTTTATAAAGGGAGGAAGGGAAAATGGGATAAATAAGTGGACCCTTTATAAGTTTGAGACATGTGAGATTAAGAGAAAAAAGGCATAGTGCTTTCCAAAATGGCAGGCTAGTCCCCAAATTTAAAACATTAATTTATAATGATAATCCCCAGAGAAAAGCATCTACTTTGGCAAGGGATTCCCAAGTTAGAATGGCTGATGGATGGCCAGAGGGCGACTGCTGAGATGAGGTATGATGCTGTCCATGGAGAAGAGGGCGGACATCGGTGAATTATGGGCTCTAATTCCACCTGGGACTGCGAGTAAATAACAAAGTGCCAGAGCGAGGCTCCAGATGGTTTGTGTAGTGAGTGTGACCAGAACTCCAGCGAGGAATTGGAGCCTGGTAATTCAAACCGGGCCTGTCTTTTTATGTTGTAGCAATTCACAAACTTACCAGAGAGTGTCTATTGGGTGTGCTGGTGGCCCCTTTACAAAAACAGGTTTCCTCAGAAAGAGCTGATACCAAAATTTGTAGGCCATGTCAGATGCTGGCTAAAGCCCACTGCTTCCTGGAAGGTGATTATCGACACATTTCTGGAAACCTCGGGTTCCAATCTGTAAGCTTGTATACATGTCAGCCCATGCCATCTACTGAGCAGTGAACGTTCTAGGCTGGAGGGAGCAGCCACTGGGAAAAGGAAGTGAAGTAACAATCCTTTTTAACCCCCTTGTTTTATCATGTCACATTTTATAACCTCCCTGTTGTGTCTGCCTTGATTAGATAGTAATGAGGACTTTTTTTACCCCCCACAGAACTGTGTGAAAAATATGGAGGGCCTCCAGAAGCCATACCATCCGTGGACCACAGGTGCAGTTACCCAGATGAAAAGGTAAGCAAACTTCTTCACTTCCTCCTCCTCCCCCACAATCTGTAACTCCCAAGAGGCTCCAACACCTGTGGCAAGGGGGCAGGATTCCTGCTCCACCATCGCCTGGAGGAGAGGAAGTCTGCAGGGCAATGGTTAACTGCCTGGAGGAGGAGATGTAGCAGGAGGCCGCAGAGCCTTCTGCCTGCAGGGAGGGAACCCAAGTAGCAGACCGCCTCCTGGGGACTGCAGGCATGATGAACCACTTAGAGACAAAGTCCCAGGTTGACATCATTGAGACTCAGACATACAGTTGTCTGAGGACAAAGTGCAAGTTCTTCAAGTTGGGGAAACATAGTTTTTTAGTTTATTTTGTCATTCACAAGCCACTTGAAGCATCTATTGCCTAGAGGATCCAAAAAAGGATATAACATATTCCCTGCCCTTAAGAATTATTGAATCAAAACACAGTCAGAGAACATTCTATTCACTGGGTGCTGATGTAGGCACTCAGAGAAGAAAGTTCTGTCTTTCATAAAGAGCTCACAAACTAACCTGAGAGACAGATTTTTAAAAATTATCTCGATAGAAGTCATTTTAGGAACACAGTCAATATTCCATGGAGGAATATTCCATACTCAGAGAACTGGAGGAACCAAGGAGGGTTTTCTGGAGGAGGTAGTGTTTCTATCGGGGCTTAGGCTATTTGAGAGGTGGAGGAGGTTGTCTAAGAACAGGGAAATGCATGTTCAACAATTGAGAGGTGAGACAGGACCTGGGCTATGCATGGCTTTGCAACACTGAAGCAGAGGACGTGGTAAAGAAGCTAGTGGAAGAAGCTGGTGGGGTCATCTGAGGTCCATGCGCCGCATGGGGCTCTATGCTGCAGATTCCCAGGGGCCCTGGGTAATTCCATGTGAGGGTATGATATATTCAGAGATGTGTTTTGAGTCACTGTCAGTTAAGTGGAGGATGAATGAGGGATGCAAGACCCAAAACCCAGAGGGGCACCAGAGAATGAAGGTAATATGCCTGGTGTTTCCTTAGCTTGTGTTCTAGACTTCTGATCTCTGGCAATTACACAGAAACACAGAATACATAATTTTCAACGACTGCCATGAGTGGTTTAAAAGTAAAATGGCTTGTCCATCCTTGTAGATTTCCCAGGCTGCTTTCAGCAGGATGGAAGACCCATCTGCTTCCTTGGCTTGAAGGGAAGGCAGCAACACAGGATAAACCTTCCTGTCTTATCCTACAGGCTGTTGGTGGCCTGCTCCTTGGGTCCTGGGATAGGAGATGGCCCAGTCACCAAGGGTCTTTCCATGGCGGGGAGGCAGAGGACTTGGGGCGGGCTGCTCCTGTGCTGGCATGGGCTCTTATTTTTCTCGTGCTGAATTGCTGGGGAAGTGGTTGAAATCAGAAGCAAAATGCCACATTGCACGCCCACTGAAGTCTGGGCTCAAGGGAAAGGAAAATGATTGCCAGAGTGTTAGCTGTTCCTAATCCACTCCTGGACCTTAAGCTGTCTTGAACAGAGTTGCCAAACAGCTTGGTAAAGACTGGCCTTTGGGTGGGTGTGGGCAGGGAAGGGGAGGGGAGGAAGGGGAGCGTTGGCTCTCCATCTCAGTTACTTGTTCAGAAGCAGCTCCCTTCCCGAGAGGCTGGTGTTGCTGGTCTGCAGCAGGGTGAGTTTATGACTTTGTGTGAGAACTTGCTTTCGGATATGCTGGTTTGACTGTATATGCAAGTATAGGGTTGTTTAAATTGACTTGGAGCTTTTAATCTTCCATTTGTTATTTTCATTGGAGATTTCTTGGTAAGATCAAAACTAACGCTTAAGCCTTGGAAGGGAATTATATCATGAAAGAATGATACTATCTTTCTGTGAATTTCTGGATAGGGTTCGGGTTTTCCCATGGAAGAGTCTGTAAGGGGATGATGATAATTCAGACATCGGGTAGTGATGAAGAACCATGGAAAGAGCAATGCCCTGGGCTCAGTAGACTGGGGTTTGGGTCCCAGTTCTAATTCATGAGTGCTACCTGTGTAAGTCCCTTCACTGCCTCAGGCCTTGTTCATCCCAGGTGAAATGAGAGTGTTGATTCTTGGACTCAGACTTCACAGCAGAGCAGAATGAGGTCTGGAGAACTGACAACGTTTATGCAAGGTCTCAGAGTGGGTAGATGTCAGAGCTATGAGCAAACTCATGTCCATGCATGCATTCCATTATACTTTGTGTAATGAAAGCATTTAGTCCCACTAAGGCATGCATGCACACTCTGCCATGGAGCAGGTCACCCTGGTTTCTCCTCTCATGTGGGTGCTGACCAGAGCCCAAGTTGTAGCTGAATAAGACAGTAGAGGCCTTCTAGGTTTTCCACTGGGTACTGATTTCACAGGATGATGTCAGGAGAAGGCACAGGGCAGAGAAGAGGGGACGGTAAGGGAGGATCTTTTTCTGCCTTTGAGGAACGAGTGAAGAGCTGGTTCCTAGAATGTGTCTGCATGCTTCTTTCATTCACTTTTGAAACACAAAGAGCTCTGTCTGAGACCCTGGCAGGACAGCAAGTCTTTTCATGATGACCACAGTGATCTAAGATGATCTACGACTTGTTGTCTCATAAAACCCAAGCGCAAAGTCAACTCAGTACATTCTCACTGACACTGTGGTCTTCAGCCAAGGAAGGTCTGGAAGGATGGCATCGACCACTCTGGAGACACCTCCTGGGGGTGGGTGCGGTGTGTGTGTGAGGAGGGCCGAAGCCCCACCCATCTCAGTAGTTGCTGTGTTCACGAACATTTTCTGTAGGAAAGGAAAGGAACAGAAATTGGTGCATTTAGGGCAAAAACTGAACATAAGAACATTCTGGCTGTTACTTCATGTGAAAAAGAATCAAGTCTTCAGAAGTAAAATCTGCATACTGCTTGACTCTTTACTATTTTTAGTTTTTAAGTAATATATGTAGGGAGCTTATTAACAATAACAACAAACAGTTATACAGTAATCTGTTTTAATTTATTAATTGAGTCAAACATTATCACTCCTGTTTAAAAGGGGACATTGAGGCAGTTAGAGGTTAAATTTGCTGACCAGGTTCACACAGTCAATAAGTGTCAGAGCTGACATCCAAACCAAGGTCTGGACTTTGAAGCCCCGTACCACACTGCTTCTCTGAAAGCAGAAGTCAAATAACATTCTAAATCTTATAATACAAAACAGCAGTTCCTTGTTACCACCCTTCCCCACTCCTGACTTCTATCCTTCAGAAACAGCCACTTGTATTCCTTGCTGTTGTTTTCTCTGGAATTTTCTTCCATATCTCTCAGTATCAGGTTTATGCTGACTTTTTCCTCAAGGTTCCAATTTTAGATATTATTTATCTATTGCTTAGTTCTTTGAAAGATGAGGATTTCACCCTCTCCGTACCAGCCTCCTGCCCCTGCCCTGAACACGTGTACATCTCATCTCCCCATTCCACCTTTGTATTTAAGCCACCATTTTTATTCAAACCAATATTCAGTATTTAATGGTATAGAAGTATGTAAATGTTAATAAAAGATGAGCTATACAGTATATGATTATTCATTATGTTTCTCTACAACTTTCTGTAGTCAGTAATTCCTTCTTTTGTTTCGTTCTGGTATCTGCATAACCTCCACAGCTCTTCCAACAGGGCTACCAAGCACTTCTCAATATGAACAAATACTTCAGCCTTTGTTTTTTCTTAGAGTTATTCCTTCTAGCACCATCTGTCCTGTCCTTCTCTGCCAGTCAGGATTGTTTATGCTCCAGGGCCGATGCATCACTGGTATCCTAGGATTTGTCTTGATCATCATCCTGGGAATTTCCTTCATCTGTCTCCTAAGCTGGATCCCTGGTTTCCTGGACCTCATGTCTTCCTCTTTCTTAGCTTATGACTTTACGTTGGGAGGAAATACATCTTCCAGTAGCATCCTAAGAAAAAATACGAGGCAGAAAAATGTTGTAAGACCTGGCATGTCTGAAAATATTTTTATTCTGCTCTCGTATTTTATCATAGTTTGAGTATAGATTTTCTAGATTGGATATAGTTTCCTGTTAGAATTTTAAGGCATTTCTTTACTTTCAACTGGCTCCCAATGCTACTTTTTGAAAAGTATGAGGCAATACTTTATTCCTAATTCTTTATGTGAGAAAAATTCTTTGTATGATTTTTCTCTTCGAGAACTTTGAGGGCTTCTCTTTATCCGGAATTTTATGATGATATGCCTTGATGCATCTTCTTTTTAATTCAACATGCTGGGCAGGCAATAGTCCCTTTTGATCTGGAAAGCCATATCTCTTGGCTCAAGAATATCATATATATGTGGTTTCTGTTTTATACAGTATGTATTTTTACAGTTTCTTTCTATGATCCTTCCTTCTGGTTAGCTCATCAGTCAAATGTCAGTCTTCATGAGTTTATCTTTAATTTTCTAGCTTATTGCTTTCCTTTTCCATCCATTTTTGTGTTATACTTTCCAGATTTCTTTAAATTTAATCATCCATATATTCTATTGAATTTTAAATGCTAATTTTCAATGCTGTAAGATTTTGAGTTTCTGAGAGGGTTCTTCACTATTTAACTAGTACTTACTCTTTTCTTCATAGATTTAATATCTCTTATATCTGAGAGTATTCAGTCTTTTAAAAAAATGTTTCATGATTCCTCAGTTGTGTCTGCTTCCTCTGAGTAGCTCCCTCTCCCCCCTTTTTGGTTTAGACTCCTATTAAAAACTTACTGCAAATGTCATAGTGTGAGTGAATGGCACAGAGATTTTTTTTTTAAATTCCAGTATAGTTAACCTACAGTCAGAGATTGGTTTTCAAGTTAGCGTCCCTAAAAACCTGGTCTGAACCTGTGTATATATGTTTGGTAGCTATGATTAAGGTGAGGACAAGAGTGCTTATTAAACCTCAGACTTTGCTTTGGGATAAATGGGTGAGGACTTGGCTGTTTCATTGGGTCCACAGGATCAGTAGGTTTCTTTTCCCTTGGGGTTTATCAACTTCTCCTGAGAGAGTTCTCTATCCCCCTGTGTGGGGAGGATAAGTCTGGCTCCTGGTGTTCTGGCCACCTGGCAGAGAAAGATGGTGGGTTTTACTATTTCACCTGCAGATGTTTACTTACACTCTTATATTTCTCCTTTGGTGCCTCACTCCTGCCTTTATTTTTTTAACGTGGCCATCTATAATTTTGTATATTTACATCTTATTTTATTTTTTATTTTTATTACTTTTTTAGTCATTTGGCGTAGGGTTTTCTTTTTTATTTTATTTATTTATTTAAATTTCACTTTGCCAACATATAATATAAAACCCAGTGCTCATCTCATCACGTGCCCTCCTTAATGCTGTCACCCAGTTACCCCACCCTCCTGCCCACCTCCCCTTCTGCAACCCTGTTTGTTTCCCAGAGTTAGGAGTCTCTCATGGTTTATCTTCCTCTCTAATTTTTCCCCACTCAGTTTCCCCCCTTCCCTTATGATCCCTTTCACTATATATTATATTCCACATATGAGTGAAATCATATGATAATTGTCTTTCTCTGATTAACTTATGTCACTCAGCATAATACTCTTCAGTTTCATCCATATTGATGTAAATGGTAGACACTCATCCTTTCTGATGGCTGAGTAATATTCCATTGTGTATATATACCATGTATTCTTTATCCATTCATCTGTTGAAGGACATCATGGTTCCTTCCACAGTTTGGCTATTGTGGACATTGCAGGTGTCCCATTATTTCACTATGTGTGTATCTTTGGGGTAACTGAGTGTAATTCCTGGGTTGTAGGGTAGCTCTATTTTTAGCTTCTTGAGAAACCTTCACACTGTTTTCCAGAGTGGCTATACCAGCTTCCATTCCCAACAGTGCAAGAGGGTTCCCCTTTCTCTGCATCCTTGCCAATATTTGTTGTTTCCTGTCTTGTTAATTTTAGCCATTCTCACTGGTGTAAAGTGGTATCTCATTATGGTTTTGATTTGTATTTCCCTGATGACAAATGATGTGGAGCATTTTTTCATATGCTTGTTGGCCATGTGGTAGGTCTTCTTTGGCAAAATGTCTGTTTATGTCTTTTGCCCATTTCTTGACTGGATTGTTTGTTTTTATTGGATGTTGAGTTTGATAAGTTCTTTATATATCTTAGATACTAGCCCTCTATCTGATATATCATTTGCAAATATCTTGTCCCATTCTGTAGGTTGCCTTTTAGTTTTGCTGACAATTTCCTTTGCTGTGCAGAAGCTTTTCATCTTGATGAAGTCCTAATAGTTCCATCTTTGCTTTTGTTTCCCTTGCCTTTGTAGGTGTGTCCTGCAAGAAGTTGCTATAGCCAAGGTCAAAATGGTTGCTCCTGTATTCTCCTCTAGGATTTTGGTGGATTCCTCTCTCACATTTAGATCTTTCAACTATTTTTAGTTTATCTTTGTGTCTGGTGTGAGGGAATGGTCCAGTTTCATTCTTCTGCATGTGGCTGTCCAATTTTCCCAGCACCATTTATTGAAGAGACTGTCTTTTTTCCATTGGATATTCTTTCCTGCTTTGTCAAAGATGAGTTGACCATAGAGTTGAGGATCCATTTCTGGGTTCTCTATTCTATTCCATTGATCTATGTGTCTTTTTTTTGTGCCAATACCACACTGTTTTGTTGTAATGCAGCTTGAAATCAGGCATTGTGATGCCCTCCTGCTTTGGTTTTCTTTTTCAACATTCCTCTGGCTATTCAGGGTCTTTTCTGGTTACATATAAATCTTAGGATTATTTGTTCCAACTCTGTGAAGAAAGTCCATGGTATTTTGATAGGGATTGTACTGAATGTGTAAATTGCTCTTCACCTTTGTCTTTAACTGGACCTTGGGACCTCAAGTCCAAAGTATCTCCAGAGTGGAAACCTGTTTTATACCTGGTGAGAAGAAAGGTGATTGTTTAGTTGTGTGGGCTGGGGAGGATTCTGGGGTCTACCAACCAATCCTCCTGTTTTCAGGCTCAACCAACCCTGCAGCCTTTGGGGATATTTGACACCCTCCCATCTCTTTATCTTTCCAGAGTTGTACTAACTGAATCAGTCAGCATCCTTTGGCTCCATAGACCCTTGACTGGCCATCAAACTTTAGTTACCACTTGCTTATCTGTTTCCTATTTCCTAAATTCTGTTGACTATCTCTTGTTTGCTATAATCCCCTCTTTCACTTGCTTTGTCATTTGGGGTTTATATCTTTTGTGATGTTGGAGGAAGGAGCAAAGATAAGTACCTATTTGGTTTTTAGCCAACCTCTTCATCCACATGCTGCTGATTTTCTACATCTGAAAGACTGGAAATATCAGCTCTGCATCCCTTGCAGGATCATTTCTATGGTTCACCAAAGGGTCTCCTGCACATATACATTAGAAAACAATTCCTGATGTTCAGGGCTTTGGGGATATAAAAGATGCATTGGACCCACTTTCTGCCTTCAGCAGAGGAATAACAGACCACTCCTGCAAATCAGAAGATATACCACATTGGCAGGAAAGGTGAAATTTCTGGTGCTGGGAGGTGATATGGAGCCACAGAGTATGTAAATTTGGAGCTGTGCCCTGAAGTTAGGGCTGGGGTCTGTAGGTGAAGAGGTGGATAGAACATTCTAAGTGGTAGGAGGATTCAGTAAATGTAAAGAGAGAGAATTCACAAAGCAGTAGGAAAGAAGTAGGGCAGAGCTCTTGTGAGCCTGCTTGGGAAGATGAGACAAGAAAAAACATTAGAAACAGATGGTAAAGAAGCTCTCTTGCCAGAAGAGGAAGTGTACCCGGAAGTCTAGAGGCATGATCTCCTTCAGTTTTGTAAGGAGGTAAAAGGGTACTTACATTTTCTCCTGGCTTCAACTCTCGAGGTTGAAAAATGCCAGTAATGTTCATCCAAAGGCTGGAGTCAAGAGGAAGCAGCTGCTTCAGCTGCTGTAGTTTCCTGCTGGGCTTTGTGGATAGACCAGGGTGGATTCATTGTCATGGGGACATCCCAAGAGAGATGACATGTGTCAGCAAAATCTGATGTGTGATTGTCAACATTTTGCTGAAGGTGAACTGAAGAGCCCCCATTGAGGGCCCTTGACAGATGGAGGAAGGGGAGCCTAGCAAAGTGAAGGAAGATCAATGGGCAGTATAAAGTTGGTCAGAAAGGTTCAAGTGTTCTGTGCTCTCACCGACATGTGGGTATGGTGGTGGTTTGGCAATATATATCTTAAGAGGTTTATTATTTTTCCTCCTCTTACACTATGACTATGAACAAGTTGCTTTCTTTACAGAGGTTTGGTGAAAAATCAAGGAGCAAACTTCTGGTTGCACATGGTAAATCGGATAACTGATCCCTCCCCAAACTCAGCCCGAAACCCTAGGACTCAGCTGCTCAACCTCTCAGATTTCACCACATCAGTGTCAGGAGTCTGCTTAGAATCATAAAAGTAAATATTCTGCATACTTTGGCAGAGGGTGTAATTAATGCTTGTATTAGTGGCAAAAGGAGAGAGAAACGTGTTCTTTTTTTGTTAAAGGCAACCCAAGAATGTTTGTGAGGTAGAGCAAGCTTGGTGAAGAGTCATATGTTGAATGTCTAATTTTCTAGGATGTTCAGATTCTCCTGGATTTCCAAATAACTGCTTGTAATGGCAGGCATTAATGCTCTTCCTTCCTTCCCGAATTAGTTTTTGAAGAATGGAAGTGAGGTCAGCTCTGTTCTTTGCGATCACAAACATCCCTATACCATAGTTCACATAGAAAGAGCTCAGTTTAAAAATGATAACAGTCTGAATACTTTTTTATATAACCGTGTTTTAGAATTATGATTTAAAAGAATGCAAAATTGCCCAGACAAATGAAAAAAAAAAAGTCATAGTAAATAATGCAGTATTAGATTCTAATACAAAGTATAAAATAAATTTCTAGGTTTATACTGATATAAATTAATGATTGAACAAAACAAATGGGGAAGAGTAGACAAATATCCCATGTAGAATTCCAAATAATTTATGTAGACAGTCTGCCCTCAAGGAGGTGTAAATAGTGACTTCCTTTCAAAGATTACAGTATGAAAAAGGGAGAAGATAACTTTACAGTGGAGAAACCTGACAAACACTACTTCAGCTAAGTGATCTGGGCTAATGTTCTTCATGGGTCCAGTAGCCTACTTTTACCATAAATAAACGATTAAAAAAAAATAAGGATTAGCAGCAGCAACAGAAATTGGCTAGTTAGCCGGCAAAATTCTGTTTTGTATACTAGCTTTATAAGAGAGTGTAAGGTTCAAGAATCTATTATAAATAGTTGCCTTGGGCGTTTTTAAATTCCTCATATACTGTAGTGTGGGAATTTGCAGCAAAGTCAATTAAATGGTCAATGAGTGTTTCTTTAATTGGCTAAGCATAGTTCCCAACAATTTCATTGGTAGAAATAGTAGTTATCTTCTAAATGATATATCTTTCTAAAATAGTAGTTATCTTCTAAATGATATATCTTTCTAAAACACATAGTGTTGCTTTTCATTGAGAATAAGACTCAAATTGTTGCCATGGCAATCACAAATCCTTTAAAATCTGGCCTGAAAAAAAAATAAAATAAAATCTGGTCTGAGTGACCTTGACAATCTCATTCTCTGTATGTGACTCTACAATATTTACTGATCCCTCCAAAATTCTTGAACTTTCTTGCCTTCACACTTCTGTTTATTTGCATTTTCTCAGCCCAAGATGTTTTTTTTTTTTCTCCCTTGTCTGATGAAAATCCTCCAAAACTAGATTCAAAGCCAGTCTCCTCTGTAGAGCTAACCATTTGTTTCCACCTAGCATTAACTCTACCCTGTATTTGGCACAGGTAACTGTGTAGCTCTAATGTAGCACTTTAGAAAGCTATGGGTTCTAGTTTAGGTGGGTATATTTTCTTCCCCATTTCTTGAGGACACACCTTCTTTCCTTATGCTTTTTTGAATCTTCTGTTGGCCTTATTAGGGACTCATAGTAAGGAAGTACTCAAGAAATATTCATTTAATTCAGTAAGTACTCAAGAAATAGTCATATAATTTAGTGGTTCTAGAATTGGGGTGCACAGCAGAAGAATATGGAATACTTTTTCAAAAATGGCAATGCATAGACCCTACCCAGAACAATTCAATTAGAACTTCTAGGAGTAGAGCCCAGGCATCAATATGCTAACAAGCTTCCTCAGGGATTCTAATGTGCGTCCATGTAATTGACGTGGGCAGGAGGATCTCAGAAGTGAGAGCGGCACTAAGGGAGGTTAGCTCTCACAGCCCTCCCTGAATTCACAGTTCTGCCCTTGATCACCAACATCTCTGAAGACTCATCACTGCACCTGGAAAAGCTTTTGGCTTCACTATGACTTTGAAGTGAACTTTAACTTCTAAAGAAATCTGTGATGACACAAAAGGCAGGTAAGATATATAGTTGAAAGATCAGCCCCCACATGTGGAAATGGTTTGTTACACTCTGGAATGTACCTGTGAAAAAATGGAGCTTTGAAAATGTTAGTAGCAGATGCTTCTGTTCATCCCCATGCAATTTACTGATTATGATGTGCAATCACTTCCTCTCACATTCCAAGTCACTTGTCTCCTGGAGGTGTTTCCCTTAATCAGGACTGCAGTGCTAACATGTGGATTGGCCAGACTACCCTCTCTATGCAGGGATGCTTTGTGGACGTGTGCCGCAGGCTCTCATGAGTTGCTCCCTGTCCTATGGTTACAAGTGTGATGGCTAAAGTGAGAGCTAGTCTCTCTGAGATGCCGGGATGCTTAGTTCCTACAAAGCAAAGCTACTGGCTCTCGGGTCAGTGTTTCTCCAACTTGAGCATGCATCTGAATCACATGCAGGGCTTGTTAAAACACACATTACTGGACCCCACTCCCAGAGTTTCTGATTCAGTAGGTTGGGGATAAAACCTGGAGAATCTGCATTCCTAAGTTCCTAGGTGATTTTAAGGCTGGCCATGCTTTGAGAACCAGTGTTCTAGGTAGAAGAGCAGAAAGGTAATGATAAAGGAAGTAGAAAAAAAACAGAACTGATTTGGTTTTTAAAGGGGTGTGCATTAAGGTTATGAATGCATATAAAGGCTGAGAAGAGAGAGGAATGGCTGTGATTCTTACTGTTTTAAGGATTATTCTGTGGCTAACCTATGTTACCTTCTAGCAATGAGGACTAAGGAGTAAATGTGTACAAGATTTTCAGCCACAGGCTGCTCTGAGTTATGAGTTTGTGGATGAAGTTACGCCATGAGATGAGAATTTAGAGGGAGGTTATGTCTCTGCCACAGAATTTTTTTTAAATCACAAGTGTGAAGCTTCATCACTGTATAAAACAGACTTTTCTAATAAGAAAACCAACTTTGCTGACCACAGCCCTTCCCAGACATACAAAGCTCACAGCCTTTGCCTGAACCCCTAGTAGGGCAAGCCCTTGGCTGCATCCAGAAGGTGCACACTGCAATAGGAAGAGAGGACAGAGGAAAAATAAAGGGGGGTAGGTGGGTCTCTTACTTACAGCTTACATTTGTCTATACTGTTTCTATCAAGTAATAACTCTCTTCTGGGGTATTGAATGGGTGCTGAAAAAGCCCACAGACAAAAGATGAATCAGCCCTATGTTTTCTCAGTGTCCCAGCATAACTCACTGCCTGCTGCGAAAGCAGGAAGTCCTGTGTTAGGCTGTGACTGGGAAGAAAAAAAATAAGTCCAAAGAGATGACCATCCGTCAAGAAGCTACAGAGTACTTTGTGAATTCGGGAAAGACAGATCTGAGAAACCAAATGCAGAGTAGGGGGAAGAGAGAAGCAGGGTGTTGGGGGAACAGATTCATGTACAGAGTAAACAGCTAAGCTGATGCCAACCAGATAAGGAGGCAAATTTTTAGATTTCTGGTAACAAAAGAGCAGAACTTTGGCTTGATCAAGGTTGTGTTGGGTCTTCAAATAGCCTTTTCAGCTTTTCTTCCCAAGCTAGTCTCCATAAATACCTATATTTAAGTAAGCTAGTCTCCATAAGTACCTTTCTTACCCAGTAGCATGTAGAGTGTTCCCTGATACATAAGATGGGGTGGAAGGGGCTGCAAGCTCTAACACCAAACAGTCAAGGGATTTGGGAGAATAGTTTCTACACTTTGGCCACTGGGGGGAAACATGTTTGTTGGGCAGGGAGAAGAAAAGTAGAGCCTCTAAGGGGTGCCGGAGCCCTTAGGAATTTCAGCTTAATCTCTCAATTGTATGGGAGCCTCTCACTCTCCTGGAGTTTAGTGCATATGCTCTAAAGAGTCAAGATCAGTGCGGAGGCCCCCATCAGCTACTTCTCTTTCCCCTCTCTGCAGGTGAAAACATCCCTGTGCAACATCCCCTCCTTATTTAGGAGATCCTCCACATCTGTCTGTTTTTTGCCCAGCAGAGGGTATAGGATCTTTTTAAATGATATTTTTTTAAATACTAGGGTCCTCTTTTGAGGACCCATTAGGGGAGATATTTAGATATTCTTTCCATTGGCACCTTATGATCTAAATTCTTGCCTGTTAAATGCAAAAAACCAAAAAATTCCTAAAGAATTATTTCTTTAAAAGGACCCAACTTAAATACATCTGTGGAAACTAAGCATAATTTATTTTTAAATTAGGTTAAAAATGTTTGCAGTGTATGCCCAAACTTTTCCAGATGTTAAAACAAGTAAACACTATTAGATCAAATTTAATTTGGTTTGGTGTTTTAATCAACTTTTACCTTGATTTTCTTTTTTCTTTTTATTTTTTTCTTATAACAAGATTTACTCCTGTGTCGGAGGTGGTCTTAAAAGTGTTAATTTTAGCTTTTCTTTACAACACAAATACATGCACCAAGGCATTTTCTTATTATAAACTGAGTTAGATAAACTTTCAGCGTAGCTTTGCTTCATTAAACCAGGAAGTTTATACACCCTAACAAAAAAAATATGTATTTCCATTTGATGTTGGCATCAATGGTGGTACTGTGTATAATGTTGTTAGTACTGGTAGCTGGAATTCTCCATGGGGGACTGATGAAAGACAGATGACAATAAAAAGGGCATCAGAAACCCAAAATAAAATGTGAGATGTGGCTTTAGAAGCAAGGGCACTGTTTCCTAAGGCAGAAATTATTTCTTGGGATGTGGCCTCGACGACTCAGGGGGAACTGAGATTGGGGTTTCCTGTGCAACATGGCAGTCAGTGGACGACACTGGACAGCTGGGGAGAGGAAAGGGTGTTCCCATCTTCTGGATTTGCAAAGAGAAGAGATGATGTATGGAATGTGTGGTACTCTATGTTATTTTTCAAGAGCAGCCTTCTGAATTGCTTTGAATGTCATGAAATGTGCTGATGAAGCTCCCATTTAGGGGGATTGAATGGTACAAATTATCGTTTACCGAGTAAAATTAGAGGGGTGGGCCAAGGTGGGAGTTGACATTTGATCCTTATGAAAGCAAGCCTAGTTTGAGGAAGATTCTTCAGGATTATCTGTGTTCATAAAGGCACATGAATGCATGTGTCTAAGCATGTATTTTAATCATGCATATCTATGTGTGATAAAATAATAAAAGGTAACATAAAGGACTCTCACCTTTCTTTTCATGCTAAAGATAATTTCCTCTGCAAGTTCTATTCCTGGTGTTGTTGCACAGATGTGGATAATAGATGAGAAGTAGAAGTAAAAGCAACCAAACCAATTTAAATAAGTTGCTTTGGAAAGTACAAAGAGGACTTTCAAGAGAAGATAGATTAAAAAGGTGTGAGGAGGTGGGCAAGAGTGACAAGGTGCAACTCAGGACAAATTCTGGAAAACTTTTGGGGATGTATTTTGAAAGAGGGAGAAAGACTAGGACATGTCATCATTTTTGGATGAAAAGGACTTTGGGGTATAGACAGCAAGGGGAGGAATAAATAATTCTGTAGTGTGCTATGAACAGGTTTTGGAAAGCCTTACTCAGTGTTCTAGGGAAACCCCCAATAATCAAGAACTATCTTTGGTATTCTCATAAACCCCTTTCTTTCCATGTTTTCTTTATGGCACAGTTGAGTGGTCTTCATTTTTAAAATCTCTTTCCTTGGATTCTCAGAACCTCTACTAGATTGCACATTCCTAAAATTCTGTAAAAAACTCATCTCCATTAACTAGGATTGCATTTGGCTACATGTGCTAGATTATCACCTTTATTTTTTTCTCACATAGCAAGTAGTCTGGATATTGTTAGTTTGGGGACAGTGCAACTTCCCAGGGAAATATCCCTGTCTTTCCCACCCTCTGGTATTTTTTCAAAATGGCTGTTTCATTTCCAGGCATCAGAAGTGTGTTCTAGGTGGAAGCAAGGTAAAGGAGTAAGGACAAAAGGCATATACCAGCTGCATTTATCTCTTTAATCAGAAAAACAAACTTTCCATATCTGATAGACTGCCCCTTAAATTCCAACCACAGCTGTGTCTCCTTGGACAATCCCTAGTTACAAGTGAGCCTGAGAGACAAAGCATTTTGTCCCCACTTCTCCAAACAAAATTGGGATTCTGCAAAAAGGGGAAGGAGGATAATAAATATTCAGTGGGCTATTAGTAATGTCTCCTGTATATCCAGCTTGTTAGGTAAGGCTGGATATACAGACAGAGGTTGGTGGAAACATTGACCAAGTTCTTCCCATATCCACTTACAAAAATAAATATCTAGTCTGTGATTCTCACTGTTAGACTTTTCATGTCTTTCAAAGTGTACTAGATGATATTGCTAATTTTATATGCCCTATGTTAATTAGATCAAGGTGGAGAAGGCTGCTTTCCTCACCAAATGAGATCTTTGTGCCAAACCAAGAAAGTGAGGCCTCCTATTTTGTCAGAGCAAATAAACTTTCTTATTGATCATAACCTAGAGTACGTACCCTTATGGATACGGTATCTGTTTGTAGTAGAAGAGATCACTCTCATGGCAGAGAAGTGGGGAAGGGGATTAGGGTTGGAACCTCCTTTGGCTTTTCTAGTCATACTAAGTAACTACTTTGCTAACATGGAGGCGCATACAATTTTCGTCTCAGTTTCCTTTGATATGGTGGGCCTTTGCAAACCTACTTATACTTTTTTTTAAAAAAGATTTTATTTATTTATTTGGTGGGGGGTGGAGAGAAAGTACACAGTGGGGTGTGGTGAGCAGAGAGAGAGGGAGAAGCAGACTCCTTGCCGGACAGGGAGCCCAATGCTGGGCTTGATCCCAGGACCGTGGGACCATGATTGGAGCTGAAGGCAGACACCTAACTGACTGAACCACCCAGAACCCCTATACTTTTTAACCTGAGTAAAAAAATGTCATATTTTTTCTTTGTGAGAAGTGGATCCTAGTCTAATTGGCAGGCCTCTGCTGTGATCAACAACAATCACTTAGAAAAGCCAGATAAAATACACGCATCATATTTTAAAGACATTGGAAAGCTATGGAAACAATGAAAACTAGATGGACTGAATTTTCAGGCAGTAGATGACCATTCGGAGAGAGCTGAAGATCAGCAGTTGATTCATTCCCCCCAGGGAGGATGTATCGATCTTGGTACCGGCTATAAATTAAGGATCACGGCACTGTTGCTGGGGCAAAGGAAAACCGGAAAAGCTGTTCATGGTCTCATGAGGCTAAAGTGAACAGCGTTGATGTCTTGAGAGGCTTCAGGTATATGGTTATTTCCCCCCATAACACACTTGATGAATTTAAGGCCATCTGTGAAGTTAAAAAGAGAGAGAGAGAGCACAGGGGAGGGGGTAGTGAGAGAGAGAGAGAGAATCCTCAAGCAGACTCTCTGCTGAGCACAAAGCCTTACACAGGGCTCAATCTCAGGACCCTGAGATCATGGCCTGAGCTGAAATCAAGAGTTAGATGCTTAACCCACTGAGCCACATAGGCACCGCCCCCGCCAACCAAAAAAATTCTTAAAACATTTGGGTGTTAGAAACTAATGCAGTCCCTAGTTC
This sequence comes from Canis lupus dingo, assembly GCF_003254725.2. Classification (NCBI taxonomy): domain Eukaryota; kingdom Metazoa; phylum Chordata; class Mammalia; order Carnivora; family Canidae; genus Canis; species Canis lupus. Next base: position 14,593,216 of record NC_064259.1, on the reverse strand, counting down.
TTAAAAGCCAAGAGCTACCACAGGGAGTTAGCTAGAAAAAGAAACCAGCAAGAGGAGTGGTAAATTAACACTGGCACTAACAGGCACTTTCTCCTTGGGGACTTTCATCAAATCCCAAGAAAAAGATTTGAAATCCAGGCCCAGAGAAAGACTTGAAATCCAGGCTTGGTTCCTGACAGAAGGCTGCCACAGAGGACAGAAAAGCAACAAAGGTTTTGGTGATCATCTGCTATGGGAGTATCAAAACTGAGAGCCTTTTCCACAAGATTCATCACCCCTCGGTATATTTATGAAATTTTGAAGCATAGATTGGGGAAGGAAGCTACAGATTAACCTTTTATCTTCTAGACTGGAGGACAAAAAGAATTATAAGGCCATTATAATTAAGATTGTGGTATCAGTATAAGCAAAGACACATTCAATAATGGAACAGAATAGAGAACAGACTGGTGTGTGTGTGTGTGGTCATCTGATGTATGACCCATTTTATTGCTCTACCCAAGATTCTTTTTTTTAAAGATTTATTTATTTATTTATTTATTTATGATATACAGAGAGAGGGAGAGAGAGAGGCAGAGACACAGGAGGAGGGAGAAGCAGGCTCCATGCCAGGAGCCCGACGTGGGACTCGATCCCGGGACTCCAGGATCGGGCCTTGGGCCAAAGGCAGGCGCTAAACTGCTGAGCTACCTAGGGATCCCTCTACCCAAGATTCTAAACATTATCTGTTAGATCAAGCTTGAGAATCATGTTGTTCAAGAATCCCACATACTTGCTTTTTTTGATTAGAGTAGTTTCTGAGAGAAGTATGTTAAAATCACCCTTTCTAGTAGATTTTAATAAGATTTACTTTATAATTAAGTCATAGTGAGTTTTATGTATTGTGGACATGTTGGGAGAGGAATGCTGTAGATGTCCATTCCTTTATCTCTCTTTGTTATATCCCAGTAGATTTTCTCCACTCTAACTTCCAAGGAATTACTCTTTCTTCAGAATATTATGTCTAGCTTTTTCTAATTTTTTATTTCAGTTCTAATTTTCTCATGGTTTTTAATGCCTACCTTTAATCTTCCGTAGTTTTTAATTCTTCCATCATGTTGGCTTCTCCTTCGGCTCTTTGAGAATTTTAAACATCCAGTATTTATTTTAAAGTCTTTTCCAAATACCTCAATCATCTCTATATTGTCAGGAGTAAATAGTCCCATCTGTTCCTGCTCTTGACTTCCTTTCTTGGCACTGGAATCCTCTTTCCTTCATTTTTCCTCCCTTCCCATCTAGTGTTGGAATGACCAAGTTTTCTTTATTTTACCTTGTCTTGTGCTCCCTTGGGTTGGAAGTTTTATTTTACGTTTTTATTTTTGAGATGGTTACACTTAAAATTTTAACATACAGCAATTAATGCGAAATGTCATTCAGAGCAGATCGGCATCACTTCAAAACTACGTGGGAACACTTAAGCCATGTTGGAAGCTTAAGTGGTAGCGAAATTTCCCTCACATCATAAACAACTAGAAACCTGGATAACATATATGAAAATAACTGTTTTCAGAACTGTATTACATTCCCGGAGAGAAAGAAGAAAAGCAAAATGAAAGTAATGAGCATCCTGACTTTCTCCCTGGAGACATTTTATGTCTTGAAGAACAGGAGGGAGAACCCAAGCAGAACACGGTGATGTTGCTGAACTGTGAAGACACAGGTTGGAGTAGTGGAAGCTGATGGAGCCTGGAATTTGATGCACAGAATACAGCAAAGGACAAAAACCACAGATGGAAAAGAGTTGCAGAAATATGCACAGAGGTTCTCTCTTGAATATTTTCTTGAGTACCAAGCTGCATAGAGTAGCAAGCCATGAGGACAAACAAAGAGCAACTATTGGAGAGTTGTCAGTTGAATTAATGCCAGAGATCAACAGATAGACTGGAGAGAATTCAAATTCCAGCCAGTCAGAGTGGAGAGGCCGGGTAGATAACCCAATTCCTCAGTATATTTTTTATTTCACGAATGATGACTTTTAATAAAGCATCCTACACTTGCAGCTCTCAAAATCATAGTGGTTCTCTCCTTTGTTCTTGTAAACTGTTAATAAAATGGTAATCATTGCTGAAAGGGCCAACTTCAAATACAACTCCTGTGATTTCTATTGCCATCTATATGTGATGGATCCTGAGTCTTCTATTCCTTCCACCTAGATTCAAAGATCTATTGGACATCTCTGCTCAGAAGCTTCTCAAAGGAATGGAGCTTATCAAATTATGCAAGAATGAGTTAAATGAACTATTGTACTATCGTATATAATTTACTAATTCTTTCACGTGTTTATGTTTTATCTAACTACACTGAAAATCATTGAGGTCAAGTATCTGAGTTGTATCCTGGCTATATTGCTTCCTGTATTACCTCGAGCAATGCTTGTTTTCTCACATATAAACTAAGGATAAACACTTCTCAGACTTTAAGGACCAAAACTGACCAATGAGCTAGAGTATGTTCAGTGCTTTGTAAACTGTAAAGGATTATGGAACTGTAGGATGTTATTACATTCCAGCATTCCCCAACAGCACAACCACCCCTCTACTTTCCCTATACCCATGAGAGCACTAGGCATAAAGAAGGTGCTCAATAAATGTGTGGATACATGTGAATGAGTCGTTAAGAAGTTGTATGAGGGGCGCTTGGGTGGCTCAGTCAGTTAAGTGTCTGCCTTGGGCTCAGGTTGTGATCCTTGGGTCCTGGGATGGAGCCCTGCATCAGGATCCCTGCCCATCTGGAAGCCTGATTCTCCCTCTGCCTCTGCCTGCTGTCTTCCCTGATTGTGTGCTCTCTCTCTCTGACAAATAAATAAATAAAATCTTTAAAAAAAAGAAATTTCGTGATAAGATGGGGAATACTCTCTCAGAGTTGGTGAATCCAATTCTAACTCAGGGGAGGGGGTTCCCCTACACATAACACCAAGCAATTATCAGACACCAGAAAGCTATCTGAGACTTCAACTCAATTCTGACACTACCTGGAGAGAGCGTCAGATTCCACAGGTTAAGGGTTCAATCCTATGAGAATGCCATCCATCCCCAATTCAGATGCCAACACAAGCCCCAGACCATTACCTATGATTCTGACCCACTAGCTACAGACTGGAACTTCCAATGACCTCCTCCTTAGGTTTGATTAATTTGCTAGAGAGAATCACAGAACTCAGGGAAACACTTATGTTTACCAGTTTATTAAGGATATGAATCAATAGCCAAATGGAAGAGATGCATAGAGTAAGGTATGGGGAAAGAGTGCTCCATATCCTCTCAGGGTGCACCACTCTCCCTAACTTTCACCTGTTCACCAATCAGGAAGTTCCTGAACCCAGTCCTTTGGGGTTTTATGGCAGCTTCATTACACAGTCATGACTGGCCTTCAACCCCCACTCTTCTCCCCTCCCCAGAGGCCAGGAGGTGAGTCTAAAAATTCCAACCCTCTAAGTACATGGTTGGGCCCCCTGGCAAACAGCCCCTTTTCCCCCACCCTTGATTGGGATACAAAAGTCACCTTAAATAACATAATAAAAAACAACTTCAAAGTTCTTATCACTGGAAATTCCAAGGATTGTAGGAACTGCAAGCCAGGCAAAGACCAAATACATGTGAGAAATATACTCTGATCATCTGAATGGCCCAATATGTATTTCTTATAAGTCACAATATTGCAGACACTAAACCAAGACTAAGAGAGACTAGCTCCACTGTCATCTGTACCACTAACTTCCTATGTGAGCTCAGGCCATTGCCTCACTTTTTGGCACGTATTTTTTAACCCAGATAATCTCTAAGAATTCTTTCTGTTCTGCTAGCCTTGAAATAGAGTTAATGTACCAGAATTAGTCAAAGGACTATAGATCACTACGGTCCCACATACTTCCTGTATTGCCAGATCAATATTCTCTTTCTGTGTGTTCTACTTTCTCTACACTCTGAGGTGAGAAACTGGAGTGTGATAGTGGATACTCCATTGAAATCTCCACAACAGAAGGAAAACAAATGTGCAATGCCCTTTGGCCTCTCGTGACTGGCAGTGCTAAGTCCTGGTCTCTCCATCTCTATTCCTCACAGTGGACAACTGAGAAAGCACAGCCAGTTGGCCGCTCTGTAAGCTGGTCAACAAATTTCTTGACTTTGGAAGATGCTTTCCTCTTACTTCTCCCAACAGGGAGGGGTTGGGACCTGTTTCTGCCCCAGGTGTGGGGCGCTCACCACGTCCACTCTTGTGCATCTCTCCTCAAGACTCATATTTAACTCCATCCAGTCTTGGCTTTGCCCATCTAGATGGCCATTGACCAACTTTCTGTTTGACTTCTATTTGTACTCAAGGTGGAAATGAGGGTGCCACAAGCAAAGGGTCTTCCAGTTCTGGGGCTGTTTCCAAAAATAAAGTTACTGTGATACTTTATTCAGCAGGCACAGGACAGAGCAGTCACGGTATTCAGTGGCCTTCCACCTCCTGGCAGCCTCTAGCCGGTAGACTGCAGGGCCCCTGAAGGCCATGTGATGAAATGTGGTTCTCAGGGTCTTCTCAAACGTTTATACACTCACCATAAAATAAACTGCCTCAGGATGCCACTTTCCTCCAGCACCTCCCAGGGCTTTCAGAGGCACTGGTGACATACAGATGGCTCTTGAACTTTCCTCTCTCAACTGCTGTTTCCTAGCAGCTCTGGTTTGGAACTTTTCCCATGTGCTTCAAAAGTATCCTTCTCTGCTCTGCTTTTAAATTCAAAAGCCATAAAAATTTGCAAAACACTTTTTTTTCATTTAGAGGCAAAAAAATTTAATGTGTATAACCCCTCCCTTTTTTATGTCCACCATTTATTTCCCTCCTCCCTCTCAAATATTACCTGTGATCAGGGATCCAGAAGCCTTCAAAGAAGGAATGAAAAGAGAGGAAACAGAGTTGATAGGAAAAAAAAAAAAAAAAAGATCACTGCATTTAGATATTGGCCTTAAGATACCAGCCTCCCAAGAAACTTGGGTTCTTGGCTACTAGGTGCCCTGTACTGACATTGACCCAATGGGTCTGCACCCAAACTTAGGGTCCCACAATAATCTAAACCTGGCAGCAGCTTTGGTGCCATTTGTCATGAGTAAAACCAGAATTCTCTTTGGAAATTTAGACCTAGAAATTTGAAACACATATATCTCTAATGTTGATGGCAGGCTGGGGATGGTTTAGGCAGAGGGTGTATGTGTGTGGAGTGGGGAGGGGTAGTGACAGGTGTGCAGAGAGATAGAAATTAACTGGAGCCTCCTGAAATAGAGTTCACGTACCAGAATTAGTCAAAGGACTGGGTGGTCTGATGTGGCTGACATCCTGCAATAGTGGAAAGAGATGATGAAGAATTAATTTTTGCAGGGGCACACTACTCAGTTGTTGGTTACTTTTATGCATTGTGTTCTTCATTGGAAAGGAAAATTATAACCAGAAGGTGAGCCCTTTTGGAGAATGAGATAGATCTATTGTTTCTCTGTATCCTCTTAAGCTAGACAGAGGAAGTATACTTAGACTTTAGCATATGACACTCTTAATTCACTTGATGAAAAAATATTCTGATCAAAGCTAAAAGAGATTTCCTATTATAATCTTGCTGTTTTCCCAAACTAGAGATTAAGGTCCCAAACTCAGAGACTAATGACTTAATAGGCAGCTGTTTCTTCCCTGCCTGAATCTGATATATAGAGTTATTTTGTTGTTGTTTTTGTTGTTATGTTAATCTACAACTTCTTGTAAAAAAAATCTTGAAAATATTTCTAAATTATGTTATCAAACTAACTCCATATGAAGTAGAAAACTTAAGTAGGAGTAGCATTGTAATCAACATAAAATGTTTTTTAACATAAAAAACTACACACCACATAAAAGAAAGTGGCCGTAGGCCCCAAGTTTTTTCTAGTGAATTATTTCAAACTGTCAAGGATCGACTTTTAATATCCTATCTAAACCGTTCCAAAGGATAAAAATGAAGTTCTTTACAACTTTTAAAGCCAGAAAACCTCAATACTAAAATAAAAAATAGAAGAAGCTAGAGATCAACCTTACTTGTGAATATCGACTCACAAATACCAAATATAACATTAGCTAATTAAATTTAGGTACATGTGAAAAGAACTACATGTTACCACCAAGTTGAGTTTATTCCTGAAATAAAAGGATATTTCCATTTAAGAAATCAATTGATATAATACAATTTGTTATTAGGTGAAAGAAGTAAAGCCATGTGGCCATTTCTTGGGATGTTGAAAAGGCATTGTTACAGTAGCTATTTCTATAGCAATAAAAAAGTCTTCTAGAAAACTGAATGGTAGACAATCCTTAACACAATTTTTTAAAATCTGAAAACAACAAGAATTATTGTATTTTACAGTGAAAGCTCAAATAATACTTCGTAAATGCATAGTGACTACTCTGCCTTAATTACTAAGGCTTTTAAATTATAGCCAGCAAGGGAATCAAGTGCTTTCGTCTATGTACTTTGTCAGTGTTTTTGTTGTTGTTTTAATTTCTTTCCTTGTTCATGAAAACTCTATCTGAGTTGAATTTGATGTTATTGTACTAAATGTAATAGATTAATTTGGAAAAGAATGGAAATTTTCATGATACTGTCTTCCTAAGGGTGAACTTGCTCTATCTTTCCATTTATTCAGGAAGATTTATAATTTTTCCTATAAATACCTTAAACATGTACTGTTGTTAGATTTATTCCTAATTAAGTACTTTTTAATTTCATTGCTATTTTATTTTTTAAGATTTTATTTATTTATTCATGAGAGACACAGAGAAAGAGAGAGGCAGAGACACAGGCAGAGGGAGAAGCAGGCTCCACGCAGGAAGCCTGACGGGGGACTCGATTCCAGGTCTCCAGGATCATGCTTTGGGCTGAAGGAGGCGCTAAACTGCTGAGCCACCTGGGTTACCCTTTCATTGCTATTTTAAATGAGATATTTTAAATGTAATATTCCTATTACATTTTAATTAGACATTGTTAATTCATAAGATTGTATTAGTCTTCTAGGGCTGCCATAACAAAATACCACATCTGAGGTGGCTTACACAACAGAAATTTATTTTCTCATAGTTTTGGTGTTAGAAGTCCAATATTAAATGCATTGTCATGACTGGTTTCCTCTGAGGCCTCTCTCCTTGGTTGTAGATGGCCGTCCTGCACTGTGTCCTCAAGTGGTCTTTGCTCTGTGCATGCATACCCTGGTATTCTCTTTGTTGTGTGTTCTAATCTCCTCTTCCTATTAGGACACCAGTCATATTGGAGTAGGACCCATTGTAACAGCATCATTTTAAGTTAATCATATCTTTAAAGGCTTTATCTCCAAATACAGTCACATCCTGGGTCCCTGGAGGTTAGGGCTTCCAGTGTAGGAATATTGAAGGAATGCAATTTAGTTACAACAGTACTTTCTAGAAGCAGAGGAAAAGCTTTACACCTAACAACCGTCATATAAACATGGGATCCCACTGCAGCAAAGACCATTATTTATTTCTGAATGTTCATCTTTCTTATTAAAACTAATAGTTTAATATTAGTTAAATTTCAAAATGGACCACCACATTGTCTGAAAATAACATTTCCTCTCGTCCTTTCCACTTATTATTCCTTACACAAAAGCTTTTCTAGCTTTATTGCATTGGCTATACTCTCCAGGGCAATGATGAATAGAACCAGTGGATGTGACCATCCTGATCTCTTCTTTGACTTTACAAGGGCACTGCCAAAAAGTATCACATTAAGTGTGTTCCCTGTAGTTTGGAATAGATACTATTTACCAAACTAATATAGTTACCTTTTTTTTTTAAAGCTTTTTTATTTATTTTTTTTTAATTTTTATTTATTTATGATAGTCACAGAGAGAGAGAGAGAGAGGCAGAGACATAGGCAGAAGGAGAAGCAGGCTCCATGCACCGGGAGCCCGACGTGGGATTCGATCCCGGGTCTCTAGGATCGCGCCCTGGGCCAAAGGCAGGCGCCAAACCGCTGCGCCACCCAGGGATCCCAATATAGTTACCTTTTTAAACCCTGGTTTAACTAGCCTAACTAACTAGCCTGTTGAACAGGCTGGATTCAGGATGTCACTGGCAGAAATAGATTTCCCTTTCTTTCTCCCCTCATCACTTTTGATTAACTTAGCCCTGTTGAATAGGTCTTTCTTACCTGGGATGAAAGCATGTTTAGATTCCCAAGTTTTGCCAGTTGTCTCAGGTCATAAAATGTTCTCCAGCTACTTTAAGTTTATAAATAGTCAAGTCCAGTTAATAATAAAACTTCAGACTTTAATCCAACTTAAAATCACCCTGCTGCACATGAGGTGCATCTCAAGCTGTAAGCTCCACAGTGAGAGAAAGAGGCACCATGGCTGCTTCCTCAACTGTTTCTCCACTGTTCCTTTTCTCAGGCTCACCACTTGGTGTTTTCGTATTTCCAGGATTCGTCTAGGGTGGTAGGAAGTTAGGAAGTCTTCCTTGACTGTCATTGCTCGTCTCTGGATATGGTGAATGTTGAAAAGCTGACTTTCCTTTCCTGGAGTGCTTCTGTGACTCTTTGAAGTGATGCTTTCAGTGGGTTTCTTGCATTTAGCTCCTTTCACTCAGGCAAAGCCTTCACCACCCAATCTTTTATGATTCCATACTCAGGCTGTGGGTTTCCACTAGTCCACTACTCACTAGAGATATGCTCATCTCTTCCATCAGCCCTTTTCGACAGCATTCATTTTAGGATGGCCCATGCTTGGCTCCCTTCTGTGGGACTTTAAGCTGACCCATGAGATATACACACTTCTGTTCTCACCAAACTGGGGGAGCAGGAGCTCAACCCATGAAGCACTGTCTCTTTTACCCTGAAGCACCTCAAGAAACAGCTCCTTGTTTTAAAAAAGAAAACCATATCTGGGGGCATCACAATACCAGATTTCAGGTTGTACTACAAAGCTGTGGTCATCAAGACAGTGTGGTACTGGCACAAAAACAGACACATAGATCAGTGGAACAGAATAGAGAATCCAGAAGTGGACCCTGAACTTTATGGGCAACTAATATTCGATAAAGGAGGAAAGACTATCCATTGGAAGAAAGACAGTCTCTTCAATAAATGGTGCTGGGAAAATTGGACATCCACATGCAGAAGAATGAAACTAGACCACTCTCTTTCACCATACACAAAGGTAAACTCAAAATGGATGAAAGATCTAAATGTGAGACAAGATTCCATCAAAATCCTAGAGGACAACACAGGCAACACCCTTTTTGAACTCGGCCACAGTGACTTCTGGCAAGATACATCCATGAAGGCAAGGGAAACAAAAGCAAAAATGAACTATTGGGACTTCATCAAGATAAGAAGCTTTTGCACAGCAAAGGATACAGCCAACAAAACTAAAAGACAACCTACAGAATGGGAGAAAATATTTGCAAATGACGTATCAGATGAAGGGCTAGTTTCCAAGATCTATAAAGAACTTAAACTCAACACCAAAGAAACAAACAATCCAATCATGAAATGGGCAAAAGACATGAACAGAAATCTCACAGAGGAAGACATAGACATGGCCAACATGCACATGAGAAAATGCTCCGCATCACTCGCCATCAGGGAAATACAAATCAAAACCACAATGAGATACCACCTCACACCAGTGAGAATGGGGCAAATTAACAAGACAGGAAACAACAAATGTTGGAGAGGATGTGGAGAAAGGGGAACCCTCCTGCACTGTTGGTGGGAATGTGAACTGGTGCAGCCTCTCTGGAAAACTGTGGAGGTTCCTCAAAGAGTTAAAAATAGACCTGCCCTACGACCCAGCAATTGCACTTTGGGGATTTACCCCAAAGATTCAGATGCAATGAAACGCCGGGACACCTGCACCCCGATGTTTCTAGCAGCAATGTCCACAGTAACCAAACTGTGGAAGAAGCCTCAGTGTCCATCGAAAGATGAGTGGATAAAGAGGATGTGGTCTATGTATACAATGGAATATTACTCAGCCATTAGGAACGACAAATACCCACCATTTGCTTCAATGTGGATGGAACTGGAGGGTATTATGCTGGGTGAAGTAAGTCAATCGGAGAAGGACAAACAGTGTATGTTCTTTCATTTGGGGAATATAAATAATAGTGAAAGGGAATATAAGGGAAGGGAGAAGGTATGTGTGAGAAATATCAGAAAGGGAGACAGAACATAAAGACTCCTAACTCTGGGAAACGAACTAGAGGTGGTGGAAGGGGAGGAGGGCGGGGGGTGGGGGTGACTGTGTGACGGGCACTGAGGGGGACACTTGACGGGATGAGCACTGGGTGTTATTCTGTATGTTGGTAAATTGAACACCAATAAAAAATTAATTTATTAAAAAAAAAAAAGAAACAGCTCCTTGCTTTTAGACTTCTGATGGCAAGTGCCCATGGTAGGTACTAATCCTAAGTCCTCAAATCAAAGGACACATTCAGATTTTCCAGGTGCTCTTTTGAAGGTCCCCCTCATTTGGTTTGAGGTGGAAATGAATACCTTCCTCTCCCCAATGCATGCACATCAGATTACCTAGTACGAGGGTCTGACTTTTCATCCTTCTCAATAGGACAGAAAAGGAATTTGATCATCCCTTCTCCCAAGTCCATCAGTGGTGAATTGAGCAACTTGCTTTAGAATGTAAAGATACTTAAAACTTTTTGCCTTGTTCTAAGTTTCTGGAGCCTCAAACCAGAGACAACAGGAATGATTTGATGTCACGTTCTGTTATGCCAACATTTTTTCTGTTTAACAAGAATGAATATTAAACTTTAAATGATTATCTTTATTTAGTGAGATGAATATGTAATTTTTCCCTTTAACTATTTAATGAGATCATTTATAACAGTGGATTTTCTAATACTAGACCATCCTTGTAATCCTGGGAAAGACTCTACATGTTCATATGTCGTTTATGCATATTGCTGCATTTAACTTGTTAATATTTAATCAAGAACAGTTATGATTGTATTTATCAGTTAGATCGGTCTATAATTGCATTTTCTTATACTTTTCTTATCAGATTTTTGTGCCATGGTTGTGCTAGTCTCAAAAAAGATCTTGGAAAATATCTTTCTATATTCTAAAACAATTTTTTAACAGTTATTCTTTTCTTGAATATTTCACAGTCTTACAAAATAGCCTCAGCTTGATGTCTCTATTTCTGACTACTGACTCAATTTCTTATCAGTTTCTTTGGTAGTTATCAGTCTGTTGAAATATTTATTGTGTCTTTAGTAAATTATTTTCATTCATATTTTTTCCAGAAAGTTGTCCATTTCATCTAAATTCTCAAATTAATGTCACAAAGTTATTCCCAGAAATTTCTGAGATTACTTATATCTCCCCTGAATCTGTACAAATGTTCTATTTTTTGTTCTTAATATTGTTTACTTTTCCCTTCTTTTTATTATTCCATTTTGTTAGAAATGTGCCATTTTCTAAAAATAAATGCATTTTGTTTTAGTTATTTCTATTATAGTGAATTTACTTTCTATTTGTTAAATCTTCTCTTAAATTTTTAAGTTCTAGTTTCTTTGAGTTTTCTGCCCTTTTATAGCTTCTTTTATTTGAGTACCTACAATTTTTACTTTTTAAAAAAAAATCATTTGAATGTATAAATTTCCTTCTAAGTACACCTTCACTGCAAACCACAAACTTTGATATGATGTGCTTTTTAGTTAGTTAGTTCAAAATATTTCATTATTTACACCATTACTTTCCCCTCAAATCCAAGAGTTATTTAGGAGTGTATTTTTAATTTTAGCATATGTAAATTTAAAATTATTTTTAAAATGTCATTCTCACATTTAACAAAATTTTGCTTAGGGAGTAGATCCATTATGATTCAAGTTTTTATTGTATGATGAGTTTTTTGGCTCAATATGTGGTTGATCTTTATAAATATTTCAAGTGTATAGAAACATAATGTCTACTCTTTATTTGTTGCTGAAGAGGATTCTGCACATACCTATCAGATCACGTTTTTAATTTTTTTGTTCCCATTTTCTATATTCTCACTAATTTTATATCTAATTGATTTGTCTGGATCAGAAAGAGGTATAGTAAAACAACCAGTTTGAATGGGTGATGGCTATTAAGGAGGGCACTTGTGATGAGCACTGAGTATTACATGTAAGTGATGAATCACTAAATTCTACTCCTGAAACCAATACAACAGTATATATAGCATATGTTATCTAATTAGAATTTTTTTTATTTTTATTTTTTAAGATTTTATTTATTTGTGAGAGAGAGAGAGAGAGAGAGAGAGAGAAACAGAGGCACAGGCAGAAGGAGAGAAGCAGGCTCCCTGCAAGGAGCTCAATGTGGGACTTGATCCCAGATCCTTGGATCACACCCTGAGCTAAAGGCAGGCACTCAACTGCTGAGCCACCTAGGCATCCCCTAACTAGAATTTAAATAAAAACTTGAAACAAAATAGAAAATAAAATAGCCATTTTGAGCAGTTTGGACATGTTGGCATTGATGTGCCTTAACATGAGCTTCTTTGGGTTTATGATTCTTGATTTTCATTTAGCATCTTGTTTCTGCAAATTTCTGTCTTTCATCAAGTTTGTATGTTATAGTGTTTGATACTATCTAAGAGATCCCCAGGGCCTTGTTCTTTTTAAATGTTTTCCGCTCTGTTCTTCATCTTGGGAAATTTCTATTGCTCTTTCTTCAAGTTTACCTACAATTTTTTTTTTTTTTTTTTTGCCATGCCCATTCAGTCATTAAGGATACCTAGTGATTTTTTAAAAAAATTCTGAAGTGGTATTTTTCAGATCTAGAATTTCATCCTTTTTTGTTCCTATTTATATTCTATGATTTTTTTATTTCTCTGCTGAGTTTATTATTCATGAAAAGTCTGCTCTTTTACTTCACTGAGCATACTTATAATGACTTTAAAATCCTTGTTTGTTAGTTCCAACATCTGGTTTATCTCAGTATAGGAGTTGATTGATTTTTTTGAGAATGTATTCCTTTTTTTTTTCTTTGTATGTTAGGTTTTAAACATGATGCTTATATTTGAGTGGCATGCAACTTTGGGATAATGTGAAAATCACACATATTTATAGCTTCTATCTTGGGCTCCCCTCAGGCTCTGCATTCCTGAGGGAGATGGTACAAGGAAGCTCACAGCCTATTATTGTTTCTCCTCTAGGTAGACGTAATCAAACTCATGTCAATTAGATATGCTTATGATGTGACTCTACTGTGTGTGTATAGTTGTAACTTTTAAAAACCATTGTGTGTTGCTATTATCATTGAAGATTACACAGCACTTTGTAGCATGTATGTCACAACCACCCTTCAGGTAAAATATGTTTCCCAAATGTCAAAAAGTTGGCTTCAAAAGAGCCCAAGAGACTGTCTTTAAAATTATGGTGTTCATATACAAAGGCAGATTTGCTTTCAATTTTTGGAAATTCAGCTTATGACATTCAACTTCTAAATGTCAGTTATGCATCAGAGAGGTGAAGCCAAAATCATTTTGACTTGCAGAGAATACTGCCAAACACTCACTGTCTTCTCTCACTGAATAGGAGAAAATAATATACTCATATGAATTTGCTGCTTTTGTGACTTATCTAGAGGATTTATTTGGAAAACTTCAATATTGTATGTTGAGGTGACAATTTTTGGCAGAAGACACTGTCTCTACGTGAAAAAATTCTGTTGTCTTTCCTAGTAGTTTCTCCTTTATGCTGAAGTTGGTATATTAGAGTCACTTATTTCCTTAGAAAAATAGTGATAATTGTTGGAGCTGGATGATGATTACAGAGAATCCATTGTATTATCTATATTTTTGTTTATTATTATATTTTTGTTTTGAAAATTTCCATAATATGAAGGTAAAAAAGATTACTACTCTGTGGTTAAGAAATGAAAGCCCCTGTTAAAAATTCCAATGAATTTTTATAAGGAGATTATTCTTAGTATAATGGTTCAGAACATAGCATTTTAGGCATAAATATGCGCTTTGGAGACTGCCAAATATGGATTCTGACTTTGTGGAAATTAATTAACCTTTCTGTGCCTTGGTTTCCCCTTTCTCTTCCTCTTCATCTTCCCTTCCCTTTAATTTTCTTTTCCTCTCCTCTCCTTCTAATAAAAGTGCTAAATAAAGAGCCCTCAAGAGGCAGTGGGTAAAACACTGGATATGACATAATGCCTGAGTTCAACCATGATTCTAGTTTTGTCAGTCTTAACGTGTGAACTTTGCAGCCATGGGCCAGTTTCCCATCTGTATAATGAAAGGCTTAGATTGAATGATGTTTGAATCCATTCTCTGGAATACAGATGTTGAGTCTGCATGTGGTCAACTAATAGACAACCTTCTTCCATATCTGGATTCAAAATGAAGCAAAAGAATGAAGAAAACAAATGAAACAAAAGAATCAGTGGCTATAGAAACAAAACATTGCCTGTAAACCTAATAGAGACTAAGTGGAAAGATACGGTTTGGTGTAAGATGTGAGAATCCTTTGGGTTTGCTAATGATTTACCCATCGTCACAGGCCATTCTAGATTGGGGCATCCTCTCTCTTTCTTTGAAGAGCAGCAGAGAACAAGTGCCATTTGATTGCATTTGAGCCAAAAAAGGATGAGCAGCAGTATATGTGGGTCAGTCAGAAAGTCTTCAGGACACAGAGGAACACACCCTCTTCCCTTCCTGTTTCTGCTATGAAGTTTGGGGGTTTTGAAGCTATATTCTACTCTGAGGTTTTTCACAATAATATCTTCTGATTTTCCTTTTAATAACTTCAAATCTGTGGTAATATCTCTTTTTTCACTTCTGATAGTGATTGCATTTCTCTCTTTTAGATCAATCTTCCTCGAGTTTTTTTCAATTTTATCAATCTTTTCAGAAGACTCTATTTCTTGATTTGTTGATTTTTCCCCTTGCTACTTTCTGCTCTTATTTCATTTTTTATACTTTATACTTTTTGGGCAGATTGAGTTTATGTTTTTCTAGCTTCCTGAGGTGAAATTTTAGATCGCTAATTGTAAAGATTTTCTTCTTCTCTAATCTATGCATAGAAGTTATACATCTTCCTCCGCACTACCATTGGTGCCTCCCATCAATTTGAATATATTTTATTTTCAACATTTTGTATCAAAATATTTCCTAATATTTTGGGGGGATTTCTTACTCAACACATGGACTATTTAGAATTGTGTTAATTATTTCCCAAACATTTGTGTGTTTTCTACATTTTTTTTTAATTTTTATTTATTTACGATAGTCACAGAGAGAGAAAGAGAGAGAGGCAGAGACATAGGCAGAGGGAGAAGCAGGCTCCATGCACCGGAAGCCCGATGTGGGATTCGATCCCGGGTCTCCAGGATCACGCCCTGGGCCAAAGGCAGGCGCCAAACCGCTGCGCCACCCAGGGATCCCTGTTTTCTACATTTTTAAATGGCTATTCATTTCTAATTTAATTTCAGTGTTAGAGAGCATACTGTGTATTTCCTGGTGAGGCTCACACAGTTTGGAGAATGTCCATTATATAGCCCTTGAGTTCAGGGTTCTCTTAATGTAATTTAGGTATATTGAATAATTATGGGGAAGATTCAAATCTTCCATATTCTCAGTTATTTTTGTGGACATATTCTGTTATTTACTCAGAGAAGTATGTTTACATCTGAAATTGGTGAATTTTCTTTAATTCTGGTCTTCTATTTTTTAAAGGCATATATTAAATATATATTTGAAGTAGACTCTCTTAAATTTACTCTTTTTATCATTATGACAAAAACATTTATAGCTTTGTTAATGCTTCTTGGTTTTAAATCATTTTAGTCGTTCCAGCTTTCTCTTGGCTAGTGTCTGCAAAGAACAACTTTTTCCATTCTTTTGTGTTCAACCTATGTATATTCTTATATATAAAGTATATCTCCTATAAATAGTATATGGCTGGGTCTTTGAGATTTTTTTAAAGATATTATTTATTTATTTATGAGAGACAGAGAGAGAGAGAGAGAGAGAGAGAGAGAGAGAGGCAGAGACACAGGCAGAAGGAGAAGCAGGCTCCATGCAGGTAGCCTGACGTGGGACTCGATCCCGGGTCTCCAGGACCAGACCCTGGGCTGAAGGCGGTGCTAAACCATTGAACCACCCAGGCTGCTCATCTGAGATTTTTATTTAGTATGACAATATTGCCATTAAATTAGACTATTTCATAGATTTTCTTTTAATGTGATTACCAATATATTTGGGCTTATGTCTATCACCTTGCTATTTTCTTTTTCCATCTCTTCTTTATTCCTGTTTTGCTGCCTTATGTTCTACTTTATTTTCTTAGTTAACATTTTCATTATTTTATTGTATTATTTTAATATCAACTTTTGAGTTTATAACTTGCATCCTTAACTTAATATGTTATAATTTAAATTAGCTCTTTATTGCTTCATCATCAACAGAAAAACTTTGCAACAACGTAACTACATTTACCCTTTTCTTTGCTTTTGTCCTATGATGGTCATATATTGTACTTATATGTATAATTTTAAAACCACAAGATGTTGTTAATGTTGCAATGTTAAGAGTTGAGAGTCCTTTATACCCACAGATGTACCCCTTCAGGAGCTTCTCATAGCTTCTTTACATTATTTGTTGCCTTGTGGGATCATTTTCCCTCTGCTGTAAGACCTTTCTTTAATGTCTTATATTTTAGGTCTGCTGGCAGAAAATTTTGTCAACTTCCATTTGTCTGAAAATATCTGATTTCTCATTTATTTTTGAAGGATTTTTCCTGCTAACTTGAATCCTAGGTTGGCAGCCTTTTAGCCCTTTAAATATGTTATTTCACTATCTGCTAACTTCCATAGTTTTTGCCCAAAGTCCATGGTAATTTGCATCATTGCTCCTTGAAGGTAACTGGTTTTTTTATCCTCCCTTCTGGTGGTTTTATATTTTTTCTAGATCTTTGGCTTGCAACAGTTGCTTCTCTGGATTAATATCCTGCAGCAGTTATGTAAAATAATTGGCCATTTCCTTTTTCCTCTATCCACATCTACTTTCACACATTCCAGTTACATGCATGCTAGAACATTTGGTTATGTTTTACACATCTCTCAAGCTCAATTTTGTTTCTCTTTTTAATTAATTTTTCTCTATATTTTAAATAATTTTATTAAGTTATTGTAGAAAATTATATATTTCATATAAAATATTAAATATGATATTAAATTAAAATTGAAATTTTAATAATTTCTATTGACCTGTATTTGAGTTTATTAATTCTATCTTCTCAGTTGGGTATGCTTTGAAGCTCAGCCAATGAGATCCCATGTTCCAAGTTTACAATGTCCATTTTTGTTCTTTTTATAGATTTTAATTCATGATCTATTGAAATTCTATTATTTTCTTTTATTTTTGTCAGTCTTCTAATTTATTTAACACATCTATAGCAATTATTTTTCAAATCTATCCCTGTTAATTCCAACAAGTGAGTCAGCTGTGGGTCAGCTTCTGTTGTCTATTTTTTCCCTTGATAATCAGTCTCATTTTTACCTATCACATTGTTATCCTCCTTATATCTCAAGTTTTAATTACATTTTGGACATGTGTATGAAAGAAATATCAAGACTGAGTTAATGCTATTTAGTCTTAGAGAAGACTTACCCATTCTTTGTTAAGAAGACAGAGTGAGGAACTGATCATCTTTATTCAATTAATAATTGAACTGAGTCAGGGCTGGGTTGAGTTTTAATTAGAATCAATTCATTTGTCATTTCAAATTTCATGAGTGTTAGACCTGTCAGAGTTTATTTTAGATGTTTCCCAGGATTTGGGAGTCTAAATTTCAAGAGACAATAGGAAATCTTATTCTGCTTTTTCAGCTCAGTGCTTCAGGCTACCTCATTAGCCTAGCACCTAGTCTCATGGGAGAAAGTGGCCCTATGTTTGAAACTTCTCCAGATTCAAATTCACCTTTCCAGCCCATGCAGACATGAGGAGTTCTGCTGGTTTCTCTCTTTACTTAGTAGAGTTCTTCTGCCTATTAAGCATGATTTTCACCCTGTGATAAGACTCAGTAAGTTCCCCTAAGGTGGAAAACATCTTCCAATCTCTTCTTACCTAGGAAGCCCTCACTGGAATTTAATTTTTGTAAACCTCTTTGCTTTCATAGCTGTCTTGTGTCTTTTAAGAATATCGTCTTTGTAATTCATCCAATTTTTCTTGCTTTTATGAGGTGAGCAATGATCTATCACTACTTTCTACATCCTAACCTTAAAGTGCAGACCCCCTATGTTGCATTTTAAGCACCTCCAAGAATGGAAATCATACAATGAGCTTGGGAAATTTGCAAGCGTGGTAGGCAAAATAATGTTATTCCAAATCCCAAACACTACCCATATCCTTGCAACCTATGTATAAAT
Source organism: Canis lupus dingo (assembly GCF_003254725.2). NCBI lineage: Eukaryota > Metazoa > Chordata > Mammalia > Carnivora > Canidae > Canis > Canis lupus. The sequence continues at coordinate 14,574,771 of NC_064259.1, read as the reverse complement.
TACCTTACATAGCAAAAGGGGTTTTGCAGATGTAATTTAGTACCTTGAGATAGGAACAATATATTCCTAAACATGGAAGAGGGGGTTAGAGTTATGGGACATGAGAAATAATCAATCCACTATTGCTGGCTTTGAAAATGAAGGAAAACGGCCATGGGTTGAGAAATGCAGGTGGCCTCTGGAAGCTGAGAAAGACAAATAAATGAAATCTTCCCTAGATCCTTCAGAAAGGAACACAGCCCTACCAACACCTTGATTTTATCCCAGTGAGACCTTGTTGGACTTCTAACCTATAGAATTACAAGATAATAATTTTATTGTTCTATGCCACTAAGTTTTTGTAATTTGCTAAGGCAGCCATAGGATTCTATTACAGTAAGGTAGGAACCCAGACCCCAGTGTCAGTTTCCCTGGTCTGCCTAACCCTGAACTTCTTTTATAAGAGTGAGAAGTCATCTTTCAAATTTTTTGAACCACTGGCATTTTAGGGTTCTTTACAATGAGCAACCAATGACAATCCTAACTAAACAGTGATCTCCTTTTTAACCCAACCCCCTTGTATTACTGATTCCATAGTCATACTTTGAGACTTACCATCACCATTAAAATTCTCTCAAAAATTTTTCTTCTCCATATGCTATCTTGTATTATTTCAATGTTGTCTCCTCAACTTATAGCACTTCACCTGTTATTAAATTGTAACGTGACCTCCAAACTACTGATTAATTTACTTCCTCCCATCCATAGATGTCTCCTTTCTTTACTTCCCTTTTTATAATTAACGGTTAACTTCCACATACAAATTCCTTAATCATTTTCACAATATCCTATTTTTGGGGGCATTATTTTCTTTTGTCATTCCTGCTGGTAAAACCTCTACTACTGCTGAGTCCAAACTTTTGTCTTTGATCTGGGACTCCAGAACACAGCTGGAGAAAAAAATCACAACTTAACAGAGTATTGGATGTGTGTGTGTGTGTGTGTGTGTGTGTCTGTTCATTACTGTGGTCAAGATCTGCATGTATATCTACCTCCTTGGCATCTCCATGTTGGTATCTCCAAATCCTCATACTCACCATGCCCTAAATTGAATTTGAAATCTTTAGCCCACACACCCGCTCCTCTGCTACTCTTTCCTATATCAGTAAATGGCACAACCATCCACTTAGTTGTTTATCTAGAAACCTAGGAGTTACCTTGACACCTCCCTTTTCCTGCATAACTAATCAATTTACCAAATGCTGTTGATTCTACTTTCTAATTATCTTCTATATGCATCCATGTATCTCCCTCTGTGGTACAAACCCTTTAGCTAAACTTCTTTCATCTTTTACCCATGCTTCTGTATAGTCTACTAATTCAAGTCTACTCTTATCTCTCTCAACCACAACCACTGCTTACCCAGAACCGTGGCTGTTTTCTCTGACTTCATATTACTACTACTACTACTACCACTAAAAGATGCAGAAAATCAGACATAATAATAAAATAAAAACTATAGGGAATCCCTGGGTGGCTCAGCGGTTTAGTGCCTGCCTTTGGCCCAGGGCGCAATCCTGGAGTCCCGGGATCGAGTCCCACGTCGGGCTCCCGGCATAGAGCCTGCTTCTCCCTCCTCCTGTATCTCTGCCTCTCTCTCTCTTTCTGTCTATCATGAATAAATAAATAAATCTTTTAAAAAAAACTATATATATGTACGCAGATGTACACGTGTATTACTTTGAAATGGTTCAGAAAAAAAAAAAACACAGGCATCATGACATTTTGTCTCTAAATACTTAAGCACACATATCCAGAAAAGTAAGAATATGCTTCTACATAATCATAACACTATTTCTATACCTAGGAAAATTAAAAATAATGCCCTACTATAACTTAGTAACAAATCTATAGTAAAATTTCCCATATCATCTCTAAAAATTTCTTGTGTTACCATTCCTTATAAAGTCAGGAACAAATCAGGGATCATTCTTTGCATGTGATTGTTGAGTCTCTTAACATTTTTTAAAATATCCTCTCCCATCCCCACCCCCACTTATGCCTTTTTGGTAATATTGAATTTCTAAGGAAAATAGGCTGGTTGTGTAGTGTAATGTTCCATGTTCTAGACTTGCCCGTTTCCTCATGTTGATTAGGGGATTTCTGTAATGCAAATTTGACCTGCAACTCTCCTGCTTCAGTGGTTCCCAGTTGCTCTTAAGACAAATTCAACAATACTTGGTGAAGTCTGCAGAACCCACAGTGACCTGGCTAGGCCTCCCTGCCCCCACACCCCTCCTCTTTCCCCACTCTCTTCCTGTTTATTATTGTTTAAGCTCTCTGGCCTCCTCTCTTTTTTGCAAATACTCTTATCTCCTTCCACTCTCAGGATAGTGGGCATAATTTCTGTCTGGGAAGCTCTTTTACCCCCATTTTGCCTTCTTGGATCCTATTCATACTTCACATCCCAAAATGAGCATACTTCATAAGACAAATCCATTTTGACCCAACAAACTAGGATATACCTGCCCTTTGTAAATGTTCTCAGAGTTCTCAAAAGTTTCCCTCCATGACACTTAGCATAGTTTCATCTAATTAGTTTTTACTAATGATTTCACATCTACCTCCTCACCGGACTGTAAATTCTACAAGGATAGGGGCCATTCCTATCTTGTTACCTTTGTATCCCCAACACTCATTACAGAGTTTAGCTCATAGTAGCTGATCAAACATTTCAGCAGGTTTCTTACTTTATGCCTAAATGACTGTCTATAAAATGTTAATAATAATAATGCCTGCTCTACAGGCTTTTAAGCAATAAATAAGATAAATATAATAATGCCTTTAACATAAAACCTGGAAAATAGAAAGAGGCCAGGAAATAGAAATTCACAGTAATGAATTTAGTAATTATGAAAAAATGCCATTTTTTGGAGTTAATAATGGTTGAATATGTGGAGACCATGTGCCATTTGTACATGAACAATTTGTAATTTAATAGAATGTTCACAATCTCTTAAAGTGGTTGTTCAACTAAAGTATATATTTCAATTTCTCTTGTTTGATGGGCTCAGCTGTCAGTATTTCAGAAGAAATACCTGTAATCTGTGTTAGGAGAATAAGAGACAAGAAAGTAGAAGATATTTTGCATTGCATAGTTTAATTAACTTCTGTATTTATTTGATGGCCAGGAGTATTATATGCATGGCAATTCATCAATGATTACAGTCATTGATAATTTTGACATGCAATTGATTTATCTTGTGGAGAAAAAGAACACATTTCAAACTTAATTTTGGACTGTGTCAAAATCTATTAAACTTGAATGCACAGGGACAAAATAGTGACTTTTGAAGATAGATGTGCTTGACTGCATACAGTTGCTTCTCTCAATTTCTCTCTCCTCAGATGGGAGAATTTTGTAGGTAGCCTGATGCTGTTGCTTGGTACTTGGGTGAAGAATCCCAAATACATGGAATGGTTAAAAACCAGCTCCCATTAATGATTTCATTGCTTCAACTCCATTTGTAATGTAAATCCTTCAGAGGTGCTTTCTATTCTTAGAAGAAAAGTCACACGCTGGAGGGAGCGTCACCTTCGCAATCAGCACCCCTTTTAGCTCCTAATGTGGAACATATGGTGGTTGAAGAGGTTACAGAGTTACAGAAATGTCATTACAGAATTTCTCTATGTTCACATGTATCATCTGTCACGTAATTGTTTGTTTTACAGCCCATACCTATAATGGGCTAAGTGGGGACTATTTATATCAGTTAACAATGAGTGCCTTTAATTAGTATTTCATGCAACTGGAACATGTTAAGAAAGCTGACACAAATCTGGCTGGGTTGGGAGATTCCATGTGAATTTCATTATGGAATTGCTACAATACCACAGTTGCACAGGTACCAAGGTTCCTACTGCCATAAGTGCCCTGGAAGTTCAACATGTGTGAAAATGACAAACCATCACATTGGGACTCACTCAGCTGACCGGCATGTGAAACTTGTCCACTCTGTACCCAAACCCCAAATTCCTCATGCTAGCCCATGCAGGAGCTGGTGCGGGCATGCAGAGAACGTGTTACAGACCCTGTGCAAACCTTGGGAAAGAATGCCGGAAAAAGAAAGAATGAGCAAAGCCTCTGTGGTACAAGTGCTTAGTGCTAAGTGAGAGGTTAGCAGTTGGATAAAGTATTTTTGTTAAGCATTTGCAAATGGCTTCATTTTCCCCATTCTCATTTTGAGACACTTTTATTGAGTCAAAGACACCTCATCAACATCCTAGATGCATTAAAGCAAAGCTGGTTTTGGTAGACAATGAAGACATAGTTACATGTCTAGACCTATAAGAAAGCATCTCCAGTTAAAATATTGAAGAAGATAGCCATGTCAGCAAGCCATCCTTTAATTCCTTTGAAAAAGAATCCCCACCTTACAACTACAATAGAGACTGCCGGGCCATTCTAAACAAACTCTGAACAACTCCACGTGACGTGCCCTCGCTCCCTTTCAGGATTTTGTGAGGTATGCACGGTATATTCAATCTGTCATCTTGGTTTACAGAATCAGACAACATTTTCACATGTTGATCTCAACTTCAGAAAGAATGCTAATTGTTTTGTCAAACGAAAATGAATTTTTAAACAGTGAAGTTTATATATATATATATATATATATATATATATATATATATATATATATATGACTTACACCTCGGTGGAAAAATGATCCTGTTTTTTTGACAACATGGTCAGTGTAACAGAAGTTAGTAATAGACTTTACAATGTTTCCTGTGAAATCTTTAAAATATTGTTCAGTGATAATTTATGAAAGTTTTCTGGTGGGTATATCTTGCCATCTGAGACTGCTCATGCAGGCCAGAGTGTCTGCTTGGTAAATATACCAGACTACCAAACATCTCCATCACAGAAAAACCTGGAATCTGAACCCCTGGAAAATTAGTAGCAGGTCTCTGCTTCGGGTTACCTATGTTAACCCAAAATGCACAGATTAGGACAGTGGTTGCTAGTGAACTCGCATCGCCCTGCCAGACAACAAACTCCAGGGAGAGCTTATTCATCACTGTCCTCCTCAATGTCATTCCCTGGGACAGTGAAGGGGCAAACAACGGGTGCACGTATTCTCACCATGTCTTTGGCCATGACTGTCTTCTTGAAAGTATTTTGCTATGAATTTTATTCATTCCCAGAGAAAGCCATTAGCTTTTCTATCTAAGTCAATAGCTGGATTTCTATATGAAACTATACCTCCTCCTACATCTACTACATTGACATCATTACATGCACGTAGTGATAACTGACCTTTGACTTTATGCATCCACTTTGAGTCTCTTGACGTCACTGGATCTTAACTGTCTCACATAAGTAACAAACAGTTGATTATGAATTTTTAATACAATCAACAAGTTTTTCTTTCTAGAAGGCTTGTCCTAATTATGTTTGCTGTTGCATTTATGTGTTTTTAAAATTTATTTTTAATTTTATTTTATTTAAATTAAATTAATTAACATATAGTGTATTATTAGTTTCAGAGGTGGAGTTTAGTGATTCATCAGTTGCATAAACACACAGTGCTCATTACGTCAAGTGCCCTCTTCAGTGCCCATCACCCAATTATCCCATCCCCCCACACACCTCCCTTCCAGCAACATTCAGTTTGTTCCTATAGTTAAGAGTCTCTTGTTTATCTTTCTCTCTGATTTCATGTTGTTTTATTTTTCCCTCTCTTCCTCTATTGTCCACTCTTCTGTTTCTTAAATTCCACATATGAATGAAATCATATGATAACTACCTTTCTCTTATTCACTTATTTTGCTTAGGATAATACCCTCTAAATCCCTCCATGTCATTGCAAATGGTAAGATTTAATTTTTTGATTGCTGAGTAATATTCCAGTGTGTGTGTGTATGTGTGTGTGTGTATCACATCTTCTTTATCCCTTCATCTCTTGATGGACATCTCTTGATGGACATATTTTGGCTATTGTGGACATTATTGCTACAAATATTGGGGTGCAGGTAGGTGCCCCTTCAAATCATTGCTTGTGTCACTTAAATGATGGTTATCATCTTTCAGTGTTCTGCATTTATATATGATGTGATTCTTATATTTCACTTTCTATATAAGTGATATCCATAGTAACTTTTATACTTTTCATTTCAACTGAAATCAGATATGAAGATAACTTTCCTTTTTTGTATTTTTTCTAATATCTTTAGCATTTAATACAAATGCTTTATTTTCTCTAGACATATTAAAAGGTTAAGTTGATTTTGAAGTTTTATTAAGGGAATGTATCTTGCTGCCTTTAAGTCAAGATAGAGAAAAATAGAACAAAACAAAATAAAAATTAAATATTTCACATACAGAATATATCCAAGGCCTGTATTGAGCTTTTGGGAGTCTGAGGTCATTTTACGTCCTTTACTTCCTGTAAGAGCTCCTCCAGGATTCATGTATTCTCATTGAAAACAAAGCCTGAGGTTGTATCCTGTGTAGGATGTTATCTGAGTTTTACTGGGTTTCTGGGGACATCAAAATAAATGCCACTGCCAAACTTGCTGACTGGATGCATGCGAAAACAATCCAGTGAGGGAAAAGGAGCAGGTAATACCATCTCTGAACTGGGAGTTCCTGTTCCCGTGGAGTTCCAGTAAGTCCCTTACTGGGTAAGTGGACACTGGGTTAACATTGGAGAGGACTGTGGAAATGGGGGGTTTACGCAAGAAGTGGACCCCAGCCACTTAACTGAATGGCTTTTGGGAAATGAAAAGGGGAATGAGATATACAGGGAGGGCAGTGGTTCAGGATGTCATGTGATGGAGGCAACCCAAGGATAGCTCTATCGCTATGGAGATATGATCTTCCAACCAACTGGGTCCATTTGCATCAAGCTAGAATCTTTGGTATCTGCTGACCCAGCTCGATGAGAAAAATTGTCAAGATATTTGGTTGGGAAACCTTAGGGACACTAGAGGATAATGGTGCCACAGAAAGGCTCTCATGAGTTTTCTCATGAGTTTAATTGAGTTTTACTCCATTTCTTAGTTCTCACCAAGTAAAATATTCTTTTTTTTTTTAAGATTTAATTTATTTATTCATGATAGTCACACAGAGAGAGACAGAGAGGCAGAGACACAGGCAGAGGGAGAAGCAGGCTCCATGCAGGGAGCCCGACGTGGGATTCGATCCCCGGTCTCCAGGATCGCGCCCCGGGCCAAAGGCAGGCGCCAAACCACTGCGCCACCCAGGGATCCCCCAAGTAAAATATTCTAAGCAAATACTGATCAAGATAAAAATATATACCTACAAGGAATTTAAAGTAACTCTGATAGCACACAGAATAGCAGAGCTCTATCACCCATCTTAATAAAATTCAAAGACTTTTAATTCTGAAATCATGGAGAGCTGGATATTGGGCAAGTCTGTTTTCCTTGTAAGGCAAGAAGGGATTAGATTATGGCCAATCTCTTCATACTATCTTTTTTTTTTTTTTTTTAAATTTTTATTTATTTATGATAGTCACAGAGAGAGAGAGAGGCAGAGACACAGGCAGAGGGAGAAGCAGGCTCCATGCACCGGGAGCCCGACGTGGGATTCGATCCCGGGTCTCCAGGATCGCGCCCTGGGCCAAAGGCAGGCGCCAAACCGCTGCGCCACCCAGGGATCCCTCTTCATACTATCTTATTGAATAAAGAAAAATTGAACAAGGAAGAATTTAAGCACCATAAAGACAGAATCATACTAACTCATTTCTTTTGTGTGTGTTTATAAGTGTGCATGCACTTCAACTAGATCCAACTGGAAGGAAGAGAGTCTAGCAGATACTAATAAAATCCTTTGCCAAAAATAGTCATTAGAAATACAGTAGCTTATAAATTAAATATGCTTAAAGCAATAGAAAACTATGGCAACCAATGTATTATTATATGAGGTTGTATGATTAAATCTAAATGTGTGGATTCAATTATAATTGCAGATGTAAGAACAGGGACACTGGCAGACAGACTTACCAAGTCCAGCTTGCAAAATAAAGTAACAAAAGCTGGGACCACACCGTGAAAAGGATTTCTCTCTGATAGCCTGCTGCCCCAGACAAATAGTTACTGGGAGGTGGGCAGGGACTAGAACAAACCAGAATATGATTAGATATGATGATTAGATGATTCTTTGTATAATTACAGGAGTGCATAACAAATATTTGAAATACCAAGTATAGCAATGTCAATAAGGAATGCCCTTCAGCTTAGTTATTCATGTGCTGACTTAAGACAGCAGATCTTGCACTGTCTTTGCCACTCTGCTAGAATAATATATGATACTCCTGGGAGTGGAGACATAGAGGGATATGTGTGTGCCTACATTGATAAATGGCTTCCTTGATGGTATGCCCTGTTTGGGCTGGGAAAGTCAGGGACCAACTTGGGTTATGGAAAGATTAGTTTACTTATTCAAGATCTAAGAATGCCCAAATAAGTTCAGTAGTGTATTAATACAGCACCATTGAAAAGTCATTTAGTGGGCAGCCAGGGTGGCTCAGCAGTTTAGTGCCACCTTTAGCTCAGGGCGTGATTCTGGAAACCCAGAATCAAGTGCCATGTCGGGCTCCCGGCATGGTGCCTCCTTCTCCCTCTGCCTGTATCTCTGCCTCTCTCTCTCTGTCTCTCTCTCATGAATAAATAAATAAAATCTTTTAAAAAGTCATTTAATTTTTTTAAACAATTATTTATTTATTTGAGGAGAGAGAGAGAGAGAGAGAGAGAGAGAGAGAAGAGAGAGAAAGCATGAACAAGGAGAGGAGCAGGAGAGGGAGAAGCAAACTCCCTGCTGAGCAGGGAACCTGAAGCAGGTTTTGATCCCAGGACTCCAGGATCATTACCTGAGCCAAAGGCAGATGCCCAACCAACTAAGCCACCTAAGTGCCCCAGGAAAGTAATTTCATTTTTTGAATTGAAGTGCCAGTAGACCCCAACTAACAGATGTTGAGTGCTAATTGTGTGCCGGACACAGTTAAATGTTTTACATTGTCAAGTCATTTATTTCTTGCAGCAACCTTAAGTAGACATTATTATTATCTACTCAATTTTATAGATGAAGAAAATGAGGCCTAAAAAAGTTACTTCCATAAGGTCATCCAGCAAGTCAGGCAAAGCATCAGGGCTCAAATCCAGGTTGATCAGACTCTGGAGTCTAGGTTCTTTCCTACACTCTGTTGCTTCCCAGAAGGCATCTATTCCCAGATATTCCATCAACCATTAAATTATAGAAAAAATGTAAATGAAAAATGTAGTAGACAAAATAATAGCCCCCAAAGATACCCACATTCTAATTCCCTAGAACCTGTGAATATATTCCCACATCACAAAAGGGACCTTGCGGATATGATTAAATCAAGCATCTTGATCTGGGGGGATTTTGCTGGATTATCTGGGTGGGCCCAATGTAATCACAGGGTCCTTATAATAGGGAGGCGAAAGCTTCAGTCAGAAAATAAAGATGTGAAGTCCAAACCAAAGATTGGAGTGGTGACTTTGAAGAAAGAAGAAGGGGCCATGAAGTGAGGAATATAGCTGGCCTCGAGAATCTGAAATAGGAGGAAACATTTCTGTCCTGGAACCTGCAGAAGGAATGCAGCCCTCCTTGCTTCTTGAGCTTAGCTTGATGAGTTGCATGCTGAACTTCTAACCTGTATATAGAATACAAGAATAAATGTGTATAGCTTTAAGCCATTAAGCTTGTGGTGGTTACACTAGCAGTATGAAGCTCATCCAGGAAGCCTCATAGAAATTTTTTTCAAGATTTTATTTATTCATGGGAGATACAGAGAGAGATGCAGAGACATAGGCAGATGGAGAAGCAGGCTTCCTGCAGGGAGTCTGATAAGGGACTCGATCCCAGGACCCTGGGATCATGACCTGTGCCAAAGGCAGATGCTCAACCACTGAGCCACCCAGGTGCCCCCCCTCATAGAAATTCAAATGTAAAAAAGCTCCATAGAAAAATGTCCAGCCTAAATTTATGCAAATGAAATTCTAATGGTGATGCATTGAGAAAAGTATTCTTGGGACTTCCTATCCTATGAGAAGCAGGTCAGATTGCATAGAATCAGAAAATGTCATGATTTACCTTCATCACCTGTGCCTTCATCTAGATAATAGAGATTGATCTGATAAGAGCAAATAAACCGGAGCTCACAAATGCCAGGCCTGTGCCCTAGGCTGGATCTCTCCCTCAGTCAACAACTCTTTCTTCTCATGGATTCAGTGATGATGATTAGCAGCCCATGACATAATAAAGGTGGATGGAGTAGGGTAGATCTCAGCACATCGTGTTTTGAGATACTTTGTTATCTATGGAGATCAATAGATTTCACATGTGCAAATAATAACCAGCTAGAAGATATAGTGAAAGAGAAAACCTATTTGATAGTGTTGGAAAATTAGATACTTTAGGAATAAATTTAGGAAGAAGTGTTCAAATACTGTATGAAAAAAAGCTATAGTCATTTTTAAGCATTTATTTTATTTATTTTGGAGATGGAGAGCTTTTGAGCAGGGGCAGGACAGAGGGCAAAGGAGAGAGAGGAACTCAAGCAGAGTCCACACTGAGGTGGAGCCCTATGTAGGGAGACCACGACCTGAGCAGAAACCAAGAGTTGGACACTCAACCAGCTGCATCATCCAAGCACCCCAAAACTATGATCATTCTTGAAAAATACAAAAGTAGACCTATAGATACTGCTCATTTTTGCTTAGGACATCTTGACACCATCAAGATGTTAGTTCTTTATAAATTAATTGATAACATTGATTAGTTCCTAATTGATAACATTGATTAGTAAACCTTTCCTAGAACTGGATAAGGTGATTCCAAAGTTTGCATGGAAAAACCAAACCTGCAGTAATAACTAGAAAGGCCCTGAGAAAGAATAGTCATGAGAGGGAATAGGTATCTAAACATATCACATAGATATCTAAACAAATCACAACACAACTGTGGTAATTGTAGAATAGAGAGCCTAGAAACAAGTGAAACTGTGGATGATAATGGTCATTCCTGGGATCACTGGGGCAAAAATAACCCTTTTATATCACTGTGTTGGGGGAAAACTGGAGAGTCATTTGTAAAAAGATAAAACCAGATCCATTTCTCACAATATATACCAGAGAAAGTTCCAAACGAATAAAAAATGTAAATGTAAAAAAAATGAATCTATAAATATAAGCCAAAAACATAGGAGAATTCCTCTATAACTTGGGGAGGGGTGGGATTTCTACAAGGTGCTTTTGTTTATCCTGTTATTTTTGGTATTTCTGTGATCTGTTATAGAAGCTTCTCTTGTATGCAGTATGTTTGGATTTAGTTTTTGTGACACAATCTATGAAACTTTTACTAGATTGGTTTATTCTCTTTACATGTGTTAGCATAATTAATATTACATACATATGCATATACATATTTTGTCTTAATTCTGTTATCCTTGTTTTTAGTTTTTAATGCTTCCTTGAAATCCGTTAGGTAAGCTGGCTATGGCATAGATTCAGTTGTTCTATATCTGCTTTTCTTTGCAAATAGCATGACTTTCAATCAGTAGACTTGATAGTTCCTTTGTCCCTTGAATTTTTTCTTTATTAGGACTAGAGTATATATTGTTTTACTTAAAGGGTTCTCCACTTCAGAGACTCCAGTCATCTTCAGGTTAGATTGTATCACCCCTCTTCCCATTGCTTTTATCTTTTATTTTTTAAAAAAGATTTTATCTATTTATTTGAGAGAGAGAGACAGAGAGCATGAGCAGGGGAAGAGGCAGAGGGAATGGGAGAAACAGACTCTCTGCTGAGTGGGGAGCCCACACAGGATTCCCAGGTCCCCGGAATCATGACCTGAGCCAAAAGCAGATGCTTAACCAACTGAGCCACCCCAGGCGCCTCTTCTGATTGCTTTTAAATCATAATCCTTTCTCCCTTCACATTCAGTAGGATTGTTTTAAACTTTTCCTGTGTGCCAGTAATTCATTTGAGGTAGTCAGCTCTGTTTCAATCTGTTTCTAATTAATTATATTTTCTATGTCACAGGTATCAATAAATCCAGTATCACAGGAAATATATATCACCAATAGATATCTCTATATTTTTAAATCTGTATACATATCTATATATCTGTGATATAAAATATATAATTAATTAGTCTTAAGTGGTGTTTTGGTCCTTGGTTTATTTCCTTAACTCTAAAAACTTCCTTTTTTTCTTATTCTGTTGTTTGAACATCTCATCTCTGAGGTCATCTTGATTAGATGCTGTCTTTTGCATGTGGTGCCCCTTTATCTCTCCTATTATCATATATTTGCATGCTCTTCCCAACCTTTTTCATGCTTAAGGAGAGCAGGTCAGTTTAACCTTCTTTGTATTGAGACAACATGGATAAATTCTCTTGGAGTCCCTTTCCATCTTGGCTGAGAATTTACTTTCCCTCAAAAGGTAGAGTTCAGATGAGGTTTTCTGTTTTCTGGTCTTTATAAAGACCAGAAGAGGGAGAAGAGGAATGAGCAGTTTGAGGAAAACCCTCATCCAGAATGATGTGCAGCCTTACAGTAGGATTCTATTCTCTCATCTTTAATTTTGTTAAATCATATTTTTTCCCACCCTAACCCACAGATAATTTTCTATAGGAACAGCCTCATGTTGTTGTGTTATCCAGGAAGCTTTTCAGTGTTCCTTGTAAAGGGTGGAAACAGGAAATTATTATTTGTATCCAAAGGACAAATAGAAAACTGAAAGACCAGAAGCAAGAATTTGTTAATGATGTCATTAAAATGTCGCATTATACCGAATGTTTTCCTTGTTAAAATTTGACATTAGTAAAAAAAAAAAATTCATTATACTTGAAAGGAACTGCTTGCTTGACTCTATTATTTCATAAGAATTCCTGAGCTTGCTTGATAATTGTGAATTAGTCATTACAATTTTTAAATGGAGCAAAGCACTCGAAACAATGTAAATAGTTTTAAGTGCCAAATGGCAAAGAGATTTCCCAAAAGAATGTATGGGAAAAAATTATGTTTAATGAGGGATGTGGGTGAATTTTAATATATTTGTTATCCTGGGGTGGAGATTCCAAAAATAAGGTGCTTAGGAGCTGCAGGCATCCCAACTGTCCCACCCAGTATTCTTGGGCTGCTGGTGCTTTCTCTGTTCAAAGGGCCCCGGGTCTTCTGCTGCCATCAAGGAGTTGCCTGACATCGTTCATTTACCCAGTTTCGCCTTTCTGATGCCAGCAGTCATTTCTACATTGTCCCAAGCAAGCCGGGGAAAAGAGATGGTAGAGGTGTCATACTCAGATTGGCCTGGAATCTTGTGAACACCTGTCCTGTACCTTTCCCACATGACAGGGTCAATCTTTAGGTAGCCAAGACACAGGATGATGAATCCAGTTACTGCCAGTTATACTCACCACCCCAGGCAGCAAGAATTGAAGACGGACCTCCTCGTGAAATCTATGCATTTGCTATACTTCTTGCATGCTGGTCAAGAGGAGAGTCAACATGGAATCTTTTTCTATTCTGGGAGGATAGGGGAGCATGGTGGACACACAAGGCTTTCAGGTACAGAGGTGGCAGGGGTCCTGGCCACAGCACCTGAACGTGGCAATCATGGGATCCCCCTTGCAAGCAATTCTGTGATGTGCGTAGGTGTTGCTCCAGAAGGTACAGCCCCTATTCTGAGTCTCTGACTCTCCTACAATGGCATAAGAGTTTCCTTTAGGAAAAAAAAAAAAAGTCCTCCTTAAACTAGCCAGAGTGGCTGGCTGCACTCAGGTTTTGGTGCCTGTGGGAAGAATCCATAATGTAGGGAAGGGCAGCTCCTCCAGATTCTCAACATGCCACTTTCCCCACCTGCTCCACCATATTTATTTCCCCTTTGCATTTTCTTGGGTTGCCATTACCCATCATTGCCATCCAGGTTGGCTTAAGCCAGGGCTGTCAGATTTAAAAACTAAAGATAAAAAATAAAAAAATAAAAAAATAAAAAAAAAATAAAAACTAAAGATACAGGCTGCACCACGGATTGTGTGATTCCGTTATATGAAATGTCCAGGAAGGTGAGGGTATGAGGACAAAACATAGATTAATGGTACAGAGTGTACATTAGTGTCTGCTAAGGGCTGGGGGCAGAGATGTGAAGTGACCACTAACGGGTACTAGCTTCTTTTTAGAGTGATGAAAATGCTCTAAACAGAAATTGTGGTGATGGTTGTATAGCCCTGTGAATATATTAGAAACCGTTAAAGTGTGGACTTTAATTGGGTGAATTTATGGCATATGAATTATTACTCAATAAAGATGTCAAAAAATTAAGACACCGAGTTAAATTTGAATTTTGGATAAACAAGAAATAATTTTTAGTATGTCCTGTATAATATTTGGACTATCCTAGAACATTATTGTTTATCTGAAATTGAAATTTAACTGGGTGTCCTGGGTTTTCTCTGGCAAACCCACTCTACATATTTATGGTATCCTTGCTTTCCCATCCCACTTCACTTCAAGTAAAGATCATCAGAATGCAAACCCCATAAAGTGTTTTATATTTTTAATTTTTGGAAAACTTTATTTATTTATTTGAGAGAGAGCAGGAACCAGAGAAATGGGCAGAAGGAGAGAGAGAAGCAGACTTCCCACTGAGCAGGGAGCCTGACAACATAGGGCTCGATCCCAGGACCCTGGGATCATGACCTGAGCTGAAGGCAGACGCTTAACCAACTGAGCCACCTTGGTGCCCCTTATATTTTTTATTTTTATTTTTTTAATATTCAGGCTCTTAGCTGTACCAAACAAAATCATGTGGGTTCTTGGCAACTTGTGTCTTATTATTTCAGTGGCCACCAATCTTCCTATGATTGTTGTTTTCATTCCCTGAAAAGGACCCTGTTTAACTATACTCAAGTTCAGGACAGTTTCTCTCCACCTTCCTCAATGTATGGAGGGCTGAAAAAGTTCCTGAGTTCTTTACCTAAAGTATCTCATATATGTTACTAATATAGCTGATTGGAGGAATGTGGTTTACTTCAGTGGTCTGATGGTCTCCCTAGCACTTCCTCTAAATTATACAATCTTGCATAGTTTGCTGGCCTATAGTTCACAGTCATGGGCCTTCTTTGCAAAGAGCCGCCCTCTGCCCCATGGTAGAAGATCAGGGGTTTGCTTGCATCCTGCAGAACCTGACACCCAACATAGAGAGACAGCAACAAGATTGTTTCTTCCAAACTCATTAATCAGATAACTTCCCTCTTGTCTGTGGGAAGGGATGAGTAAGGAATATGCAGAGGACCCAGATATTACTGTATGAAAGCTCTCTCTTATGAAAAGAAAACTATAGAAGTAGAGATTTTCTTGGAACTGAAAATGAGTGGGGGTAAAATAAATCTGGAGAAAAGTGTACACTAGGAGTTCATTTTTGCACATATGCATAAACACATATCCTGGAGACTAGAGGAATTCTGCTTGGTTGCCTTTAGGGAAGAATGGGGAGGAAATGGGATTGCAGAGTATCGGTTTTGAATTTTAAAAAAAGACAGGAATAGGAGAAACTCATCATGATTTTTAATTTTAGTAGATGTAAATATGGGTTTCGTTTTAAGATTTTATGCAATAGATTCTCGTATAATGTAGCATCTTTTCCCAGCAATACTGAGCATCCATTTTCTTGCTTCTCTTCTTATTCTACTTTGTGATCTCAGAGGAAATCACAATTTAGAGTAGTATTTACCATGGGCTTCAAGTCACTCTCTCTTAGGAGTACTGGGTGAGAAAACCATGGGGCTGTCAGGAGGTTTGGAAATCGACAGGCAACTCTCATGCTGTTCATATAGGCTGCATCTTCTTTGGTGGCTACCGATAGATTGAAGCTTTTGATAAGTTCCTGGTTCATGGATCTCACCTCACCTGGCTCTGCGGCAGCCTCATTCCAGGTAACCACCCTTGCACCCTTCAGTTTCAGAAACAAAAAGGACTCCAAAGGAGAGTTCTCCCTTCCGTATGGTGGCAGGTGGGTTAACTCAGGTCTGACAAATCCCTTCTCTATGGTGGAAACAAAGCACCATTTGTCTGATTTCATGAGATGGGTCTTCTTTTTTTTTAAATTTTTATTTATTTATGATAGTCACACAGAGAGAGAGACAGAGACAGAGACATAGGCAGAAGGAGAAGCAGGATCCATTCACCGGGAGCCCGACATGGGATTCGATCCTGGGTCTCCAGGATCGCGCCCTGGGCCAAAGGCAGGCGCCAAACCGCTGCGCCACCCAGGGATCCCATGAGATGGGTCTTCTAAGGAAAGATCTACCAGGCATATTGCTCTGGGAAGCACAGAAAGACTCCCTATGAGTATTGTTTAGGCAATGTCCAAATGAAAGTCTTTTGCCTCCACCCTGGCTTTTTTGGTCCTAATTCAGAGCAGTTGCAGTTGATGCCCAGTTGGGAAAACAAAAGAGAATTCACTAACCCAGAGAACATGGATGAGAGCATACCCATCCATATTCTTCTGCTAGGAATCTACAGCAGACCTCGGAGATTGTGGGCAAATCACAGCTCTGGGTCTCCATCTCCTCACCCATAAAACAAAGGGTTTGGTAAAATGGCCTTGAAAAGGCCTTCCAACTGTAACATCTGCAAATTCCACGAAGTTGCATCTCTAGAGGCTTGGCCTCTGATGCCTTAGCACTTGGCAGCTGCTCGGAGGGATCTCAGAATTCTGTTGAGACAATGTTGGGTGACATGCTGTCCCTATCTGGACCCGTCATTGCTCTGACCAGCTTTGATGGTGTGCCCCAGCTTAGAAACTGTCCCACTCCTGAGCTCTGCTCAGCATTTCTTTTATGAAGACTATTTGAGTGTTTCTGTTATACATCCTGGTTGCCATGCAAACTTGGCTCGCAGAGGCCTGAAACAAACCCCAAACACCTCCTTACATACTTGCTTTATGACATTTTATTTGAATGCCAATATAACAAGTTTATAGTAAATGGAGGATATGGCAGGAGACTAAAATAACACCATAGTCTTTGAACACTCTAATCTGAGCTTAATAATTTTAAGATTTTTAGACATTTGTAACTCAACCTATGGGCATAATCTAGTAGTAATGGTACTTGGGTAGAGATGTTATGCATGGAGCTCAAAAAGATTGTACTGGATCAAATAACACAGTGGTTCCAAAGGAAACTAAATCTTTTTAAAACCCTCAAACATCAGTTTAAACTGTTAACTTTAATTTTATTTTAAATTCATGTGAAAGTAATTGCATCAAGCTGGGATTAGGTACCCTCTCTGACTCTCCTCTACAGAGTTAACCATTTCACGTATTCCAAATATAAATATGGTTATTTAAAAGGGGGTGAGGTTAAATATAGGCTGGAGGTTTCTTCCCACTGTAGTTTTTCAGAAGCCATCCCCCAGGTGTTTCCCCAGCCCGGACATCAGTCACCTATTTCTCCATCTGTTGGAAGACAGAGTATCCATCTGAGCAAATCGCTGAGTGGAGAGACCACAAAACAGTTCTCAAGTCCTCAAAGTGACATTTTAGTCAGTACCTTGCCATTAAGAATGTGAGTGAGCAAAGTTGGTTTGATGGTGTTATTAAGGCAATAATTTAATAAGGGTGTGGCCTTATAGAGTAGAGAGAGTGCAGGGCAGGGAGTTACCCACACCAGGCTTCAGCCAGTCTCTAACATCCTGACTTTAGAAAGTTTATCTCTCTTAGTTTTAATATTCCAAGCCATAAAATTAGGGGGTTAATAAAATCTCAAGGGTTCTGTCAAAGCCTGATGTTCTGGGCTTTTTCATTTAGCAGAACTCTCTGGAGGTGAGCTCCAAGAGGCAGCCATCCACATGGAGCATTGTGCAGTGGCTATTTCCCTTACTCCTTTTGTTTTCCTGTGACCCCAGACTTGGCCACATCAGAAAGTGGGCAAGAAGTGCCCAAGCACTCGGAGTTGAGCAATCTGGCTGCTGTGGGGCCAGTATCTATGTCACTTGCAGGTGGGAAAAAGGGGAAAACAGGAAAGGCCTACAATTCAGCTTTTTCTTGATAAAACAGTCCTCCAGATTCCCATCTTGGAGGAGGGCACAACACCCTCAGAAAGGGCTAGGAGTTGCAGCAGAGGAGCTGCTGCTGGGTTCATTCGAGCCTGTGAAAGCAGACCAGCAAGAAGAGTGCAGGCAGGCGAGCTACAGGATGGACTCACCGAAAGTCCGCTCTGAGTGGACAGTGCAGCCACCAGAGAGTGAGGCAGGAACACAGGAGAGCAGTCAGCGCTGATGGTGAGAAGCAGCCCGAGTCAGAAAGCAAGGATACTTCCTGACCTTGGCCATTTGGGACCAGTATCCCATTCTTTCCCATGCATCTACTTTTGTTGGCCCTATGGCACAATGTAGACCTGAGTGAGCACCCAGAAGGGGGGCCGGAACATGATGTTTACACCTCAGCATTCCAAGTTCTGAGCAGGTGTCTACCTGTACTGGATAAAGATGATTCCTTGATGACCAAGTGCCTATTATTCCATCAGAAGAATTTCCGCATAACTTCCTTTAGTGTTTTTAGAATCTAAGTGCCCACATGTGATCTTGGAGGCACTTCGTGACTCTAAGACTTATCCTTCAGAATCCAAAATATTTGATTTTCTTTTTTGAACACGAACATAAGGATTTGAATTGGTAACTTTTTTTTCATTTCATTCATTTCATTTTTCATTTCATTCATTAAGTTGAGTGGCCCTCAACTTAATTTTCCCAAATAATTTTTTCTTCTACTAAATATAAAGCAGAGTCACCTATAGTGTGGCCTCAATATCTTTTTTTTTTGAATTTATAAAATCTTGAAGAAATGGAATAGAAGTCTTATCAATTTCCTTGTTAAAAGTGGGGATTTTAAAATATAACTGCATCAACAATAAGATAAAAAGATTTAAAGATAAAGATTGAAAGATTTTAAAGCTTTTTTTGGCAGGAAAAACAAACTTATTCACATCGGGTTTGTTTAGATTTTTTAAATCACATGTAATCATTCTTTAAGTTAAACTCTTATTCCTTTTTTCAAATAGTTAATAATTACCCCCAAAATTATGTACTTGAATTTCATATGATCTTGTTTGAATTTCCGCGCATGGTGTAGGGGTCCAGGCTTAGAGAACACTATTCTGTATTCCCTATGATGAGGCACAAGACAGCACTTTAAAGAATGATTACTTTTGCAATGGACTTCTGTACTAGCTTAATTTTATTCCTTATTGTAGAAATTAGCTGTTTTAGGGTCTTTACATATTTTATACATCATCTATAGAATAGAGTTCTAGACTATTCTGGAAGAAGGAGACCATTCCTCCTTAAAGAGTGCAATAAATGTTTCAGGTAATGATGCTAGCGAACACCTTGGCACTTTGTGAATTATTTGGCCTATAGTAAGCTCTGCCTTCAGTGACTGGTGTGTGTCTGGGGGAAAGGGGAAAGTTCTCTGTCCTCAGAGAACTTTATTTATTTATTTATTTTTTATTTTTTAAATTTTTATTTATGTATGATAGTCACACAGAGAGAGAGAGAGAGAGAGAGAGAGAGACATAGGCAGAGGGAGAAGCAGGCTCCATGCACTGGGAGCCCAATGTGGGATTCGATCCCGGGTCTCCAGGATAGCGCCCTGGGCCAAAGGCAGGCGCCAAACCGCTGTGCCACCCAGGGATCCCCTCAGAGAACTTTAAATCTGATTTGGAAAATAAGAAGCAATCAACAAACAGTTAAAATTATGTTTGGGATACATGACATCACCAGAAGTAACCCCTGCTCCTGCAAAAGGGCGAGGTGGGATAACTTCTATTTCTCCAGGCCCTACAAGGCCAGTGTTGCATGTTCCCTCATTTTCTTCCAGCTATTAACATTTTCCAGGAGACAAGGTGAAGGAGGTAGGAGGTTGTGATGGTTAATTTTATGTGTCAACTTGACTGGCCACAGGGTATCCAAATAGTTGGTGAAACATTATTGTGGGTTTATCCCTGTGTTTCTGAATGAGATTAACATTTGAATCCTTGGCTAGGTAGAGTAGATTGCCATGCCCAATGTGGGCAGGCCTCATCTAGTCAGTTGAAGACCTGGACAGAACAGAAAGGTTGAGTAAAAGGGATTGCCTCCTGCCTGACTGGATGAGCTGGGCCAATGGGCTTTTCCTGCCTTTGGACTTGAGTTGAAATATTGGCTCTTCTTGGGTCTGCTTTTGCCAGCTTTCAGATCGGAACTCAAGCTATCTGTGTGTACCCCTCTTTCTTATGCCTTTGGACTCAGACTGAAACTAAACATCAGCCCCTCAGTCTCCAGCTTGCCCACTGCAGATCTTGGGACTTCTCAGCCTTTGTAATCACACGAACCAATTCCTTATCATGAAACTACATATACATAAACCTATATATGCATAATGCATCCATGCATGCATGTATATGGATGTCTATCTTTTATTGATACTTTTTCCTCTACAGAACCCTGACTAACACAGCGGTCTTGCCCTTTAGTTTATCAGTTTCCAAAGTACATTTTAGGTGTTTGCCCAAAGAGGAAAAAATTATGGGGACAGAAGAGTATCTCTCTTTGCAATTAGCCAACCAATTCCAGGGCAAACTGAGTCTTTCTAGCTTTTCCAGCTTTTCTGACCTTCCCGGCTCTGTCTGTTGGCTCCCTCATTCTTCCCTGAGCTGTTGCTGCCCCAGGGTATCCAACTGTCATTGCCTAAAGACTGTGACCTTTCCTCCAAGTACAGGCCCACAGGCTGGGGTCAGCTGTTGTCTGCTGCGTCACCAAGTGCTGTTCAGACCTCATTTTCTCTGCCACCTGGAAGTGGTTGGAAGCTTTGCAAAGTAGGCCTCTGCCTGACTTTGACAAGCATTCCTCTTATTTCTTCCATCCCTTTGAGGCCGCATATATCCCCATTCTAGCCCAGGCCTCCCCTTATATTCTCTATCGTGCTTTCCTAAAATCTCATTGAAGGGCAGTGTCCTGAGGGTGCATGTACTACAGAGTTCTCTTGGCTGCCCAAACTGCACCCTACCCAAGCTCTTGGTGTCTCCACCCACAAATCCTCCAGTTGAAAGCATCCTTCCAGGGGACTCTAGGTTCCTCAGGCCCTTAAGGGTTCAGCTCTGGGGTAAGGAAGCCAGTGGCTCTCAGAAAACAGGGCGCAGCATTCAGGAAAGGCACATTACATGCCTCAGGCACTGTTTTTTTTTTTTAATTTTTTATTGGAGTTCAATTTGCCAACATATAGCATAACACCCAGTGCTCATCCTGTCAAGTGCCCCCCTCAGTGCCTGTCACCCCATCACCCCAACCCCCCACCCACCTCCCTTTCCACCACCCCTTGTTTGTTTCCCAGAGTAAGGAGTCTCTCATGTTCTGTCATCCTTACTGATTTTTCCTGCTCATTTTCTCTCCTTTCCCCTTTATTCCCTTTCACTATTTTTTATATTCCCCAAATGAAGGAGACCATATAATGTTTATCCTTCTCCGATTGACTTACTTCACTCAGCATAATACCCTCCAGTTCCATCCACATTGAAGCAAATGGTGGGTATTTGTCGTTTCTAATGGCTGAATGTTTCTAGCAGCAATGTCCACAATAGCCAAACTGTGGAAGGAGCCTCGGTGTCCATCGAAAGATGATGGATAAAGAAGATGTGGTCTATGTATACAATGGAATATTATTCAGGCACTGGTTTTGCATAACAAGCAAGAAGTACTAGGATTTAGGGAGAAGAACTCACTTGATCAGCCAGGGTAAGTCAAGTTTTGGAAAAGCCTGAAGCTTGTCCAATTTGGGAGACCCTCTTTAAGAAAAAAGAATTCAAAATTACAGAGACAAAATTCGATGTGGAAGTAATATTTATTTAGAATAAGAAAAGAAAGCCCCCAAATTACATATTTTAAAGAACTGACAAATACAACATGTGTCACAAAATCCAGAAAGATAACTATTTTTATTTTTATTTTTTTAATATTTTATTTATTTATTCATGAGAGACACACAGAGAGAGAGGCAGAGACATAGGCAGAGGGAGAAGCAGGCTCCATGCAGGGAGCCCGATGTGGGACTCGATCCCAGGACTCCAGGACCACTCCCTGGGCCGAAGGCAGGTGCTAAACCGTTGAGCCACCCAGGGATCCCCAGATAACTATTTTTAATAATTGCCTGATATACCTCCATAGTGGATTATCTCAACATTTTTGGCTATGTACTCTTTGGTGACCTTTTTCATTTAAGTAAAATTTTGATATAGAGAAATAAAGATAATTTAGTCTTTCTTCTAGCATGATGGGACAAAATTTATTTTTTACCATTTATAGTTTAGGGAACTTTATTTTAGTTTTACAGCTTGCTATTGGTAATTCTGTAAACTTTTAAGGTTTGAGAAAACCTCCATCAAGTGGTTCTCATATAAGAGTTAAAATTGGAAAAACGTTCCCACCCTAGCTTCTAGCTCCAATTATGTGGTTTTGTTCATTTGTTTGCTCTACCCACATACTTCTGGTAGGGTCGCCTCAAAACAATGCACAGCCCAATGGTACCTCTGGTCTTCACCTTCATGTTACAGTGCACAGTCATTCTGCAAAGTGTGTATAGGAGGCCATCTATCCATAGCAGGAAATGGCTGATAGAAAGTCAAAATGGAAAGAAGCAGCAATCTTAACTAATCTCTTAGTTAACTAAGTTAACTTAATTAGTTAATAAGTTAACTAATCTTAACTTTTTATAATTTGACAGGAACATATGATAAGATTACAAATTGCTTGACTGTTGTCAGAATCTTGCAGAGGGCCTGAGTGAGAGGACCTGAAGCTTCAGCTTTGCCAGTTTCCTGATACATCTCTCCTGGGGCAGTCCAGCGAATGGGGGCCTCAGTCCCCTACTCTCAGGCTTTTTAGTAGTTATTCCTTATTTGCAGTCGGCTTCCCTGAGTCAGATGTCACCTTGTCCAGAAAGACCCTCCTTGAATTCCCGAGACCAAGCTAGGTACCCATCCTATGTCCTTTAGAAGCACCCTGTGCTCCCCTTTTTTGTAATACCCACAATGCCTTGCCATGTCTCCCCCAGTCAATTAGAAACTTTAGTAAGGACAAGGATTGTACCTTCTTCACCACCATGTCTCTGGTGCCTTCCAGTGTCTGGTTCTCAGTGAAGCTTGTGAGCTGTACTTTGAATGAATGAAAGAAACAGCGGTGGCTCTGGTTGTTCCCAGATTTTGGCCACCATACCAATGATCCATCCTTAGGTTTAAGGCCCCCTTGGGGAATATTTAGGTAGTGACTGCTCATTCAATTCAAACTTGAACTCCATCTGTGGAATTCATTCTTCCCAAATTTGTTTGACCCTTTGCAACCAGTGCCTGCCTCTTGTTGCCACTCCCCTCCTGAAGGCAGCCAGGTTCTATGAAATAAAAACATCTACAAAACTTCCCTTCTGCCACCACCATCTTTTACTCTGTGCACTCTGTATCCTAAACACTATTTTCACAAATGTGTCGTGAAGATCCTTCCCATATATTTGGCTTGGCAATTTGGGCATGAAAGAGATATTTTGTTCATTATAGAAGAAAAGAAGCAGGAGGAAGGGGAGAAGAAGAAGGATGAGGAAAAGAAAACAAGGGAGGATTAAGAAGATGGAGGAACAGGAGGAGGAGGAAAGGAGGAGAGAAGAAGAGGGAGAGGTGACGTGTGCAGGGATCTAGACAATATCACGAAGGAACCGAGGACAAGGATGTAAGCTTTAAAAATCCCAATCCAGGGCTCTCTGCACTACACGGTCTTTTTACGATAGTGCAGTGGAGCACCACACTGGGAACCATTCATCTTCAGAGCTTCAAGAGAGATTCCTAGAGGCTGAAATGGTTGATGAAACTTTTTAGAGGAGATGAGATTTAGATGGAGCTTTAAAGTTTGGATTCCTGGGGCAACAGAGTCAGCAAACACTTGGGAGACCATTAGAACCCCTGCTAGGCATTCTTGTCAAATGCACCCAATACCTTTCCTTTCTGAGAGTAGGAACACACAGTCATATCAACATAGCAAACTAGCCAGTGTGCAAAATGTGCTTCAGGTGACCGGATGTCTAAACTGTGTGCAACTTCTCTTTACACAGAAACAGTGAGTCCATGGTGTGGGGCATTCTAGTCATTAAGTGTGGCTGTGGCAAGTATGGAATGTGCAGGTTGCTCATTGCCCTTGACCCTTCTTTTCTTCTACAAATCAGTCTGTAGCAGTAGCCTGCCTGCATCTCTCAAACGAAGATGGAGAAACACAATCTGCAAGGACAGTTGAGGCCCCCACAGGAACATAGAATTGCCTCGAAGTACAAGGGCTCATGAACAGTTTACATCCCCTTTGGAAATCCCCCTAAACTCTCTGCCTCACTAGTTTCCTGGTACAAGATCTAATAAATCTGTACACTCAGCTTAAACTTAGTGCCAGCCCTCATAATGGAACGATTACATGTGTTTTGTGTGTCAGAGACCTGACAGAAAGATTATGCAGCACAGTGAAGCAATCGTTGGGGTTTTGGCAGGGGAAGAAGGAGATAAATATGTGTCCAGGGGAGAAAAATGGCAGCTCATGGATTTGCCGCCTCGATGTCATTCAATCATTCAGCAAAAATGTATTAAGTTTAGGTCAACACACATTTATCAAGCGCTTCCTATGTGACAGGCATTGTGTTACGTCCTGTGAGCACAGAGGTGCACAAGACACATCATTTATCCTCGGAGCTTATGGAGAAGCCCATCAGAAGAGACAGGCATGTAGGAGGTGATTTCAGTATAATGTGCTAAGTGCAATGACAGAGGTTGTAACGGGAATGATGGCAGTAGATAGGAGGTTACTCAGCTCAGCTGGGGTATCAGAGGAGGCTTTACCAGGAATCTGGAGGGATGAGTCAGGTAAAGGGGGAGGGGAGCTCCAAGTACAGGAAACAACTTGAACAAAAGTGCAGAGGTGCAAAATATCCTGGTACACATGTAGGTTAGGAAGGGGGTAGTGAGAGGGATGAGTATAAGGGGACTAAGTAGAAGAAGTCAGATGTTATTAGACCAGAGAAGATTGATGGGTGCTTGTGAGGGATTCGAAGATGAAGTCCAGACAGTTCTATCGGAGAACTTACCAACTGGCCAAATTGACAAATTAAAGATGCATTAAAAATTACAGCAATATGAGGCCACATTATAAAAGATACCAGACCCAGAGTGTCTGGGTCATTCATTTGGTTCTGTGCACGACTCCTGATTTCAGCTAGGTCATGATCACAAGGTCATGGGCTCAAGCCCCACATCAGGCTCTGTGCTCAGCAGGTAGTCTGCATGAGACTCTCTCCCTCCTGCCTTCTGCCCCTTCCCCACCCCCTCACTTTAAAAATAATATTCAAAAAATAAATCAAAGCAACCAAACCCAATAAAAGGTGGTAGAGTGCCAAAAGCAAGGTAGAGAGTTTCATGAAATAGGTTTGTAAGAGGGTGAAGGCACTGGCTGAGGGGCAGGGCTCGAGGAGGTTGACACTTGAGCAGAAGAGGATCATCTGTGAGTAGAAGGAGAGTATCATTCCAGGCGAGGGGAGAATACTTTGATCAAGGACTTGGGGATAACAGGGATTCCAGTGATTTTAGGATTGCATGGGAAAGGAGACCGTGGTATGAAAACATTTTTAAAATTAAAAAAAAATTAAATCTTTATATAAGGCATTCAAAAACAGGAGCAGTTGCTTCCTTAGTAGATGAGGCTGGGCTGGGCTGGCTGGATGAAGATAGCCAGCAGGGGCTAATTTGTAGAATCGCAAGAAAGAGGACTTATGGGCAATGCTTTTGCAGCTCCAGTTCTAAGCTATATTCAAGAAGCTCTCCCCTTCTTAAACAATCGATGGGAATGCCTGCTCCAAAGTAGAGAATCTGAATATGGCTCTGGATCAAAGAGAAATGATGGAAATCTACAGAGAGAAGCCTAATACATGCAAGTGCTTAAAGTCCTTCCCCTGTGGCCTTCTAAAAGGGCAACTACATCTAAGGTGACTTTACAATTTGCATTAGAAACCAAGACAATTTTGTGTGAGATAAATGCTAAACAAGACAAAATGCCAGGAAAAGTAGTATACAGTATCAGGATAGTCTGGGCAAACTGGGATATATGGTCCCTGGAGTGGTCAGAGTCCAGCTGGGAAAATTAACCATGCTAGGCATTTCCACAGAGAATTCAATAGAGAAAACGGGTTGGATGAGTGAAGGAGTATAAGAAAGAACAGTGGAAGCACCACAGTGACACAAAGGCAGAGGTTGGGCTCATCAGAACCTAAAAGCTGGAAGGAGGACCTTGCAGAGCTGGGGCTCAGCCTTCTGGGGAGGTAGCACTTCCCTACCACTTCTAGAAGTCTCAGGAGCTCTGAAGAGAAAATCCATGGATCAGAGGCTCAGCTCTCCCAGTCCATCACGAGGGGTGGGGTGGGGTGGGGCTGGCATTTGGAGACCCATGCACCCGCCAAGGGCATGATGAGGCTGCGGCTTGGGAGCTTGGGAAGAGGCTAGAAGCTGGAGCCACTGGGGGAGGCTGAGTGACAGACAGTGGTAGGGTGACACTGACAGAAGCGGTGAGCAGACTGTCTCCAGGTTCCCCTGTCTGCAAAGCCTAACAGCTGGGAGAAGGAAAATATGGTTTGCAGGGTCCTGGCCCCAACACCACAGAAGGTGAAGATGAATTTGAACCTGAGTGACATTGGTGTAGTAACTGGCACTGTGGCTCTGACTCTATTTGTAGCAGCAGGCTTGAAAATGGTCCTGATTTTATTCACTTAAAAGACCACTCAGTTCAAGAAGTGACAAAACCAGGACACCCGGGTGGCTCAGTGGTTGAGTGTCTGCCTTTGGCTCAGGTCATGATCCTGGCGTCCTGGGATTGAGTCCCTCATCAGGCTCCCCACAGGGAGCCTGCTTCTCCCTCTGCCTGTGTCTCTGTATCTCTCTCTGTGTCTCTCATAAATAAAGAAGTGACAAAACCATAATCTGGTCCCTGCAGAAGAAAGAAATAACATTGATCAGTTTTTCCCTCTGTGCCAGGAGCTTTATGGATGTTGGGTCATTAATCACAATAATCTCAAAGAACAAGTGTTCATCGCATTTTACAGATAAATCTTCAGGTGGTTCAGTAGCTTGCCCAAGACCACGTAGCTAGTGAGAGGCAAGGTCAGGACCCAAAGCCAGCCTTTCTGCCACTTCTTGGTCTTTCTGTGGTGGAAGTGGCTTCTTCCCAGGGCTGAGACCAAGGATCCTGGAGGGAGAGACAGTGGCTAAGCTACTCCAGGAGACCACTCTGCTGCCACTGGCCTCTTAAAAGTTCAGATCTAGGAGGCCTTCTGTCCTTTGAGTTCATATCTAGCCAGATTCCAGCATCACCAAAGTGATTTACTCCTGCCCAGTGCTGGCCTCACTCCTGTCTGAAGGAGCCAGAACTTTGAATGAGCTCGCCACCTCTTGGAGGGAGCATCATGCTGCAGCCACCCATAGATACATTGTGTGCTGTCCGGAGAGCATTTGTGTCTGTCCTTGTATTTGCATGTCTTATAAGTTCAACCTTACTTAACAGGATGGCATTCTCGAATAATAGGCTATTTGGCCCGAGAGCCAAAAATTACAAAGGAAAGAGTTATTTTTTGGCTGAATCGAGTCTTCAGTCTTACTGAAGATGGAAGCAAATTGTGCCTGCATTTTCTGGAAAGGCTGGCGCTGAGATGGAACCTTATTGAAGAATTCACCAAAGCCCAAGGGAGCACAGAAGATAAATGCTACCAGGCGGCTACAACTGGAGCAAAATTCACAAACAATAGAACATCAACTTGAGATCATAGCAGGCTATGGTGAGGGTGACAGAAAGCCAGGGAAATGACTTGGTGCCCAGACAAATGAGGACGTGGATAATGGGTGATGGCACTATAAACGCTGCTTTGAAGGGAAGCCCGCAGGGAAGGAGCAAGGCAGTTCTCCCTATCCAGAGACTCCAGCTCATCACCGAGGAAGAGGGAAATGCAGTCGCGGTTTGGCAACCTGCCCACCCAAATGCCCCATTCCAGCCTTCCTCGTGGTTTCCCCAGGCGGCTTGGGAGGGCCAGGTATGGGTTTCTCCTGTCATGCCAGTGTTTTTGCAGAGAGGGCCTTGGGGTCTTTGGAGAGTGACTTAGCCGGAGCCACACGTCTGCCAGCGTGGCAGCTGTTACCACTTATACCAGGAACATCTGGCCTGAAGATTGCAGTAAAAGTGACACTTGTCTACAAAGAAAAAATGTTGAAGTATACATTTTGGACATGAAGAAATAAGTAATGACATTTAATGTTTTCATAAAGCTGCTGCACTGAGCAGCAATCATCCAAAGCCCGGGCTCAGGCATCCAGCGGTGCATCCGTGTACTGTGGCGGGCCTGCCCGGTTCATGGAGGGCCTCTTACCCGGGACATCGTTGCCTGACACAGGCTTTGTCCTCTGGAGATGGAGAACAAAGAGGGGCCCTTAGAAGACCCCACACTCCCAGGCCTCACTCACAAAAATGGGAAGCAGGGAGCAAAATGTAAAGAGGACCCACCAGATGTCAGGAAAGCAAGCTCCGCATCACCGTTGTGTTACCGGGTAAATAATATTTGGAGGTTCAAATTTCTCATCTATGAAATGGAGGTGTCAAAGACGATATGTTTCAGGTTCCTCCAAGAGTTTACACCCTGTGCCTTTTGGAATGGAGGCAATTCCATCATTTCTATGCCAATCCTGTAGGTTAAACATGATTCTTTCCAGACCCTGCTCTTAAAAGGCACATCTCCCTAAATGTGGTGATTCTTGCAACCCCTCCAACCTCAGAATAAGGGAGCGAGTCAAATGGGGCCAGTTGGAAAGCCTGGGGCTCCTGGAGGAGCCAACACCTGGAGAGGGAGAGGTTAGTGCCAGCGTTTGCCCCCATGTTCCCGTGGACTGCTGATGTGGTCTGCATGGTGAGCCGCGGTCCACCGCACGTCAACTTAGGCATCTTCTGCGTGTGATTTTACAGACGGGGGTTGAAAAAGAAGCTGAGGCACACTTGCTGAAACTCCGTTCCTTTTTGTTGGCAGAGTATCGATGAGGATGATCTAATAACTTCACTGAGTTTGGCAGGGATTGGGATAGTCAAACAAGAGTGTCTATTTAAGAACTTTTAAATTCGCGAGAAAGTGACCCTTTGCGTAACTTTAACATGCCATCCCTAATCATGGGTACCTTTGGAATTTCAAAACATAATCTGTGCCAAAATGACCCATCAATTGCACGTTATTAATGTGCACATATCAGCAATAATGTGTATGTTACTGTTGTAAGCTCATGTCTCCCCCAAAGAAGATCTTGTGAGACCCTTCCTATTTTCTCTTCAACTAGGAAGTGAGAAGTAGAGGCAAATACCATGGCTCCCAAAATACCACTGGGGGGTGCTACATCTCTCATCCCCCATCTCTTCTAGCAAGTCCTGAAGCCTGCTTGTCTTACAGAGAAGCTATGTCCAGCTTAACAGGGGGTGCTCTGCTTAGGCACCCTAACCTCTGGAGAGCCAGGAGAGGGCAATGGCCATGGGGAAAGGGTTGGCCCACACTGCTCACTTTTGGGCCAAAGTGGGTTTTGTGGGTTCATAGGACACCTGTGATTTGGAGTACAGTTTTTCTAAGCTTTAGTCTATGGCTCTCTGATTTGATCTTGTACACCCAGGAGCTATTCCTCTCTATTCTAGAAGCTGAGATTAAATCGTGTGTTTAGGGCAAAGACAGTATAGCAGGGCTAGAGCCTGGGCCTCGGCCCAGGGAATCTAGATAATGTGCACTGCGGACTTTCCTGTGCATACATCTAGGGGCAGGGATCTTGCCAAAATGCAGCTCTCATGTCAGTAGTTCCGGGGCAGGACCTGAGCCTCTGCATTTCTAGCAAGTTCCCTGAGTGGTGCCGTTGCCACCAGCAGACCACGCTTTGAGTACCTACCAAGTATGCCTTCGTTATGAACTTAGGCTTTGGAATCAAATGCAACTGGGCTTACGTCCTGGCTCCAGACTCCCCTAACTCTGTGGCTTTGGGACTAGTTAGATGATATTTCTGAGTCAGACCTGCTCAGACAGAAAGTAAGAAAATCAGTGCACCGACATCTTTGGATTGCTGTGAGGATTCCGGCAGATGATGCAGGTGTGCTGGGCTGACAAGCTCAGGGGGTGAGGGGCCTGGGAAAACTGTCTGGTTGTGCACCCTGAGGCTTCATCCCATTTTAGGACAGCACCCGGCAGCCTTGACCTAGTGCCACAGGGAGGCTTCTGGACCTCACTGCTCCGTTAGTAAAACAGGAGTGACTCTTCCTCCTCCTGGAAGCACCGCACAGAGTTCCTTCCTAACAGAAGTTACTCCAGTGGTGTCAGTGGTTGAAATCACAGGCCCTTCCCATCAGCCCCGGGCCCTGTAGGTACCTAACTTAAGGAAATCAAAATAAACACTCTCAAAGAGAGATGACTATGTCACCTCACCGACATATGTGATAGGTGGCTCAAATCGCTAGGACTCCCATGGAACACTTCACATGGTTTTTTAAATGGATAGACAGGTAAAGTGAGTTTTGCCAAAACAAAATTGGAAAGGTACAGTCAAAATGAAAGAAGAGCATTTAAAAAATCCTAGTGGCTAGACCCTGATGTCCTGATCCCAAGTAACACAGCAAATGATCTCCTATTGTAGTGCTTCCACTCTGCTGTCTAGACTGCTCCTAGGTGGAGAATAACCATCAATCCTATTACAAAATCTGGAAGGTGCAGGGTGGGCAAAACGAGGACTCCCCACTGGGCCTAGAGCACTTTCCTTCTCTTTGCAACTTCTGATAACAGTCATAGAACCAACTATAGACTCCGTGTACCCAACTTTAGAAGGCAGTTTCACTTGTTGGTTCTCCTGGGCACCTGTATTCCCAAGGGAGCTCTCCTGCAAAAGTGACCTTTATCTCTGTGAGCTGAGATGGATGTTTTTGTTTTTGTTTTTGTTTGACAGCTTTCTCATGGGACAAATACCACATGTTGGCAGGATGGAGCCTCCTCCATGATGTAAGCGTCAGGACCCAAGCACCTGCCCCACATCTCCCATCATTCTATAGCATGCACCAAGAGGAATCTTAAAATTGAGGAACTGAGCAGGTTTTTGTAAATTATCAGGTACAACTCTCTTCTCTTGCAGGTAAATAAAAGGGTGCTGGGGCACCTGGGTGGCTCTGTGATCGAGCATCTGCCTTCAGTTCAGGGCATGATCCCAGGATCCTGCGATCAAGTTCTGCATCAGGCTCCTTGCAGAGAGCCTGGTTCTCCCTCTATGCCTCTTTCTCTCTCTGTGTCTCTCATGAATAAATAAATCTTTAAATAAAGAAGAAAAGAAAAGGGTGCTTACAAAAAGACACACCTACTCAAGTGCTTCAATAAAGAGCCACTTCTTTGACTCTGGTTAACTTTTCAATCCTTGAAATTCTCCTTAGCCAGGCCTATATATCATGGGCCAGAGTCCTATTTTACCAATGGCTCTCAGTATGTATGTGCTCGAAAGACCACCAACATCCAAATCATCTGTGGATGATAACACATTTGCTGTGTTACTTGGGATCAGGACATCAGGGTCTAGCCAACAGGAGTTTTTTAATGCTCTTCTTTCATTTTGACATGCAGACACTCGGGGCCCATTGCAAGCCTCCTAAATCAGAAACTCAAGGATGGGACCCAGGGATCTTCATCATGGAAAATCTTTGGGTGTGACTGTGTGCCACAGGATTTTGAAAAGCACCTTGTGAAACCAGTAACATGTTAATTGTTGGTCACCACCCCCAGCAGGAAGTAGCTCACTGGCCAGCTCCTAAATGGAACCAGGCGACATTTGCTCATCCTGCCTTTCCTCAGTGGGTGGGTTTTATATTAAGTTAACTAAGACTCAAGTGCCTTGTGTCAAGCCTCCTGCTGTGGTCACATTGTTGCCCATGCAAGACATTAGAATTGAAAACCAAGCCTTTTCCAATCATAGGGGGCGTTCACAGCTCCCCCTTGGATAGCTTCTCAGAAAATTAAGAAAGAACAAACCCCACTACAATACATGGTTTATCCTTTTTTTTTTTTCTTCTTTTTTTAAGATAAATCTTTTGAAATGTTTCTTACAGTCTGGAGTTTTGCCAGACCAAGTCATGATTCCTGAAATTTCTTTATCTGGAATACATTGATAACAACACTTAAGTTTTGAATTTTCTCCCCATTTCTTTATTGTTGACATGTGATACGAAAACTAACACCTAATATACCAAAGGAACCGGACCATTAGTCATTTTGAAGTGAAAAATCATATGCTAATATATTTCCTTTTTTCATATTTTGGATTTGTTCAAAGTGTTTCAGCAGATGTTTTATCTTTGGAGCAAAGGCTTGGATGTAGGGAATGAGAAGCATGATCGCAAGTGGGTTTGCCTGGAGTCACCTGGGAATAAAGGGAGCTACGGTGGGAACTGGCACTATAAGTGTCCACACCAACCTCGGGCTGTGACCTTTGAGGAAGGGCTCCTGGCCCTTGTGGTTGGCTAAAATAGGGGGTGTGGTTTCCTGCTCTGTGCAGATACTGCACTATTCTGTAATGTGGCTCCGATCCACAAATATTACTTGTTCTCCTCCTATGAAGTCTGATTTCATAGGAATCAGAGAAATAAGGGTTCTTCTAAAATAGGGGGTGGTCCTCTCACAGCTTGCTGGTCACTCTGGATTTGCTCAAGGGGCCAGTATTCTGGAACATTCTCAGTTCCATCTCTTACCCAGCCCCCTCCCTAAAGCTGGTACTTGGGTTTCAATCAATCCAGGTGGAGGAGGATGGCCACTTATTAGAGCTTCATCCAGATGCTTTTCAACTTCCTAGGGCAATCACTTCTTTCCCACTTGGGCCACCACTTTGGGAACACAGCACTACTTCAGTGTGACATTCTGTACTCAGGAAGCCCTCCTGCCGTAAACACGAAAGAGGCAGAAGCCCCTGATCTCCTTCCACCCGGTGAATACCATTATTCATGAATCAAGCTGAGGCATCCCACAGTGTCACATCACCTTTGGAGGGTTGGCATTGGCAGCCTTGGGAGTTCTGTGGAATGTCTGAGTTGGGTCCCCTTCCTGCCCCCACCCCCCTGCAAGCTCAGGATGAGGAACTGGGAGGCCCTACCTCTTATTGGAGCAAAGAGAGCGACAGTGGTAGGCGAGCAAGCGAACCTTCTTCTAATAGTCTGGGGCAGAGGCAGGGAACCTGCCTTTCTTTTAGTCCCTAACTTGTTTTCTCTGCATTGGTTCTCAAGTGTAAGTGAGGTGGCCAGAGGCCTGCAAAAACTGCACAGCTAAAGCTCCCAAGGATCCTCTATACCCTCTTTTCTTCTGGAGGAGAGACCAGACGGAAGAGCACAATAACGGGTCTATCCTGAAGATGTCTCTCTTTTGGTCCCTATCTGAAAAGCTGGAGCTTTGATGACAAGGAAGGAAAGCCTCAAGGGTGCAGCTTTGTTGAGCTCATAACACAGAGAGTAGAATGATGGTTACTGGGGGCTGGGGGTGAGAGAATTGGGGAGATGTTGTTTAAGGGTACAAACTTGCAGCTAGTGTAAGCTCTGGAGAGTTAAGACACAATATAGTGATTATATGCCAACGACACTGAATTACAAACTTCAAAGTTGCTAAGAGACTAGCTCCTAAGTAAGCATCCTCATCACCCAAGTAATGGTGATTATAAGAAGGACAGAAGTGTTCGAGCTACGGTGGTAATCGTACTGCAGTCTGTAAATGGATCAAACCAGCACCCTGTACACAGCTTTGATGCCAAGGAAAAGAGAGGGTCCAGTTATAATATTCTGTGAGGGAATTCGGATGGAAAGTGAGGAACAAAAGACCTGGATTCTCATCACATGTTTCAAGGAAACCCCATTCACGGAAGCAGACTCCCTCTCTTCATTGCTATGGTTCTTCAGGAAGCCAGAATCCGAATCCTCAGAGGGACCCAGTACTTACTGACCGGCCCTGAGCTGGAGGGCAGGGGGCACCCCATCCTCCTCTCCTCACCCTGCAGGCAACCTAGGAGCTACCTGGAAGGCAGGCTAATAACCCAGCTTGCAGAGTGCAGAAAAGTTCCACAGATCCTGGCTCATTGTTTTTCCCCAGGACCAGAAACTAATGGTGGTAGATAATTGCCAAGGATTTCGGATTATTTAAAAACTAAACAAAACAGAAACTCACAAATCTGGTTTGGGAGCAGGGAAAACCAGAAACCCCCGCGGTGAAAGGGAATTCCTCTTTTGTTTGTTCCTTGGAAGTGCAAGAGGGAAGGCGAATTTCGTAACTCACAGGAGAAAATGGAAGGGGCAGAAACCCACTTGCAGGTAAGATTAAGTAGAGATAACTGGATTGGAGAGTTTGGGAGGAGGGGGCCCCGGGAGATGCCACCTGGTCGCCAGCAGGTGGCGCGTTTTCTTTAGGATTGCTTCCCCGAATCCCTGGATAAAACCTCGCGGCCAGACTCGCTGAGTCCCTTCGCCGGAAATCGCAACGCGGATTAATAACCCTCCAGTGTCTGGAAATGTTTAATTACCGCGAACGCTGATTCCTCCAGCGCCACCGCCGAGGTAGCCCGTTAAAGACGCAACGCCGCGGGCGTGCTAAGGTAACGCTAATCCGCGGGGTTTCACCCTGACTACACACAATTCAGTTAAAATAACTTTTCTCCACCACCCTCCGTTTGATTAGACACTGCCCCGTTTCTAATGCATTTATTTCCGCCTTTGCACACGAGGAAAAGTTGAGTAGTCTCGGAACGGAGATTTTGTTGAGTGTCTAAAATAATTCCGGCCACTCATGTTTGTGCGAAAAGCAAAAAAAAAAAAAAAAAAAAAAAGAAAGCAAAAAAAAAACCTCACTACACCTTTTATGCACATTTTACACTTGCTCCTCACGCTGGAAGGCATCATCATTTCATTTTACGGATGATAGCATGCTCAGGATCCGTGCAATTTCACACGAATATTCGGGCTTCACACGTACTCTTCTGACAAAGCAAGGGTAGCTCCATGCATGTGTGCATTGTTAGGTTTATCGAGGTGACAAATAGTTACACGATACTTAGAGGCTTCTAAAGAACTTACGAAACGGGAACTGCCTGGAAAAAAAACAGTTCACTTTCCCTTTCAGTTTTGATACTGTAACTTGTCTGTCGCTGTCACAATAAACACCGGCTTTCGGGTTCACCTGGGATCTATTCTCCTAAGACTCTGGAGTTGTTTGTACGTTATCAGAGCGTGTTATCTGTACAAGTGTGTGTGGATGTCATGTTACCTACCTCCCCTGCTTAAAAACTACCCCCCACCCAAGCTGAGTTTTGACCTGATTGATCGTAATGGTTCCAGAGGAACTGTTGAACCATTACAATCCATCATCTAAATGATTACAGAGGGATACCTAAATCTCTGGGTTATTTGAAAGCTCTGTACATGCGTAAAGGGGGGTCAAACGAGCAGAGCCCCAATTGTTCACAAAGTAGTACGGGAAAGCTTGCACTGAAAGTGAAAACTCACAAGTGCTAATAAGTAAATTCCATTTTTAAAAATAAGGTCTTTTGTGTGTGTGTGTGTGTGTGTGTGTGTGTGTGGCTGGGGGTAGGGAGAAGTGGGGTTCTTTTTTTTTTTTTAGAATCCAAAATACTCCAAAGCAATAGAGGCCACGTTCTGGTGAATTTTCTGGAAGCTGTTCAATTTTCACTCCCGAAGACAGACTGGGGCTCTTTCCTTCCCAGTAAGCAGAGGTTGGGAGAGGAGCTGGGGTTAGGAAGGGAGACCAAGGGAAGCTGTCACAACCCCAGGCGTGCCCAGAAAAGGTGGCAGCAAGGGCTCGCTGAGGGACTGGGTGCAAACCGTTAAAGACCAGGTGGCTCCGCGGCCCCGGGGTACTGATCCCTGCTGGACCCTACCTGCACTGGCGGGGTGTACCCCGGACCTGAAGGCCTGGTGGCTGGCGTGGGGATGTTTTCCCAAGGACGCTCACTTCCAGCCGAGACTGGGACCCCTTGGGCACCCGCGGTTCCACCCTGCTGGGGGTGGGGGCAGGAGAGCCAGAGGGAGCCTGGCCGACTTTTGCGGGTGTGGTTGCAGGGGGAGCCCGCAGGCTCCTAGTGAGCCGAAGCTGCAGCCGCGGGTGGCAGGGTGGGTGCGTTGGCCACAGGGTGGGTGCGTTGGCCACTGGGAAAAGGGTGAGTGTCCAGACAGGAGCTTCATCACCTGCAGTGGGCTCGGGGGCTATAGAACGGTTAGGTTCCAGCTACCAAGGAAGTTTACTAATTGCAAACGTGATGTCCTTGCGAGTCCTAAATGAATCTGACTTCCCTAAAAACTAACCTGGAAGCCCCACCACCCCAGGTGGTGTCCTGGGTCCTGCCCTCCTCAATCCAGCCGAGGCAGAGTCCAGGAGTAGCTTTTAGACCTGCTTTAGGCAGAGCAGTCTCTCTTAAATAGGCGGGGGAGGGGGATCCTTGGCTGTTCCCCATTGAACGGAGGGCAGAGGAGATCTTAGCTTTCTGGGCTGCTTCTGCTTGTCCTCCTCAGAGAGAACCAGAACCTGGCTGGCTTCCGGTGGAAACTGAGGCCGCGGTGTGTGGGTCACCCCTTTGGGAGCTCGGATTGAAGTAGAGGACTTTTCAGAAACCAGCAAATCTTTCATTTCATTTCTGAGGTTTCTGGGGTTGTCCATTGTCAGAGTAAGACCTAGAAGTAGCATCTTCCAAGCCCGTATCTGAAACAGGCACCTCTATGCCTCAGCTGCATCAGAGTCCCACATCTCTCTCACCCTGTCTGGTCCTACTTTGCAGATCAGCTCCAGGGGAGGTAGCCAGAACTCCTTTGGGAGGCAAAGCCCTAGATGCTAGGCCACGAAGAGCCAGCTCCAGCCTTGCATCCCCATCTTGCCCTACACCCGCTAAATTCCAAGATTTTGCCTGAGTCCAAATCAGTTTTCTATATACCCTGGCAAAAGTGGCCTTAAACAACCCAGTTGTGGGTTGGGTCCTTTCTTTGGAATCCTTGAAGACTCTCTCCAAGAGCTCTTTAGGGATCCTACTACCTGGAGATGATTTCTACACATCCTTGAAGCATGTTGGCCAGGGACACTGATTCAGAAGAAAATGGCAGGTGGGAAGATGGAGGAAACACAGTTAGCTCTGTGTTCTGAGCAGGAGATAGGATTTGTTACACCTCAGGGCTCCATCCCCCACTGATTGTCCTGAGTGGACATTTCCTAAGCAATCCAGACAGCCAGAGGGCCAACTGTGGGGGCCCCTCTTAGATGCTTTCCTGGATGCTGATGGAGGTTCCTTAGCTTTGTCTCCTAGGCAAGCCTGAGACTGGTAAAGGCAAATTCCCTGGACCAA
The DNA here is from genome assembly GCF_003254725.2 of Canis lupus dingo. Taxonomy (NCBI): domain Eukaryota; kingdom Metazoa; phylum Chordata; class Mammalia; order Carnivora; family Canidae; genus Canis; species Canis lupus. Next base: position 14,537,273 of record NC_064259.1, on the reverse strand, counting down.
GGTAGAAGCGAGTACAATCCAGGAATGCCCTGCTGGACTTTTCTTCCAGGCCTTCCCCTGCTCTTGGAACTTGCTGCCTTGGAATCTCAGGGAAGAGAGTGATCTCAGCTCCTTGCTGTTCCCAGGGGGCCTCTCCCTGGCCAGAATGTCGCCTCATGCTGGCAGCTGCTAGGATTCCGACTGCACAGGCAAACTTATGTGGGTCCCTGACTCCAGCACTAACCTGTGGCAGGGGTTGGGGGCTGTCCCTTGGGGTAAATACTGCACCCCTTCTTCCTCCTCCCCACACCAAGTGGGGGCTGAAGGCCAGGTTCTCTCCTAAAGGCTTGTGGATAAATAAGACAAGGGTCTTCTTCAACTGTGGGGGGGGGGGGGGGAGTGCGCAATTCCACTGTCATTTCCCTAGGTCAGAGAATGACACCAGAGTGATCAGAGTGAAGCTGGACATAGCACTGTTTCCTCCCCAGAGGACATGGTCCTAATATGCTAGAGACCTACTGAGGCCAGGACTCAGCCCCAAGGGTTGGGTGGGTCATTCAGCAGCAACCCTGGGCAAACCCTGGAACTGCAGTGGTATAAATCTGGACCCACCCAAGTCCTGGGAAACCTTTGCCTCCTCCTGAATCCAGGTCTGAGTATTCCAGAGAGGTGGCAGGGAGAGGTCAGGGCTGGGGTCAGCTAGAGGTCAGTTCCCAGAGCCCAGCAGTCAGTAAGGTATTGGTACTCTCTCTAAGGCAGAAGCAGTGAAGACCGTACTTCTTGCAGCGGGAACCCTAACCTCTCCTTAGGTCCCAAGTGCCACCTGAACCATCTCCTTGGGCTCAGAGGTCCTGGAGCTGAGGAAATTTGCAGCGTGCTCTCCAAACTCCCAACCTATCCTCCCAAAACAAGTGAATACATGATTGGAGGGTGCAACTGTGTGTTAGGGTGGGATCCCAGAGGGGTTTGGATCCTAGGACAATAACTCTCTTGACCTCCACCACCTCCGATTTTTCCACCGACCTCCATAATCCGGGGTCTGACGTCAGCCCTAGGCATTTGGGTCTGGGCTGCTGCCCTGGAGGTGAGCACTCGTGGATGTCCAGGGACTGCTAGATACCCAGGGCCCGACGCCTCTGGGAAGGGATTCTGGGAGAAAGGGCGACTCTGCCCGGGCCGAAGAGCGCTGGAGTCCAAGCTACGCCTCGGGGATCCTGGTGTACCCGCCCCCCTCCCCCCGGCCCCCGTGCACAGGCTTCTGTCCCAGGCGCGCAGGAATAGGACCCCGGAATGTGCAGTTTCAGCCTGCTCTCCTCTGCTTGAGGCTGTTTCCTCCAGCACACCAGGGGTGCCCTCGGGGGCCCAGCAATGCAGAAGGGGTCGCACGGGACTGAAAGGCGGGGGACGCAGGTCCGGGGAGGCCGGGGCGAAGTGAGCGCAGCTGCCAAAGTCTGCTGCCCGGGTCAGCAAAACTTTGTCTCTCAGTGCGCAGGCGCAGGGCAGGGTTGGGGGACAGGGGAGGGAGGGGAGGAATCCTGAGGCAAGGGGAGGAGGGAGGGAGAGGGGGAGGGAGGGAGGAGGGTGGTGGATTAAAATAAGTAGGCGGCTCGGTGCTAAGGGATGAGTGAGTCGGAGCTCGGTCTCTCCCCAGCAAGTTCTCAGCCGCTCCCGGTTCAGACCCAACCGGGGAGCCGCGAGCTGGGCTCAGCGCCCCCCGAAGGGCAGGCCTCCGGGGCAGTCGAGCGCTCCCGCGCGTCGGGCGCTCCGAGTCCCCGCAGCCGGAGCGGGGCCAGGACTCTAGAGCTCCGGGGGTGCCTGTGGAATCCAGCGCCTCTGGCTTCCCGGGTCCCCCGCAGCGGAGCCCCGGAGACGCCCTCAGCCCGGGACCGCCGCGGAACGAGGTAACTGCAGCCCCGGGAGCCCCTGCTCGGCGAGGGGGGTGCGCGCGGCACTCCCGGGTCCCCTGTCACCGTGCGGCGGGTGTCTCCTCTCTGTGTGCCCCAGAAGGAAGCTCCTCCTGCCAAACGTAGGCTGCAGGACCTTTGTGAAAGTGAGAGCAGCTGCAGCCCAGGGGGGTTGGGGGGTGCGGGCGCAGGGACTTCCCGCGCGGGGTCGCCGGCCTCCGACCTCCGGGGACTGAGGGGGCGGGCCTCCCTGCTGCCCCGGGGCTCCCGGGTACCCGCGGCGGGATGCCCGCGCACCTCGGAGGCCAGCCCGTGGGCCCCCCTCTAAGAAACCGAAGAAACTTCCCGAGCACTAACTTTCCCGAGACGCACGCCTAGCTCCTTCTGACCTACTTTAGCTGACGAAGAAGGAAAAGGGAGCGGAGGGATGGCCACGGCCGCAGCCGACGGCGCAGGGACAGGTGCATGCCTCAGCCAGGTCGCGCTGCTCGTGCAAGTTGGTTTTGTTTTTATTTTTTGTTTTTGTTTTTTGTTTGTTTGTTTGTTTTTTTTTTTTTGCGCAGTTGCGCTCAGGTATCAGGCGGGCTGGACCCGGAGCGCGGGGACTCGAGCCTGACCCCGCCTCGCACTGGTGCTCCGACTTCGGGGTGTTCTCTGTAGGATGATTGCTCTGTGTGGCCAAGGCCTTGGGGAGTAACCCGCGACCCGTCTCGGTGCAAGGCCCCGCGCAGGGGGGCGCGAACCCTACTTCCCAATTGGAGACCCCACGCCCGAGCAGCGGAAGCGCTATGGGTGCCGTGAGGGTCCCGGGTTTGGGACTTATAAGCGAAGAATTCGTTTCCTCCCCTGTCTGTCCCCGAATTCAGCCTTCGGGAGAAACAGGGGAGGACGGAGGGGAGAGGGAAAGAGGCGAGGGGCTGTCCGCGGAACTGATTTCTTTCCCGAAATGGCTCTGATGGGAAGAATGAAAACCCATATCCAGTGGTTTTCCAGCAGCAGCAGCAGCAGCAGCAGTAGCACGGGCAGCAGCGGGGTAGCCTCTCAGAGTGCAAAGTGGCTCCGAGGGTTTCTTTGTTGCCACAATTTGGTAAATTTCAAGGGGACCCTGGGCTGCGCGCTGGCCTTTGGGAACAGAAACCACGTGCAAAGCTGGTTAGTCTCCCAGATTCACCACCTCCCAGAGAGGAGAAGGGCTGACAGGGACAGGGGACCACCGGTGGGTGATGTCCTATCCTGGGCTGCCCGAAGTAATTGCGCTTTCATTAAGATTGGGAAACAGATCGCTAAGGACACAGCGGGCGTTTAAATGCGGCGGGATGGCCGCCTAGCCGAAGGGTTCGTTCGATCTCGTTTGTTGGGAGAACCCACAGAAGTATCTGGCGGTGGTTAGTCCCCCAGCCAGGGGTCTGGACGCCTGTCACCACGCGTGTTGGGGATTCGATGTCAAGGATGATTTTCTGGGGCTGCTGCTGGGCTCCTTCAGGCGCAAGCTCGGGGAGCTCTCTCCGTCCTCATTAATGCAAGCAGTTAACTCGCTCACGCTCAATTAGCCCCGAATAAACCACTTTAATAGACTCTGCACACTTCATTAATGCCCGGCACAGGGCTGGCTGAAGACCTGAGGTTGGCGCTCCACCGCGCCAGGGAAGCAGCGCGGGCGCTGCGCAGCGGACCCGGGCTTGGAAGCGCGAATGGCTTTGCCTGCGTGTAGTCGGGATCTCTCCCCGTCACCTCTCAGGTCCCGAGGCTCTTTGCCAAGTGGGTGCCTGGCCCCAAGAGAGGTGTTTTCCCTCGTGTTTAAAAATCTAAAGCGCTCGCACAAGGGCTCCGGGGTCAGGGCAACCGGACCAGGAGGGGCTAGAGTTTGTCCATCCTCTCCAGCTGGAGAGGCGAGTGTGAGACTGTGTTTTTCTCTTAGTTGACCGCCTGAAACCGGATCGTGCATTTGGCCCATTCTTGGTACTAGTGTAAGGAGCCACGTTTCGAACGAATTTTGTCCCCGGGAAAGTCGTTGGCGAGAGTCTGGGGAGCCCTGGCCTCGGAATGCGGCAGAAAATAAGAAACTGGCTGCGCTGCTGAAGAAAATAAATTGAGTGTTGGGGGAAACAAGATCGGGCATATAGCCCGGAAAGGTTGGCTCCCAAGAGCAGTGATGGTTGCAAATGCCCCCTCCCCCTATGGAGCTCAAGGCCTTCTAGGCTCGGGGGATAGGCGAGGAAAAGCCAGGTTAGTACCCGACGTTGGTGGGTTCCCCACCGGGGCACCGCGGGCTCAGGCCCTTGTGCAGCCCAGAGCCCTGCCGCCGCCACCGCTGGCCGGGCCTGGGATAGGCCGAGACCCGAGAGGAGCAAGCTGAGGCCCCGGTGGCGCCCGGCGCACCCCGGGGAGCCAGAGATAAGGATCTGATTTCCTGCGCCTGGAAGGGGAAGAAGAGGTGACAGCAAATCAAAGAGCGCTCACCTCGCCTAAATCTGGGCCAACCTTTGAAGTTGGAGAGTCTTCTCTTTCTCCTTCTCCCTCCCCCAACCCCAAAGGGCCCCTGCTTTCCCTGGGGCCCAATTCCTATTTTACTTCGCCCTGTTTTAGCGCTCTAGGATGATCTTGGGGCTCTAGGATCACCGGGCCACCAGTGATCCCAGCAGGAGAGAAGACTGGTACGGAGGCCCTGGCTCTTCCACCAGGGTGGGCACTCCGGCTCCAGCTCCAGCTCCAGAGGCAAGGTCACCGCAGAGTTGTGCCTCCCCCTAGCCCGGAGGCTGAATTCATTGCTTCCTTTACGCTCGGTTTTCAGATGATTGCGAAGTATAACCCGCCTCCCGCCTCCGGACTTTTCTGCAGGCTCTCCTTGTTGTGCACCTTCCACTCCCAGCAGGGCCTCTTTCCCTACCACCCACTATTCAGCCGGTGACCTCTCTGCCAGCTTCCCAGGGAAACCGTTTCTGGGTCAGGATTGCCCTTACTCCTTCCTGACCGGACAGGGCACTCCTCCATGGAAAGCTCTGCTGCGGTGAAAGGCTGCAGAGCCTGACTGGGCCTTGTGGCCCAGGGCTGAGGGCAAGCTAGGCTAGGGAAGCTGTCAGCGTTCAGCACCTGAGCCTCCCAAGGCCCCCGTGAACTCTCTACTTTCCTTCTCTCCATCTTGCCTCCACGGGACAGACTGATCTTCAATTTGGCTTCAATTAGGACAGTCTGGGAGGCCTCGGAGATGAAAGTTCTCTCTGCAGAGCCCAGATCTGTCCATGGAGGCTGGTGACCCTGACCAAGCAGGCCAGGAGATGCCAGTCTGCCGGTCACTTCAGCTTCCTGGCCTTGCATTTGGAGGGGCAGAGATTAAAGCAGCTGAGGGGCCAGCTTCAGTGCTTTGCCCAAGGGCATGCCCACCTGCCCAGGTGTCACTGCAGGCGTAAACATCCAGAGAGCCCCAAGACACTGCTCTCTTTTCAATGGGGCAGGGAAGACACTGAAGCCCCCTTGTATGTGACTGCTGATGTCTGAATGAGGAAAGGAATGTGGTGTCAATGCCCTCGCTGAAAAGAAGGGGATCCCCAGGGGCTAAGGTGAGGAGTCAATCCAAAAGCAGCCGCGGAGAGGGTGGTGTCAACAGGGCTCCCCAACAGTGAGGCAGAAAAGCAAATTTGACATCGAAGTTGAGAGTTTTGAGGAGAAAGATGACATGGCTTCTGGAAGCCAAATTGAAGATCAGCTAGTAGAGCCTAATGCACGGGAGACGGGAGATACGCAGATGTGTGTGTGTGTGTGTGTGTGTGTGTGTGTTTGTACTGTGCTGTCTCTCTGTGAGGCCCTTCCTGAGTTCCACACGATCCCCCGTGTGTGTATGTGTGTGCTCACACACATGCGCCCCTATGGACACATTCGGGCCAGTTCCTGCATTTTGTTTAGGACTACGACACGGATCATCTCAGTTTATCTTTGTACCTTGTTGCCAACTCTGCTTCAGAACGTGCGAATCTGTGTTTATCTGCCGTTGCGCATTTCTGTGTTTGTTTATCTGCGCGTGAATGTATAAGTGTAATTCCAAGTTCCTGCTCTCTTTGCAGGAGTGCAATTCCGTGTCGACTCGGGCTGGCGTGGATGTGAATTTCCACACACCCGTTTCCCGGTGCTCCTGCCTTTCTCAGCACTCTGTACCCTGGAGGCCCTCACTTAAGTTGTTGAGTTGCACAGGATTTGGTTTCCTGCTGGTCTCTGTGGCAAGTTGTGTGTCTCTGCCAAGGCCATTCGGAGGGAGCCCTTGCATCGGAGAGGGTTCCATCTTCTCTGTGAGGGCAGTGGGTTCCCTCAGTGGGGTCTTAGACTTCCAGCATCTGTCACGGGGGAGGCAGAGGGTGTGGCTGGGCTGGAATTCAGAAGGAAGGGCGACCTACCCTGAACTTCTCTTTTTCTCTTCCCTCTCTTTCCTTTTTTCTTTGCAGATTGAGATTGAGAACACAGGGCAACTACCACAATGGGCAGCAAAACCTTGCCTGCGCCAGTGCCCATTCATCCATCCCTGCAGCTCACCAACTACTCCTTCCTCCAGGCAGTGAACGGCCTGCCCACGGTGCCCTCGGACCACCTGCCCAACCTGTATGGATTCAGTGCCCTGCACGCGGTGCATCTGCACCAGTGGACGCTAGGCTACCCTGCCGTGCACTTGCCACGCTCCTCTTTCTCCAAAATGCCGGGCGCTGTGTCCAGCCTGGTGGACACACGCTTCCAACTGCCTGCCTTTCCCTGGTTTCCTCACGTAATCCAGCCGAAGCCCGAGATCACTGTTGGAGGCAGCGGCCCCTCCTCGCTCAAGACCAAGCCACGCTTTGATTTTGCCAACCTGGCTTTGGCTGCCACGCAAGAAGATCCATCTAAGCTTGGCCGGGGGGAGGGTCCTGGTTCCCCCGCTGGTGGGCTGGGTGCCCTCCTGGATGTAACCAAGCTGTCCCCAGAAAAGAAGCCCACGAGGGGACGCCTGCCTTCCAAGACCAAGAAGGAATTTGTCTGCAAGTTCTGTGGCCGTCACTTCACTAAGTCCTACAATCTCCTTATCCATGAGCGGACGCACACCGATGAGCGGCCCTACACCTGTGACATCTGCCACAAAGCCTTCCGGAGGCAAGACCACCTACGGGACCACAGGTACTGTGGGTGGCTCCCAGAGCAGCTGTCTATCTGTCTCTGTCCTCACCATCCTCCTCCCTAATGAGGTGGTTCCTGAGCCCTGCTGTGGCTCCAAGCATCAGTTTCTGGGACTTCTCTAACATAGCAAAGGAAGCCATACAAGGCTCAGGGATAGGCTCTTGGAGCGTGGTTGGAGAAAGGATGGGAAGCCTAAGTCAGGTCTCCGTGAACTCCAGACAGGCAGGCACAGCTTCCTCACCCCTTCTTCCATCTGCAGTGCTGTCCAATACAAGTTTCTGCCTTGATGGCCAAGTGGGACCTGTTTCACATGTGACCACCGAGCACTTGAAATGCACAACTAGTGTGACTGCGAGATTAACTTTTTAGTTTTACTTAGTTTTAATTTTAATGACTACATGCGGCTAGCTAGGCTGACAGCCTGGGCAGCACAGCTCCAGCAAATCGTCTACCCCTCCCCCTAGGTTCCCTCATTCACCTTTATTGTTAACCCAGGCCTTATAAGGAAACTCTGCTTGTCCCTCCTGGGGAAGGCAGGGACCAGCCAAAGCTGGACCTGTTGAGGCATCCAATGGATCAGACGTTGCCTTTGGGTTTCCTTCACGTCCCTACTCTATTCACAAACTTCTCATTTTGCCCACTCCACATGCGGTGCCCCCCACCTCCCCCCTTCCTTTGGAGGGCAAGTGCCTCACTGCAGCAGGAGAGGATCTTGGGTAACTGTTTACAACATTACCTCATTTTGCAAAGATCAATTCTCTGTTTTTGCTTTCAGATATATTCACTCCAAAGAGAAGCCTTTCAAGTGTCAAGAGTGTGGGAAAGGTTTCTGCCAGTCCAGGACTCTCGCTGTCCACAAGACGCTACACTCACAGGTGAAGGAGCTCAAAACCTCCAAGATCAAATGCTAAAGAGAGCCTCCGGGTGGGTCACCAGGACCCTGGGTCACGCTGCCCCCTCCTCCAGAGGGACCAGAAGCCGAAGGCGACTCTGGCGGGCAGCGGGAGGGGTGCCCGGGACCTTCCCCAATCCCAAACTTGTCCCTTGGGTCCCGGGCGCACGCGGAACTCGAGAGCCCCGCCCGGAGCCGTGACCCCAGCCGCCCGGGCGGCTCCCCCAGGACGCGGCTAAAGTCTTGGCCAAAAGGCGGTACTCACGTGGCGGAAGGGAAACTGCATTTAAAAAAAGAACGAAAGCTCCGCGGAGCCGCAGCGGCGCCTCTCCCAGAAGTATTACTTTTTCTATTGTTATTTTATACGTTTTCTTTATTATTTTTTTCTTTGACCATATAAGCTTGTAACTCTGCCTGCGGAGAGAGAGGGGAGCGGGAAAGAAGTCCTGCGCGATCGCAGCTTCCACCCCCTCCTCCCGTCCCCATCCCCACCCCCGGGAGCCTGCAAAAGTGTAATCCGTGTATCTGCTTCAGCGGCCCGGCCCGGCCCTGGGAGCGCGGGGCGCGGACGCCCCCTCCCTGCTCCGCGCAGCGCAGCCGCAGCCGTCGGGGCGGGGGCCTGGGGGCCTCGGGCCCCGGGGCTGGGGGGGGGGGGCGCCTCCGGCTTCCCTGCTCCGCGCCCAGTCACCACGAGCGAGCAGCCGGCTAGGAGCAGGGCGTTGTATTGCGATTGGCACTTTATGCTGACCATCGGTAACGGACATTTATCACTGGAGTTTTTTAAAAATATGAAATAAACGGTTATTTTACAGGCATTGTAGGTTAGGTATTTTCCCTCCCAAACGCAGGACGCAGGGAGGCTCCTCTACGGGCTCCAACCTGCCCCACTTCCCCGGCCCCGCCTTATTGAGGTGATGGGGTTGAGATCCCTGGGGAAGCGTCCCCTCTCCCAGTGGGGGTCCGCCTCCCGTCCCGGGATTATTTGCTCAGTCCACTCCTCCATTTCGGCCTTAGGTCTCAGCGTCCCCAGGCCTCAACTCCACAGGGCTGGGGGTTTATAAAGAGGCCAAGCCCGCGGCCACTACATCAGCCGTGAGCAATCTCAACGTCTCCGGATGCCGGGGTCGCTTAGGGTCCACTAAGAGGGACAGAGTGTCACCCACCTCTCAACCAAAGGCTTCCGTACCAGCCTCCTGCAGCTGCTCGGGGGAGGGAAGGGGGTGTCCTTCGGGACAAGTACTGACCCCTGGTCCCCAATACCCGGCTGCACCTGCACAATCATCGCCGCCTCCCCAAAGCCCCAAACCTACAACCCTCCCTAGGGTTGTAAGGATCCCCCAGGCACAATTCTTTGGCTGGGGCGCGTCCCCTGCCCGGGGCACGGCTCCACGCCCGCGAAGATTCCCTACAGTTTGTAAAGCCTTGCGAGGAATGGCGGGGGCGGGCGCCCTGGGAGGCCCGGGAAGTTTAGGAGGGGAAATCTGAGTCGGCCCTCCACAAGTTGAACCTTCCCCGGGGCGTCTCGTTTTCCCACAATTAGAGGCCGGGCCGCGGGGCTCTCCGGCTTGGGGCGGGGCGGGGCTGCCCGGCTCCCGAGCCCCGACCGCAGGGCGGCGCAGGCGGTGGCGCCCGCGGCCTTTCCCAGGCGGAGCGCGCAGCCCCTCGGGCTCGTGTGCCCGGCCGGCCGCGGACACTCGGGGGCCGGCAGGGCCCTGCGACCTGAGCGAGCCAGCTCGGGCCGTAGGAGCCGAACGGCTCCAGCTCGGGCCGCACCATCCCCACCGCCCCAGGGCGGCCCTCCCCGCCCAGCGCGGGGCTCGCAGCTGCGAGGTTGCGGAGCCCAACTCGCCCCAGTGGCCTCGGCGGGGCCTCCGCCTTCGGAGCCACGCTGCCCCCTGCTGGACAGGCCTGGAGGGGCGGCCCGGGACCGGGGCACCTCACGGTGTCCGCCCCACAGCTCCTCGCGATGCGCTCTCTAGACGGACTCTCCGCCGCAGGCCCTGCCCACCCCTCACCGAGATGCCTGGTCGTGCCCTCGAAGCCTTCTCGACCTGTGCCACGGCCCGCGGCGGAGGAGGACGGTCCTCTGCCGGGATATCTCCGCTGGTTGAGCAAGATCACAGCCCTTCTCCCCCCAGCCTCAGGGGGACGCTCCCCAGGAGAGAAACGGAGTCTGGACCCCAGAGAACCGCGATTTCTGGGCTCAGAGAGGGAGGATGGGGGGGAGGGGGTTGGGGGCTTCGAGGGCTTTATCCCCCGCGCAGCGCAGGCCATAGTAAGGTCTTAAGGCTTATGTTAGGGCTCATGGTAGGAGCCACATCAGTTCCTTTAGTAGCTCTCTGAGGTCTGGGGACCTGGCTGTTCTAAAACGACAGTGTCTGGTTACACACAGCCTCTACGGAAAGCTGTGGGCGGCTCCGAGGACCCGAGAGAGCACCTTCCTCAGTTCCTCTGCTCTTTCTAAGGATCTCTTTCCTGCCCCTGCACCCCGCCCTCCATCCCCCCATCGCAGGTTAGCCACCTCCCATTCCCCCGGGACACCTAGGGCCTCTGCAGTTAGCTTCATTCCAAAGACCTCATGAAGGCTGTGAAATGCGAGAAGTTCACAGGGGAGGTTTTTCCATTCTGGCCCACCTCATCTCTGGTAACCTGAACCCCGGCCTTCCGTCCTAGGCCCTGGAATTGAGAGATTTTCAATATCAAGTGTGCATCCTTAGACGATGGATTCCCAGCACACGGTTTGTAGAGAGGCGTTGGGGAGTGGGGCAGGGCACTGACCAAAGACCTCCACTGACTCACAATGTTTCCACCTTGCTTGGCTCTACCAGTGGCTCACGATCATCCCGGTGGACCCAGAAGCCATTTCTCAGCACAGCTCGCCGCATCTATACCCTGACAGTAGTTTCAGAGATTGTGTAGTAACAGCAGAGCAAGTGGAAGGGCGGGCTGGGGCTGCGGGCCCCCAGACACCACACAGGCTACAGTTCCCAGGCAACGCGGTTGGGGTTGGGGGCAGTTTCCAGCTCCTACTCTGTGGGGAGCAAGAAGAGGCAAGGAGAATGCCCAAAACGCTTGGGTGGGTTTTATTACCTGCACACCCTGCAAGAGGACAACTTGGTACACCCCTCCAAGATCCCATCCCTCTCCCTCCTCTTCCTCCCCCGACCCCAGTCCTCAGACATGAAGCTTCTTTGGTCTCAGGTGCGCAGAGTGACTCAGGTCGGTTTTAGGGAGTGAAGGAAGGGAGAGGAGAGTCCAGCTGGGGCCCTTCCCCACGCAGCCAGCTAGGCCAGCTGTTCCTGTGGGGGGCAAGGGAATGGGGGGGGGGCTACTAGGCTGGACCTCTGCTGCATGGGTAAAAGGCACAGGAGACCTTGGAAGCAGCCTGAAGCTTTCTCCGCTCTGGGAGGTCAGTAGCACTCTGGGGAAAGGCTCTCAGGGGCTTCTCCCCAAAGTAAGAGGTAAAGGTTCCACCTCCTCCTTCGGAATGTAGCCAGAGGTCGGGGGTGTAGGATGGGCCGTTTTCCCCTGCAGACCTCTTGGCCACGGGAGTCGGGGCTAACAGGGTCCTGGGTAAGGGAGAAACTCAGTGGACTGGTCTAGGGCTCCCCGATACCACCGCAGCTCCAAGACCGCGGAAGCGGTGGTGATAGCACACCCGACCCCACCCCTGGAATCCCGGGGTCTCCAGCGCCGGCTCGGAGGCATCCCGCCCCACCGCCCACAGCACTAGCACAGCACTGTGTGACGTCACACAGGCCTCCCGCCGAGTCTACAGCCGCATCTCGGTTACTCCGTCCTGTGACGTCACAGACAGGCGGTGACACCACGGCTCCCACATCTCCTGGCCCCGCCCTGCGAATCCTGCCAGAAACGCGCGGAGAATTCGTTCGTTCCCGTACGATAGGGTCCGCACCCCGAAGCGTCGGTGGGCGCCCCGAGAGAGGGAGAGTGCCCGGCACAGCCCCCGCCAGCAGGCACCTCGCGGTTAGCAACGCTCTCTCCGCGCGCTGGGTTTCGGCGCAGCAGCTGCGGCGGGGGTCTAGCCCCGCCCACGCCGCTCTCCTAGCCCCGCCCACATCGTTCCTCTGGCCCCGCCCACATCGCTTCCCCCCTTAGACCCCCTCCGCCTCCACCACTGCGCATGCTCTGCGCGCAGGCGCAGAAGGAACTCGTCGCGGCGCTCCAGGTCCCGCTGCGCACCTGGGCAGTGGCCGCCGTCTTCGGTGCCCGCTTTCAGGTGTCGGGAGCGCGGAGGGCTGGCCGTGCGGGCGTACCCCGCTGCCGGCGTGTGCGGGCTGCAGCTGGTAACGCCGGAGGGCGGCGCACGGCCGATGCGGGCTGGAGCCCCTGGGAGTCCCGCTGGTGGACCGCGGTCCCTGGGATTCCGCGCGGGGACGGGGCGGGCCGCCCCCGCCCTGCGGGCAGCGCAGCTCGTCCTTTGGAGCAGGGTCTTTGAGACGGAAGCCTTGCCCTCCAGCCCAGCGGAGCTCTCGGGGCACAGGCGTGGTCACCCACCCTGGCCGTTCAGCCCTGCTTCCTGGGCCGCTGCGAGAGCCAGAATGGTGGTTGGGCCCAGTTTGCATAAGTTTCAGATGAAAAATTCACAAGCGACCTGAGACAGTAGGGGAGGGGGTTGTCAAACCTCATGTCAGTGGAAGAAGAAGAAGTTGCATTTCCTTTGAGGGAAGGGGCCCGAAGACCCAGTTGTAGCTCTTCCTGCCACTCACAAGCTTTGGGCAAGTGCCTGCCCTTCTCTGAGCCTCGCTTTTCCTTCTACGGTGGAGGTAATAGCCTTCCCACCTACCTCGCTCAGTTGGCGTAGAGGTCAAAGTTATACACGTTTTCTCAATCATCTATTCACCACTCGAACCAACAAGGGGCCCTGATGTGCTGCAGAACAACTTTGGCGTTTACGAAGCACCACGTGAAGGGACTAGAGATGCTTCTCCCAGCATCGTGAAGCAGCCTGCCTCCCAAGCTGCCTTCCTAAGAGAATCTTCTTCTGGTCTTCACTGTCTCAGCACCCAGAGATAATGAAATGGGATGGAAGAAGAATGTCACGTGGACTGGTGGTCGTGAACCTTCCTTGAAAACTTGGAAGAGGCCTTCTTTAACTCCACGAAGACAAATGGATAAATCAGTTCACAGATTATTGTTATATTTGGTAGAGAGAGGAAGGCGGGTGATAAAATGTAAGTGCCCTACTTAACCACTCCTCTGTGGCATATGCCTAGGGAGAAAATAACAGCTGGGTGCAGACTGAGGTGTCGGACCCGGCAGGGGAGGGGCCCATGTGTGTGGAAGTGTGACCGAATACGTGGCAAGGGGTCTTTCACTTTGCAAACACACCCAATTACAAATCGTCTTTGGATTTGTGCTTTCTTTGATTTGTACTACAGTGTCCATAGCCTAAAGAAAAGGTAGTTGTACAATGTTGTTTCATGCACAGATCTGCAGGAATGGTCCTCTTAGCCAGCCCCTCCAAGCCCCCGGCTATCTGATGCCCCTCTTGGCCAGTGCTAGTTCCAGCTCCAGCAATTAGAAAATAGAAGGACTTTGGAAAGTGGGGTGGATGGATGAGTGGAGTGAATTTTGTTTTTTTTTTCTTTCTAAACATAGAATTGGCTCTTAGCAAGTCAGCCATCTCTGGGGAGGTGTAAGCATAATTAATTTCTTTTCAACCTTTGGTTTCATTGAACTCTTGCTTGTGAGACTCAATAGCAAGGGCAGGAATGGATTGCTTTTTGTCACTGGTGGGAGTGGGTACCACTTGGAGACTGTAGGTAGATGGTGGCATGAGAAACTTTACGGGGGACATGGAATAAAGGTGAAGGAGATGGAGCAGGAAGAGCTAGATTCTTCACCACCCAAAGGACCAGAGAAGGAAAATGAGAGAATCCAGGCCTTGCCTTAAATGATATCTACTTGAGAGGCTGGTTGACTTCTTATTAACCTGGGTCAAGCACTGACTGTTTCTGTGCAGAATTCAGAATATCTTCAGTATCTCACGTAGCTCCTCTTATAGGGCTGTGGTAGGTGAAGAAATAGGGCAGGTGTGGTGCTGTAGGTGTCAGGGATGGTTTCTGTTATGGCCTTGTCCTTAGAAAGACCAGCCAACACTGAAATATTTGAGCAGTCACTCCAAAGTGAGTGGAGTGGTTCAGAGAGTTCTTGTTAGCTGTTACAGAGATCTGTGCACCATAGATCTATCTTTTTAAATCTTTTCCATATTTTTAAATTTCTTTTTCTATAAGTTCCTAACTTTAGTGTGTTAAAAACTGCCACCATCATGATAGAATTGTTTTATTTTTTATTTTATTATTTTTTTTTGTTTGAAGCTCTAATATATATCACATGTTCAGGTTTGTCTCTCCTTGACAGTCGGCAGTACTCATGGGAGATTCCTCAGTGTGGCATTGGGACCATGGCAGTGATGGGGGCTTTACCACTTTGGGAAAAATGTGAGGCGTTGCTAGGGCTTCTCCAGGCAAGAAACCAGGCAAGCTTTTGCCCCTGGCAAATGATGTTTTCTTTGAACTATCATAAGTATGTATTTAACTGGGCCAGGGAGGATTAGGAGTATTGGGGGAGGGCACTGGGTTTTGGTAGGTTTCCTCAGTTTTCTCCCCCTCCCCCATATTTTAATTTAAACATTTCCAGGCATACAGAACAATGGAAATCTATAGTGAACACTCAGTCATCTACCACCTAAGTTCCACAATTAATATTTTACTATACTTGCTTTATCACATATCCTGCCACCATTCCATCCCTCAAACTTTTTTAAAATGAAAATATATAAACACATAGAAAAACTGAAAGAATAGGACAAAGAACATTCTTGCATCTTCTTCATAAAGTCAACAATTGATCATGTTTTGTTATATTCTTCTCTCTCCCTGAACTATTTGAAAGATAGTTTCAGACTTCATTATATTTCAGCCCCAGATAATCCAGCACACATAGGAATAAGGGTGTTATGCTGTATTACCACAATATTATTGTCAATAATAATTTTGCCTGATGTCATCAAATGTCCCATCTACATTAAAGGTTCTCCCAATTTTCCCAACATCTAAATTTTTAAAAATCAGAACCTGAAGTTTTTCACATTGCATTTGTGTCTTTAGCATCTTTGATCTAGAACAGTTCTGATTTTAAGAAAAAAAAACTTTTAAATTTGAATTAAGTATAGATTTATAAGAAGTTGCAGTGGAGGGAGATTCCATGTACCCTTCACCCATTTTCTCCCATGGTTACACCTTGCTTAATGATAGTACAATATCATAACAAAAATTGATACTGGTACAGTGTATGCATATAGTTTTATGCTATTTCCCCACAAAAATAGGAAGAGGTAGATTGTTCTAACCACCACCATGGTGAAGATCGAGAACTATAAAATCACCACAAAGATCTACTAATATCAGTGATTTAGCAGTTTGAGTGAATGTAGAAACCATACCTCCTGTTGTGGACTGAATGCCCCCCTCCCCCAATACCTATGATGATATCCTTATCCCCAATGTGATGATACTAGGAAATGGGGCTTTGGAGAAGTAATTAGGACCTGAGGGTGGAGCTCCCATCAGTGGTGTTAGTGCCCTTATAAGGGTCTTGAGGGAGCTCGTTTTCTCTTCTTCTTTGTACCATGTAGTGGTGGTGGGGGCACAGCAAGAAGACAGCCATCTACAAACCAGGAGGATGACTTTCACCAGACACTGGATCTGTTGGCACCTTGATCTTGGACTTCCAGGCTCAAGAACTGTGAAAAATAAGTGCCTGTCCTTTTAGGCCGGTGAGTCTATGATATCCTGCTATAGCAGCCTGACCTACGACACCAAATTTTAAGCCCTTTTAGTCTCTCTGTTTATGACAGAATAGTCTTAAATATTTGCTCTACATACACTGACATCCACGTCATACAATGTTAGTTCTTGGCTTTGACCATCAAACATAATTTAGACAACTCAAGAGGAGAGAAAGTCTATTGTATGTAGCTGTGATTTTGCTTTTACAATGGTTTTTTTTTCTCCCGCATATTTTTAGTTTCCTTCTTTTATCACTTCTTTGCTGAGACTATTTTTCAGTTGTTGCAAGGGTTCATAATTGCTCATTAAAGTATCTTTATGATGGCTGCTTTAAAATTCTTGTAAATAATTCCAGCTTCTGTGTGATCTTGATGTGGATGTGCTTTGATTAACTTTTCTCTTTCAAGTTAAGGTTTATCTGGTTCTTGGTCTGACCTGTAACTTCCAGTTGTACCCTTGACATTTTTGGTATTGAGTTATGAGACTCTGGAATCTTAATTACATATATTTTTAAAAATATTTTATTTATTTATTCAAGAGAACACACACACACACAGATACACACACACACACACACACACACACAGAGAGAGAGGCAGAGACACAGGCAGAGAGAGAGGCAGGCTCCACGCAGGGAGCCGGACGTGGGACTCGATCCTGGGTCTCCAGTGTCACGCCCTGGGCTGAAGGCGGTGCTAAACCTCTGAGCCACTGGGCTGCCCTAATTAAATATGTTTTAGTAAATTTCCCTTGCCTTGCTGTTACATGATGGGAGAAGGGGTGCCACTTCAGTACTACCATGTGAGGGTGAATGTCCAGGTCCCCCAGTTGGCATCCCTTAGCACTCTGGGAATAGAACGGTGCCACTTACCACTTGGAAGAGGTGGGATTTCAGGATTCCCACCAGGCCTCCACTGATACTACCTAGACTAGGAGGGGAGAGGTCCTTTTTGTTGTTTGCACATGGTTTCTTCCAGGGGTAGGGCGGAAGGCCTTGCTACCTCTACGTGATGGTGCAAGTTTGGTTGCCCACTCTGTCAGATACACCTGGGTAAAGCAGGGAGGAGCCCCACTTTGCAGGCAGACAAAGACAGAACCCCGGTGTCCTCCCTCAGTCTTTTCCTGAGTGGTAATCTGTGGCCCTTTGAATATTGTGTTGCATAAGTGAACTCTTATTGGCTTGATGAAACTAGAGACTAAGTGACAAATTTCTCCACAAATTCCCATTTCCTGGGATCACTTCTATTTTTGTCCTAACACGATCCTGGGTTGTCACTCTAATGTATTGTGGTGTTTTTAATTTTGTAATACAAAATTCTCACTTTATGTTTTGACATAAAATGCTCTGGGGTGGTATTTTATTAAAAAGTTACAAAACTTCTGCCTATTTTCAGATGTTCGTATGTAGGGTCCCTGTTGATTAAAAAAAAGAACAATTGATATTTTTAGATTAGCTATAATGTCTGGAATTTTGACCCAGTATAATTGAGTGTTGTATTATTTTGTTTATGAAAAGAAAAAAATCTAATGTATCTAGTGGCTGGGTGCATGGATTTCTTTTTCACCCTTCTCCTGTGTCTGGTGTTCAGGTTATAATTTTTAATATAAATATGTCCATAGATTTTTAGGCTTTGTTAAATTTTTGAGAATGGAGTTTCAGGAATATGTCTAAACTTTCCTAAAATACTAGGTTAGTTTCCTTCATAGTCCAAATTTTCCTAACAGGCTAGGCTCTTTTTTTTTTTTTTTATCTCTAAAATTGTGCCTTACAGATTTCTTAGTATTGCACTGGGCAGGGAGAGGAATCACTATTAAAGCAAAAAACTTATCTTCAGTTAATATTATTTATTGATTAAGACCTATGACTTGTACCTGAGCCCAGGCTAAGTGTGAACATCATGCAAATTGAGAGCAATAGTTTTTACTTTTTCCAAATATATGTTGCATAATGTTTACTTCCATGAGTCAGGGCAACTTAAGTAGATAACCCAGATAGAAGGAACTGGGAAGCAGGAAACCTGTGTCTTGGCACATGTTTCATTGCTGAACTTTGTTGGGTGGCTTTAGCCAAATCCTGTAACCTCTTGGGGCCTCAATTTCCTTAACTGTCAACGAGAATAAAAGTATTCATCTTTTCTGACTTGCACAGTTTTGGTTAGAGAAAAATTAAAGTTGTGCCATAAGTATAAATAATATTGCTAAAGACTATCCACATCTTCTTATTTAGTTTAAAAAAAAAAAAAAGCATCTGTAAACACTCCCAGCTTTTCAGCTTCTTTTGGTGTCAAAAATATCTTTGAGCAAAGTGAATTCAAATAGTGCTCGGGAGAGCCATAAACATTTTTTCAGACTTCATTGACATGGTCGACTATGTCCATTTTTGCCATGAGTGAGAAACCAAATTTGTTTTTCTCTCCTGCACCCTCTGATTCTTTAGTCGTAAGGCTGCTGGTTGCGTCACCCATGCGGATTCGGGCAGAGGCCTCGCACATGGTTTACAGAACTGTGCAGCAGACATACATGGATCGAAATAGCTGTGATTAGAAAATCAGTCTCACGTTTAGGAAATCCGCAGAAGCATGTGCATTCTCTGACTTGTCCCAGAAGCACAATAAAAGTAAACCAACTGGTCTTGAAGTAAGGACAATTACAAAAACACAAATTTTGAAAAAAAAATGAACACAGAGATTTGAATCGTAAATATTTATTTCTAGAGAAACAAGGCACACTCATTTCCAGTTTCAGAGGAAAGCATTCGCGGTAGCGAGACCACACCAACCATACTGGTGTGTTGACATGGGGATTTCTGCATAAGGCCAACTGTAGGAGGCCAGGAGCCCTGCTGCCACCCCCATGGTCGGCAGGATCTCTTCTGTCTTTGAACTGGTTCTTAGATGTGGCAAGGAGCTAACAAAGAATCCCTGTCAACTTCATCTACTGTTTCTAATCTTCAGAATCTGAAATTAGCAAGTGAGCCAAAGTTGGCTAGTACATGGACTTTATCCGTAGATATTAAGGTCATTTTACAATTGGCAGCAGAGCACATTTTTGAATGGCAGAAAAAATGTAAAGCAGTGTTTAGAGTTTTCTTTGTGTGTCTACTATTGGCTTACTTCCCTGTCACGTAAATCACTCTGAGCTGTACAATAGGTATGGGCCAGAAAGATGAGGAACATGACTATCAGTGAGGATCTGTTAGTGTAGCCTGCGGAGGCCAGGCGAAATCCATTCTGACTTTTCCAGCTTGTTGGTTTCATTGTTTTCTACAATGGGTGATTGTCTTCAGCCTGCTTGGCTGGCACCAGGTCCTTTGAGGTTCCCAGAAAATCCACATGTAAATGTGCAGCCAGAAAGTTGGGCTTAATGTCTGGTGTATTCCTTGGTACACATTCTCCTCTGGCCTGGGAGGCATGCCTCTAAGTGATGAACAGAAATTACCTTAATTGAAAGTACTTCTGTTGGCAGGATGATTTCAGAGCCTACCTCCCTTTGAAAACAAACCCTTACGTGCTCCTCAGGGTTCTGGAATCCCTCATTTTCTCATGAGAACCCTTCCTTCCTTAGCAAGAGCTGATTTTTAGATGCAGACCTAGGAGATAAGCTAGGAGGAGATATTTTATTGAGTCCTTACCATGTGCCAAACATTGTCTGAGAGATGGTGTCCAAGGATACTATTCTCATTTTCTTACATGAAGAAATGGAGGGTGGAAGTATACATTTGCGCCAGGTGACGCGGTATATCATTGAACTAGCCTTCAATTCTGGGTTCTTCAGACACCAAAATCTATGCACTCATAAGACCCTCTACTACTTCCCAGTACTTGAGGTTTCTGGTTGTCCTGCCCAGAAGGATGAAGACTCCTGGGGAGGGAGAGAGTAGGTAAGAGGGGTAGGCTGAGAAAGCTCTGGGCCTTCCAAGGGGTACTGAGCACAGGCCAAGGAATGATGAAGATGAGGATCTGTGGCCTTCAGCCTCTGCTCCTACTCGATGGGGCAATCTGCCACAGGTCTCATTCAGGATGGAGCTCCTTCTGGGAGAACGGGGAGCAGGAGCATATGTCTGATTCTTGCCTGCATGAGAGCTATTGTCCTCATCTTCCAGGGGGAGAAGGTGTGGCTTGTTTGAGGAGGGCAATGTGGTATGTGAGAGGTTCCTTTGCATTTCTGCTCATTTAACTACAAGCTTGTGAACCTGAATAATGTTGAAGCACTCACCACATTGAGGACTTGATGACAGAGTAGACAGTGAAGCCTCAGGTGGGCCTCTGGGTGCTGTCCTGATGGGACATGGCTAAGACATTCAGCTAACCTTCGAGGTCCATCTTGCAGTAGAGGCACTAATGATCAGTGTGGCCAAAATACAGCTGGAGAAGGCAGTAAGAGGAACTTAGGTCCCCCAGACTAGACTCTTTCAGGACATGGCCTCAGACTCTGGCCTCCACAGCCTGGTCCAGGGATGTCTCCTAGGTGCTCGTACAGAAACCTCACTTAGAGCACTTGTAACACTGGGATAATGTCATCTCTTCTAGATTGCAGGCTCCTTGAAGACCTGGGCCAGTTCTGTTTGTCTCAGCACTCCCTATGTCCTTTGTGGTACCTGAGCCCGAGAACATGTTCCTAGCTGAGTGGGAAGCCAAAAAGCCTTGGCTTGATTGATTATGAGGGTGAGGAAAACTTCATAAGGAAAGACGGTAACTAGTTAACTGTTTCTGGAAAGAGTCTCCTTTTGATCATTTGAGAACCATGTGTGTAAAGTGAAGTAGAAGGAGCTGTCTACTGCCTGAGTGATGGGGGCTAGCTGGAAGGGACTATTTCAGGAAAAGGAATAGCGGCTTTGCTCTGGACAAATCCTATATTGCTTTTTCAAATAATAATCTGCTAGTACGAAGACTGTACCTTTGATTTCCATCTTGCCTTGTATTTAAATGAAACACTTAAAATGAAATCCTTGAAAATTTAGAAGGCAAATAAAGTGGTCCTGCTAATTTAATGAATACCAAGCTGTAAATGTAACTTTTATGGAGTGTCAAGCACTCACTGAGGATCCTGCTAACCAGAGGGAAAGGAGGGGGCCGAGGTGTGTGATGACTCATCACATGAGTGAGCATGCAGGGTCTCTGTAGAGAAGTGGGGCTCTGCTATTAAGGAATGATCCAGAAACCTTAGCCCTGTGAATTGTCCCTTCCAATTGCCTTCTTGTCTTTCTCCATGAGACTGGAGAATGGCGTGGCTGTCAGTAAACACTCATCCGCCCTGGGTTGGTGAACGTCTCCCTCTGGTACTCTGTGCCAAGAGGTCCATATTGAAGACAAATCCGATGCCCTCTGTGGTATGCGGCCTATCTACAAAGCTAGTCAGAGTGCAGCAGAGGGAGGGCCAGTCTGTCCTCCGGGGCGTCCTTTCTGTAATCCCCTTGTCACAGCCACCTCCGAACACTGCTCGCCCTGACAGAGGGGCCGTGATGGGCAGCCTGTCAAATAGATTGTGAGTGCATTAGCAGGATTAGCAGAGAAGGCTAATATTGCAGCATTCCCCAAGTTCATTCACAGCGTCTGAGACTGGGCTGTTCAGCTGCTAAACTGGACAGACACAGGCTCCAGAATTAATGTCACATCAGGGACTGGCCCTGAAGTGGTCAGGACAACAGTCCCATACGTTTGACTTGTGTTTATGTATTATTATTTCATAACAGAGCTTAATTTGTAATATAAGGATGCTAAGTATTCTTTTTTTGCATCTGATTGATAAAGTAGCTGAAATACTTCAGTAGCCCCTCGAAACCAGATGCTTTGTTCTTGGCAGTTGTCGAAGTATTGCTAATTTTATTTCTGCTTGTTAAAGTAATATACGCTGATTTTGGGAAAAAATGGGTCAGAAAAGTATAAGGGAGAAATTTAGAATACTCAATTCTTTGACCAGATTTTACCTCTCATGCCATTCTGATATACTTTTGTGTAGTCTTTCTTCCATGCATATCAAGTAAAATTGTGAATATATTGTATACTTGGTTTTGATTCCTTTTTAAAAACTAAGTATTATATCTTAAACATTTGCCAGTTTTCTTGCACCTTTAATGAAAACACCTATTAATACTTTGTGTGAATGTATTTGCATTAGTTTTTTTATTGGTGTGTAAGAAATCACCACAAAGTCGGCACTTTCAAACAATAGCCATATATTATAATGCTCACAGTTCTATAGGGTGGGAGTCTGGCATGGCCTGGTTGGGGTCTCTGCTCACATCTCAGAAGGCCAAAAGCAAAGTGTCAGCTGGGTAAGGTTCTCTGAAGGCTCTGGGAAAAATTGCTTCCAAGCTCATTCTTGTGGGCAGAATTTAGTTCCTCAAGGTCGTATGGTTGAGGTCCTCTCATCCTTGCTGGTTGTTGGCTACGGAGTACTCTTAGCAGCTGGAGGCCACCGGTCTTCCTACATGTGGCCTCGCTGATCTGCAAGCTGGCAATTGTGCATCGCATCCTTATTGTGTTTGGACTTTCTGGCTGCTTCTGTGACCAACTGGAGAAAACTCTTCATTTTAAAGGGCTCATATGATGAGACTATGCCCAGCAGAATAATCTCATTTTGAAAACAACTGTCGTATAACATGACCTAATCAGGGGAATAAACCCCATTATATTGACAGTCAGCAGGACTGTAAGGGCATGTGTACCAGGGTAGAGAAATAGCGGGGCCGTCCTACATATCTACTTAACATAATATTTTAATTTAACAGGTTTTTTTTTTTTAAGCTGGGCTTATTTCTAACTTTTTGTTATTGTAAGTGATGTTTTTATCTACCCGGTGTTAATGTGATAGGTGAAGAATGATATTTTGTTATTTGTGTTTTTGTTTCTAATGTAATTGAACACTCAGTTTCATGTGTTAGCTATTTGTCTTATTATATGAATTGTTTCTTTTCTTTTTGGGGGTTTATTTTCAAATTGATATGTAATGTTCTTGAATAGTAAGGACATTATAACTCTTTGCTAATTTTGTTACAACCAACTATTTTATCTTTCTTTGTGTACTTTTGATGTACAAAGGTTTTATTTTTTTTATTTTTTTTATTTTTTTTTATTTTTTTATTTTTTTAATTTTTTTATTTATTTATGATAGTCACAGAGAGAGAGAGAGGCAGAGACACAGGCAGAGGGAGAAGCAGGCTCCATGCACCGGGAGCCCGATGTGGGAATCGATCCCGGGTCTCCAGGATCGCGCCCTGGGCCAAAGGCAGGCGCCAAACCGCTGCGCCACCCAGGGATCCCTGTACAAAGGTTTTAAATACATATGTACATAATTCCATTTATGTCTTCCTTTCTGTTTTGCCTTTGATGTCACATTTAGAAAATCCTTTTCCATCTCAAGATTTTAGAAATATATTGATTACATTTCTCTATTTTATAAATCCATTATTTGTATTTAAACTTTAATGTACATGGATTTGTTTTGATATATAGTATGAGGTACATACTTAAAATTCCCTCCCGCAAACTTATTAACCAGTAGCCTAATACTTAATAAATAACTCATCCTCAGTGATTTCAAATGCAATTTTCATACTTGACCTCTTATGGTGTCTTTTCATTCTGTTCAGTTGTTCTGCTTTGCAGATTGGTGTCACAGTATGCACTTTTGGTTATTATATTTTGAAATAAATTCAGATACATTAAAATGTAAATTCCTCCTTTCTTTCTTTAGTTTTCAATATTTTATTGGCTCTTTTGCCCTAATGTGTTCACAATTTTCTGGTGGAATTTTGATTTGAAGTGTATTGACTTCATAATATTTATGTTGAAGAAATGGTGGTTTTGCAATATATAATCTTCCCATTGTAGCCATATAGGATGTCTCTCTAAATTAGAATTTTCCTGTGTGTTTCTCAAGAGAGTTTTATTCTTCTATTTGCATAAAATTTCATATTTACAGAAAATTTGCTGGAATATTACAAATATTTTTTCCCCTGAACCATTTAAAAACAAGTTGCTGGAAGATTTCAGTGTACTACTATCAAAATCAGTCAGGACACTAACATCTATGTATTATTGTCACCTCACCCAGAGATCTCACTCCAGTTTTTCCAGTGTGCCTAACTATGGCTTTTAGGGAAACAGGATCTAGTCCAGGATCACGTCTTGTATCTAGTTATGCATCTTTTGTCTCTTTCAACCTCAGTTTCTCAGTCTTTCTGTGACTTTCATGACCTTATCACTTTTGAAGGTCATGGGCCAGCTATGTGGTAAAATGTCCCCCATTTGGGGTTTGCCTAATATGTCCCCATGATTTGATTTGGATCATGCCTTCCTGGCAGGAGTGTAACAAAAGTAATGCCATTAATGCATCCTATGAGGAGGCACACTGATTTGTCCAGTACTGGTGACTCAACTTTTGATCATTTGATTAACTTGTGTCTGCCAGGCTTTACCCCCTTAACCTTACCCTTTCTCCATCTGTAATTAGTAAGTGTTTTGTGGGAGATACTTTGAGACCACACTGTTGTTAAAGTATTTGGAACTTTGTTAGGTGCTACTGGAATTAGTGTTTAGTTCAGCCTATTTTGTCCCCCTATTGGGGGGAAAAGAAACCAAAGCCCTTGCTTAGTACTCTGCCTAATGCTCCACGAATTATGAGGTTTTCTACTTTGCTGTGGCAACAGGCATTATTTCCAGGTGTGTATGAACTCTAAGCCATGCTCTTGCTGACCCTTTCTGGTGGTTATTACCCCAGCCTTGGGCAGTTTCCCGACACCATGAAGATGTGAGAGAGACTCCCCACATCTCCAGAATGCTCTTTCTGCAGCTCTTTCCTTGCTAGCTCTCTTCCCTGGGAGCTCACCGGAGTTTCTGTTCTGTTCCTCAACTCAAAAGAATCTGGGCTCTGACTGGACCCTGCCTCCCAGTCCCAAAGCCTACAAACTCTCAAGGCAGCAGTAGGGCTAGCCTCAGTTTTTCCCATTTCTCAGGAACCCCTGTCACTTGTTGCCTGATATCCTGTGTCCTGAACATGATTGTTTTCATATATTTTGTCTGGCTTTGTAGTCCTTTCATGCAGGGTGAGAAAAAAATGGTCCCTGTTATTCCATATCGACTGGAAAGAACACTTCTGCATTTTGGATGAACCAAATACATCATTATTTTCCAAGCATTTATTAAAATGTAGAAATGTTGTGCACTGCGCTGAATGGCCCCAGGATGCTGTGATTTTTTTTTTTTTAAATGTCACTTGTTGTTGTCCATCTTCTCCTTCCTCAGCTATTGCTTGCCACTGCTATGAGCTCCAGGCCAACTCTCCAGTAGTTTATGGGTCACCTCTCCTGTAGGGCAATTTCTTAGATAGGGTTAGTAGGTTCTAAATGAGTGTTTGAAGATCTCTTCTAGGAATTAAAAACGTGAACTATGTCATATGTATTTGGACACTTTCTTGCTTCCTTTCTGGTCTTTGGCCACAGTTCCATAGTTGAGTCTGCTAAAGCACTGCTTTCTGAATAAATGAGATATAGTGCCACTTCAGAGCTCTGTATGGGAATTGTGTTTATTGGTGAGCCAGGGGTGGGAGTGGTGCTATTGCACTCTTGCTGGATCATAGAATAATTTCTGTATTAGTTTTCTAGGATTGTCATAACAAAGCACTGTGAACTAAGTGGCATCTTAAAATGATAGAAATGTATTGTTTCCCAGTTCTGGAGGCAACAAATCTGCAGCCAAGGTATTGGCAGAGCAATGCTTCCTCTGAAACCTGTAGGAGAATTCTTTGTTGCCTCTTCTTAGCCTCTGGTAGTTTGCCAGCAGTCTCTGGTTCCTTGGCTTGAAGCTGCAGAACTTTATTGTCTACCTTTGTCATCACATGGCCTTGTCCCCATGTGTCTCTGTGTCTTCAGATGGACATCTGCTTGTAAGGACACCAGTCATGTTGGATTAGGGACCCACCCTACTAGAATATAATCCCATTTTAATTCAACTAATTACATCTATAACAACCCGTTTTGCAAATAAGATCAAAATATGAGGTATATTAGGGGTAGGACTTTAGTTTTTTTTTTTTAAGGTATACAATTTAACACTTAAGAATTAGTATAGAATATTGGGTGAATTTTTTACTAGAAACTGAATGAACACCCAGAGTGGTAGGCTTTGAACCAAAAGAAGATGACACAGGTGTCAACAAACATTAGGAAAACTGGTTGGGTGGCATGCTAGCAAGGAGTCCTGTACCAGGTTTGACTCCCAACTCCTGCAGATAGGAATGCAGAGATATCAGTATCCTAGTGTTAAGCCCATATCTGAAATTTCCTGATGGAAAATCCTTTGCCCAAGCTTTGGCCAGTGGCCTTGTGCCTCAATGAGTGCTGCAAACAAAGGGCAGATCTTAGAGCTGAAGCTTCTCTGACAAGTGATCATGGCAGCTGTGACCATGCAGAGTGTTGGGAAATCTGCTTCTCCCTTGCTCAGTCTCTTAAATACACAATACAGTATATTAACTACAGTCACCATGCTGTATGTACTCTCCAGAATTTCTTAATCTTGCTCGAAGTTTGTCCCCATTTCTCCCACCCCCAGCTCCCAGGAGCCACCATTCTACTCTCTATTTCTATGAGTTTAGCTTTTTTGGATAAGGTGAGATCATACAGTATTTCTTTTTATGATTTATTTATTTTACTTAGCATAATACTCTAAGGTCCACCTATGTTGTTGCAAGTGGGAAGATTTCCTTTTTTATGGCAAAATAATATTCCATGATATCTATCTATCTATGTCCATATATCTATATGATATAGATATATCACATTTTCTATATCTATCTGTTGATTGTCATATAGGTTGTTTCCATGTCTTGGCTATTGTGTATAACATTGCAATGAACATGGAAGTGCAGATATCTCAAGATAATTTATTTTCTTTCAGATATGTATCCAGGGTGAGATTGCAGGATCATATAGTATTTCCATTTTTAATTTTTTGAGGGAATGCCATACTGATTTCCTTCGGCAAAGTGGTTGTGCCAATTTACGTTCCTACCAACAGTGTCCAAATCTCTCTCTAGTTTTAATATATTCTCAGCCATTATTTGCTTAAATAAGCTTTTGTCCATTTCTCCCTATTTTCTGCCTCTGGGACTCCAATAATGCACGATTATTTTTCTTAATGGTATCCCATAGTCTATATAGGCTTTCTTTTAATATTTCGAATTCTTTTTTATTTGTTTTCTCTAACTGGACAAGTTCAAAAGATCTGTCTTCCACCTCATGCTTCTTTCTTATATTAATTCAGTCTGCTATGGACATTCTATGAAAATTTTAATTTCATTCATTATATTCTTTAGTTCCAGAACCTGTTTTTAAAAATGATTTCTATATCTCTAATAGACTTCTCATTCTATTATCATTTTGCTGATTTTGCTGAACTGCCCTTCTGTGTTTTCTTAAAATGACTATATTGTATTTTTATTGGACGATTTATTTTGAGGTTGGTTATTAGAAAATATTATTTCTTTGGTGGTGTTATGCTTACTTAATTTTTAATTTTCTTTGAAGTTTGTATTCACAGTTAAAGAAATAATCACCTCCTCTTGTCTTTATTCACTGGCTTTGGGAAATATCTTCCATGACCCATATTAGGGATTCTCAGCCTTTTTTTCAGATATTTTATATTGATATTTCCACTCCACAATTCTTGTTCCAGCATAGAGGGTGAATTCCTAAGATTGTATGCTGCCTTTTAATCCTGCAAAACCAGACTTGGGCTGTCAGCTTCCCATTTGCTTTCTCTATGACTGTGGTGAATGCTCATATTGGGTGCTTTATCACAATCCTGCAGAATTGGGCTGGCTTTTGCATGTACTCACTAGCTGTCTGCAAAGGCTCATTTTTGTTGTCATAGGGATTGTGTTCAGGGAGCTGGCCACAGGATGGTGGAGTGGGGTTTTGGTTGAGGTTGAAATGCCTTTGGAGTACCTGTGGACCAGCAAGAGGATCTGTAGGTAACATATTCCCAATGGCTCATTGGTTGGCTTCCTGATGGAGTGTGTAACATGGTTAGTAGGATATATATTTCTTTGATGCCCTCCAAGAGGCCTGGCTGCTCTTAGACACTCCCTACTCCCTACTTAGTACTCAGAGATCTGAGTGAAATGAGAAAGAGTTGGGTCTCTTTGGTAGTGTCCCACATATCTTGGGAAGCTGGATGCTCACTCAGGTGCACTTACTTTCCCTTGTGGGAGAGGTCACAGTCTGAGAAGATCTCTCTTGGCAATGAGCTGTGCCACTTTGGGGGAGGGGTAACGTAGGTAAAGTTAAACTGTTCCTCTTACCCTCTTCAATGCATCCAATCTCTATCTCTCTCTATATATACCTATATATCTATATCTATATCTATATCTATATCTATATCTATATCTATCTTTATCTATATCTATCTCCAGCTGTGTGCTGGAGCTTCTCCACTGGACTCCCAGACTTCCACAAAGGCACTGTAGTTCATGGGTGATTAAATCAGTGCTTTTGGAGAGGAAGATGGTGTAACACTATCAATTCCATTATGTTGGTGATACCAATTTTTTCAGACATTATTTCTTGAGTACTTATATGCCAGACACTATTCTAGGCCCTGGAGTTTTTATAATAGTCTAGGGGGAAGATAGAAGTTTGGAACCTTGGATGCTTTTTCCTGATTTAGGATTGAAACACAAAGCTGGACTACAGTGGTGTCATGAGGGCAGTGGCCGGGCCTCCCAAAGAGCAACCCCTAGAGGACATATACCAGGTTCATCTACTTGGCCAACACATGCTTCTCTGCTCTGCCCAGTGCTGCAACCAGAGGTAAAGGATTTTATACTGCACAGCAAAGCATCAATTAGGACCAAAAGCAATGTAACTAACACAAGTTACATTGTGCAGAGCACATTGTCGTTTTACATTTTGGTTTGCCTAAAATAGCTCACTGCATTAGATGCCTGTCTTAAGTTCCTATACCTCAATATGTGGTATTAACTCCAATAGAAAATATGCAACTGACCCAAAGACAACATAGTTTAAGAAATGTAATATTTTATTTGCATCATATTTTAGAAAGCTGTTTTTTGTTGAGGAATGGGGTAACCACTACTGGACATTTTACTTTGCCTTGGGGATACAACTCTAAGAGCTGAAGTTTATACCATAATTTGGCTAATCTACTCAGATTCAGCATCTGTACTCCTTTAAGTGGCATTTAATATTACAACAGGAAATCTTTACTGTTTTTCTATCATAAAGGAACATTACTAGACTCTACTTATTATGGGCTCAAATTGGCTTACCATCTCTGATGAGCTGTGGAAGAAATGGAAACAGATAGTGAGTGAGTGGAGAAGGGATGCTTGTGTGATCAATCTTGCATCCCACAAGTGTTATGAGCCTGCAGCATGCATTTCAGGTGTGCAGATGAGGGCTCAGATCTTTGTAGAGCTCCCTGAGATGGAGAAAATGATTTCCCTCTCTCAGGATGGTTGCAATGCTTAAATGAGATAACATACACAATAAACCTGACACAGAAGAGGTACTCAGTAAAAACAATTTACTCTCCTTTCTTATGTACTGCATTAGGAATTCAATTTTCTTCAGTATTTTTTTTAAAGTTAAAATTGAACCAATTAATTTCTTATTCCTAGCAACCAGGTCTGGCACATAGAAGGTGATCAGTGGAAGTGTGTGAGGGATGATCCATTCGTGGTGCTTTGTGTAAAGGTGTTTCCTGTCCACATGCCTTTGTAGGTTGGAGATTCAGCACTGTCTCCCAGCTCTTGAGTGTCACACACAAACAGGTTAGACTTGGCTGGTTAGGGTCTTTCCATGTAAGGCTCCTGGAAGAGTTTTTCACATTGCAGTATTAGAGCCATTTAATGCACATGCTCTGTGTTTAAATCCACCTTTCAAATACCTGGCCACATTCTGTGTGCCTGGAACAGTACCAGAGTTTAGAAATTCAGGAAAGAATTAGAACATATCCTCTATTCTTAGGAAATCATTATTTCAGTAGCAGAGAAAGTATACATATACACACATATGTGTGTGCACGCACACACACACGCATATGCGTGCACATGTATGTACTCATGCATACATATACATATATGCTTGTGTATGTGTCTGTGTATATTTTGAGAGGTAGCGTCCTAAGATAAGGGGCAACACTCAATATGAGAGATCCAAAGTTGTAAATATGTTGACCACATTTTATTTATTTATTTTTAAAGGTTTTATTTATTTATTCATGAAAGACCCAGAGAGAGAGAGAGAGAGAGAGAGAGAGAGAGAGAGGCAGAGACACAAGCAGAGGAAGAAGCAGGCTCCATGCAGGAAGCCTGACATGGAACTCAATCCCGGGTCCCCAGGATCACGGCCTGGGCCGAAGGCGGCGCTAAACTGCTGAGCCACCAGTGCTGCCCTGTTGACCACATTTTAATGTCAAAATTAGGATACATGGACCGATATGAACATAACTCCATAGAAAGTCAAAGGAATGATGCTTAAAGTTGGGGTAGTTCCAGGATCAAGGCTTCCCCCGTAGGGGTAATTCTTGTCCTCAATGAGTTTATAGTCTAGTTAGAGAGTCATGTGCATATCCTTGGATGAAAGCTCTATGATATATGTCATAGAGGCAAGAGGAGGACCCAAAAAGAGGTATGGTTTCTCAGGGCAATGGGAGATGAAGAAGGGTGGGTAGAGTTTGATGTCAGTGAGTAGCAAAGGATCTGGGAGAAGAGGGAATGCTGGGTCTCGAAGGATGTTGGAAAAAAGCCTGGCCACAATCTTTCCTAAGCAGGGAGATCAAAGAGCCTTTCTTAGATTTAAGACAATGAGGTACACATCATTGGGGTGCCAGGTGCTTCTGTGGCCAAGGACTTTGCAGCTTGTCTGGCTGGCCCTCAGAAACATGGTTGAGAGAAGACATGCGGGATTGATTAGAAAACTGCTATGCTTGGGAAAAAATGTAGATTTCAGAGACATGAAAATGAAAACATGCAAGCATTTGTAAATGGAATGTGCCTATCATTGTGGTTTATGTGCCCAGAGACCTTGTGAGCAATCTATAGATATGGCTGGAGAAAAATCCTTCAGAGGCTCCTTTCTCTCCCTTGCACAATGATGGTTTTCTCCTTGGGTGGCACCTGATGGTTGCCATATTTTCCTTTCTGAGATAGGACCTTCCTGTCACTGATTGTTATCAGGAAATGAACTGGTGGCCCACTAAACTAGGGCTTCATAGGGCTCTTGGGAGGAAACCTTATTATATGTGTATGTGGGGGTAAAGATAGTATTGTAAAGAGATCAAGGATCCACTCTGGAGACTTAGTTGTTGACATTTGGAAAGTTACTTGATCTCTTTGGTTCTTAGATTCTTCATCCATTAATGGAAATCATACCTATCTTGTCAAGTTCTTTAGAGGACTGAATAGAATAGCAAAATAAATTAGTACAATGCTTGGCACACATTGGGCATTCAATAAATCCCACCTGTTATTATTGCTGTTTTTTGGGGAAAGAAGCTAGTGTGATATGGGTACGTCTGAGTGTAGTTAGAACATAAAATTTCTTGGGGTGGGGGGCACACACAATCACACACATTGCTGTCCGTAGTGCTGAACCATTATTGTATGGGGCATGGATGTAGCTCCTAACCCCAGGCCACCATTGATGGCTGCTCAGTGTCTCCCAGAAAATCTGAGCCAGCAATGTCTAATGAAGAGACTCAGATGGTAGAGAAACAGACTGATAGTGGCATTTGGATAAGTCACTGAGAAATTCCTTTGGACAGAAAGAGAGATTTTAGTCTCTCTTAGATTTATATTACCAAAGAAAAAGTCCAAACTGACATGGCTCAAAATGCCACAAGATGTGCTGTGTGACGGAGGGCTGTGCATGTGTTAATGTGAATGATAAGTTTGGGTAGTCAGCAGAACCCTGGAGGGGTAGAGCTTGTTTAAGTGTAGTATCATTATCAGTTGGGTTAAAACAACATTTTAATAGACATTTACACATTTTGGCTCAATAAAATATTTGTAATTTGCACAATGTCATGGAACAAAACTATTACTTTATGATGTGTGTGGTCAATTGCATGTACTGTTGAAAATCAAAGCACACTTCTGAGTGTAGTAAGTTTTTTTTTTTTTTTTGAGAATTGGAAGTTTTTAAGACAAATGTCTTCTCCCACATTCATCACCTTTTGGTGATGACTTTGGGTATATTGTTTGCTCTGAGCCCTTGTTCTCTATTTGACTCATCTCACAAAGGCCCAACAGCTTGTGTAGCCTACCTCCTAATATCTACCCATTGGTCAATTTATCCTTCCTTGGATACTTGGATACTTGATACTTGGATCAGTAATCCATCCATCCATCCATCCATCCATCCATCCATCCATCCATCCACCAATTAACCAATTGTCAAACATGTAATTATTGAGCATCCACTGCATATTATACACTCTGGTGCTTTGTTGTATGTTTCACACCAAATAGAGTAGCTTGTCTAACCTACCTGTTATGATGACAAACCCTGACTTTGACAGCCCTTCCAGAATCTTCTGGTGCTATATTTATTCCTTTTTAAACAACATTTATTAGGCTCTTACTATAAGCCACATACTGTTCTAGGTAGTGGGGATACAGCAATAAATAATGCTACCTAGTGTCTGATTGGTTCTTTTTGTGACATTAACCCCCTGCAGTTCATTGTCAATATAGCCAGAGGTCCTTTTATTTTTTTTATTTTTTTATTTTTTTATTTTTTTTTTTTCCAGAGGTCCTTTTAAACCTAAGTCATGTCATGTTATTTCTCAGCTCATAGTCTCCTGATCTCACTTAGTGGGGGATAGTGGTGGAGGTGATAAGAGTTTGCATCTCTCTTTATGTTTTGAAAGTATAGCCTCTGGGACTTACAGACAGATCAGACATTGAATATGACCAGAAGAGAGGAATCTGTAATATCTCCAAGGAATTTATCCTTGGCAACTAGAAAGATAGAGTTACCAATTACTGAGTTGGAGGAGACTGATAGGAGCACAGGTGGAAATGATAACTCTAAATCTTGTTTTGGACTTGACAATTTTGATGTACTTATTTGGCATTTAAATGGAGGTACTGAGCATGTAGTTGGAGGTAGAATTCTATAGTTGGAGATAGAGTTCAGGCTAGAGATGCACATTTTGGAGTCATTAGCATATAAAGGGCATTTAAAGTCACAGATTTACATGAAATTGCCAGTATAGAGAAAAGGAGAGTTACCAGGACTGAGTTCTGGAGCACTCATCATTTAGATAGGAGGATGAGGAGAATCTTAGGAAGGAGACTAATAGGAAAAGATGAAGAATTTGAAAGTGAACCAAATGAGTTGTGTCAAGGGGAAAATATATTTCAGTAAAGAGAGTGAGGTGAGGGCTGAAAATGGACTTCACAGGAGGTGTTGGTAAGAGCTGCTTTGGTGGAATAATAGCATGAAAAGCCTGACTAAATTGTGTTCAAAAGAGGTTAAGAAGAGAGGAAATGAGACAAAGTAATGACAACTCTTTCAAGGTAACCAGAAATATGTCAGCAAATCTCATGATTTTCGAAGGGCTATACATGAACAAACCATGAATAGCTTTGCTATTGCTATGTTGTTTTAATACTTCCAAATATTGCACTGGCTTAAAGAGAGATCAGCATCCAGGTGTGAGTATCCATCAAAACTAGCTGGGAAGGTGTTGAATCAGCCAAAGGCTATACCACCTATAGCTTCCTGGAAGAAACTCAAAGGTTTACCATGTAGAGCCTTTTAATAATAGGAGCAGCCACAATAGTAGCAACCACTAATAATAGTACATTAGAATTCCTACTGTGAAGCATTATACTGAGTGTGTGTCATGGATTATTTTATTTAATGCTCAGAACCCAGTGAGAGTGGTATCTCTGTTATTTCTACCTTACAGACTTGGTGGTTTATAGACAGAGGTGTAGTCATTTGGAATATTGGTGAGGCTCTGATTTTTACTGCTTTCTGCATGGAGGCATTATTTCAAGACCCTGCCAAAGAGCAATGACATGACATAATTTTTCAGAAGTGATATAGGGAGTAAGTAAAGGCTGTTTTCCCCAAGGGCTACTATGTGGATTGAGCCCTCACTCTTCCACCCTACTTCACTTTCTACTTAGAGTTCTTGGGAATACAGGCGCCATTTTAAAAAAAGATTGATTGATTGACTGATTCATTGATTGATTGATTCATTCATTTATGAGAGAGAGGGTGCACTAGCAGAGAGGAGCCAAGGGAGAAGGAGAGAGAATATCAGCTAGACATGGGGTTTGATTTCACAATCCTAAGATCACAACCTAAGCCAAAATCAAGAGCATCAAGAATCAAATGCTCAGACAACTGAGCCACCCAGGCACCCCCACAGGTGCCATTTTTAACGGATGCTGCTAAGGCAATTAACAGACAAAGTGTGCCATCTTCAGGGACTTTGTGTGGTTGTGGAAGAGATCTGTCCTTCTTCTTGTGGTCCATCTTCTCTTTGATTCCCCTCTCTGATGGCTGACTCTCCTTGCCTCTTTAGAGTGAAGGACTTGCTTCATTCAGAAGGAAGAAAAGTGCAAAGTGAGGTCACTGATTCCTGCTAACTCTTAAGACCTTAACTTTCAGAAACATTTCAGAAATGTTTCCTAAACATTTACAAGAAACATGAGGTATTTTGATAGGCTTATAAACTTTATTTAGTTTTAACAAATACTGAAGTTACTGGTTTACTATACCAATAGGAATTACATGTTGTGCTATAAAGTCAAAGGCAAAAATAGTTCAGATAGCTATAGCTCTAATTAAGACTTCAGTGCATGGTGGAGTGTGGGGAAAGTAACACTGCACAGTCTATGGACTATTCTTTTAAAAACAGTTTAGCTACTCAAGTTCCATTTTTTAAAAAAAGAACCTTTTATGGAAAACTTAGAGAACATTGGATTCATTAACAACAATTGTAGGTTTCCATGAGTAGCAGATGGATCCATTGAAAGGACCGGATGAAGAAATATGAATTGAGCATGACCTCCAGAAATTAGGGGTCTGTTTGAAACCTGTTAGTGTTTTGTACAGTAGCTTTAATCTTTCTCTCTTTGGGTGGAATTAAGTGCTCATTTTTTCCTTTCTCTTCCTTACTACCCTTTTCTTTTTAGTTTATATGCACACACAGACACTCACAATATTCCATATTGTATTACTACAGTATAATTTTCTCTACTTGTATTTCAATGCATGTTTTTTTGCTATGCTTGTTTTTTTCTAAATCAAGGATGATGATGAATGGAAATATATCTATATATATTGTATGTGTTTTTTTCCAGCTTTGTTGAAGTATATTGACAAATAAAAGTAAATATATATATTTAAATATATTAAATATATTTAAGGTATACAATGTGATGATTGTATATATATATATACATATATGTGTATATATATATGTATATGCATTGTGAAATGATCACCACATTCAAGCTAATATACACCCATAACCTCACTTAATTACCTTTTCTTTTTGTAGTAAGAACACTTAGGATTTACTCTCTTAACAGATTTCAAGCATGTAGTAACCATAGTTGCTGTGCTATACATTAGATCTTCAGAACTTATTCATCCTCCAACTGGAAGTTTATACCCTTTGACCACTATGTCTCTATTTTCCTATCCCCCAACCCTAGCAACAACTGCTCTCTGGTTCTGAGTTTGATTTTTTTTTTTTAAATTTCACATATTTTCTTTCTGTATCTGGCTTCTTTCACTTAACATAGTACCCTCCAGATCCATACATGTTGTCAGAAATGGCAAGATTTTCTTATTTTTTATGGCCATATAATTATATATATATGTATATTATATATACATATTCATATTCTTTTTCTGTTCATCCATCGATGGACACTTACGTTGTTTCCATATCTTAGTTATTGTGAATAATGCTATTGCATGTTTTTTGACCCTTCTTCAAATAACTGCCTCAGACTTCACATCCTCTGCTAACCAGTAGGAACAAGACCAGAAGATAACTAAGATATTTAAGGTGAGTTTTCTGTACTTGCTTTCACTCTGAAAAGTTTTTGGTGATCAAAACAATTAATAGTGTCAAGAAATAAATAAGCTCTGTGTGATCCTGGTTTTCAATTATGTAATTCTTTTTTTTTGTATATTTTTTAATTGGAGTTCGATTTGCCAACATACAAATACAGGGGTCTGTTGAAACCTGTTAGTGTAGCATAACACCCAGTGCTCATCCCATCAAGTGCCCCCCTCAGTACCCGTCACCCAGTCCCCCCGTCCCCCCACCTACCTCCCCTTCCACTACCCCTTGTTTGTTTCCAAGAATTAGGAGTCTCTCATGTTCTGTTGTCCTCTCTGATATTTCCCACTCATTTTCTCTCCTTTCCCCTATAATCCCTTTCACAATTTTTTATATTCCCCGAATGAATGAGACCATATAATGATTGTCCTTCTCTGATTGACTTACTTCACTCAGCATAATACCCTCCAGTTCCATCCACGTTGAAGCAAATGGTGGGTATTTGTCCTTTCTGATGTCTGAGTAATACTCCATTGTGTACACAGGCCACATCTACTTTATCCATTCATCTGTCAATAGACACTGAGGCTCCTTCCACAGTTTGGCTATTGTGGACATTGCTGCTATAAACATTGGGGTACAGGTGTCCTGCCATTTCACTGCATCTGTATCTTTGGGGTAAATCCCCAGCAGTGTAATTGCTGGGTTGTAGAGTAGCTCTATTTTTAACTCTTTGGGGAACTGCCACACAGTTTTCCAAAGTGGCAGTACCAGTTCACATTCCCATTATGTAATTCTTAAGGGATTTTTCAGAAGTTGTTAGGTGTTTGTTAGAAAATTATGAAATAAATTGTATTTTAGTGCCATTTTTCCTCTTTCATTTTCTTGTTTTTCCTCCTCCTATTATTATTATTATTATTATTATTGATATAGCTACCTATCTTTTTAGGTTATTAATAATTTGTTGTTTTTATTTTTTTAATATTTTTTAATTGAAGTTCAATTTGCCAACATATAGTATAACACCCAGTACTTATCCTGTCAAGTGCCCTCCTCAGTGCCCGTCACCCAGTCACCACATCCCCCTATCCGCCTCCCCTTCGACTACCCCTGGTTTGTTTCCCGGAGTTAAGAGTCTTTCATTTTTTGTCACCCTCTCTATTTTTTCCCATTCATTTTCCCTCCTTTTAGGTTATTTAGCAGACCCCTGCATATAAGGGTCTAGGGTGAAAGCCTTCTCAGAGTTGTAAATGTCTTTGCTTTTCCAGCACAAAGTGTCAAAAGTCTTTTTTTGGCCCTTAATATTGGTCAAACACATTTTCCAGTGTATTCACAATTATCTGAAGCCTCTTCATGAAAGGCCTGCCATTTTTTTTTTTTTTTGCATGTATATCTACTTCCGCCAACTTCCATTGAGAACCTGGATTTGAATCTCAACTCTGCCACTTATTAGGTATCTGAACTTGGGCAAATTGTTTAATCTTCCTGAAAATATGTTTCCTTACCTGTAAATAGGAACAATGTCTAGCTCATAGTTTTAAATGGGATAAATTCTACATAAATGCTCATTGTAAATTGTAAAGTTGTATTTAATGTTAATATATACATTAGTATAGTAATAATAATTTAATTGGAATAATATTCTCCTGTTGGGGAACCAAAGTTTTCATGTGACATAGCCTTTTTAAAGTGATACGGTATAGTTAGACCACAATTTCAGTAACCATCTTCTAAACTGGGCAATTAAAATGTTTCAGACTAGTTGGGCCTTATAAAGAACACCTCGGTTGTAGCACTGGGTGGCTCAGTCAGTTGAGCCTCTGACTCTTGATTTTGGTTCAGGTCATGATCAGGTCCTAAGATTGAGCCCTGAGTCAGGCTCCATGTTCAAGAGGGAGTCTGCTTGAGATTCTCTCTGTCCCTCTCCCTCTGCTTGTCCCACCACCCCCACCCCTGCCCTGCTGCTCTCTCTCTCTGTCTCTCAAATAAATAAGTCTTAAAAAGAATAAGGAACACTGCAATTATTATGCTTATGCATAGATTCTTTGTCTGCATTTCTGAATATCTCTTTGGATTTTGGTTTCAGAAAGCCAGTCACTTTCTCATAGGGCTGCCATTGCTCTGGGCTCCTATCTTAGCAGTACTGCTGCTCTGCTCTTTGAAGAATTCTTTCCCCTTGCATTCTCTCTGGACTACAGAAGGACCTCCAGAAAGACCTGGCTATTAATGGGATTGTAAAAAGTTGAGTTTTGTTGTTGTTGGTTGAATGGCAAAGCTAGATTGATAATGCCCCATTGCTCTGGAGGATCTTGGTGTAGGGAAAGGATAGTGTCTGCTTGGGGTTGGATGTGCGAAGCAGAGAACAAGGAGAGGGATGGCACGTCAGATGGGTGGATGCATGTTGCTGCCTGGAGTCCCCATTGGGTCTGCAGGGCTCTCCCAGTTGGGTTTTATGAGATTACAATTGAATTCACGACTTGATCTCTGCCAGAGAGAGCAGTTGTGTCTGTACAGCTCCGCTCAGTGTTATATCCAAAGTGAAGAGTGGGGGCAGCAACCCTCCAGGCTGTTAGCAGCTCTCCCTTTGAGTGAATGGCCTGTGAAATGTTAGAGAAGACCTGAAACTCTCCTCCCTGGGCGGATATCACCTTTTTCTTTTGGATTTTATGAAGAACCTGATCCTCTTTGCCTGAATGGAGCCAAATAAATGGAAGTCTCAGAGGAGGTTGATGGCTCTGCCATAGAAGTCCCACAGCGACGTCTGGTTTTGATGTATTGCTGATGGATACGATCATGCTTAGAGAGCGAGATCACTTTTGCCAGTTTGAAAGAAAGGTCATGTTTTTAATTTAACTTAATTTCCTACACCAAAGAGAATTTTCAATAGGATATTCGACTTTTGCACCTTTAATGAGACCAGATGCTCTGGGGCCTGCAGCAATGAAGAGAAAACAGATTTTCTAGTTTACACTTCCACTTTGTGCATTTTCTAAATTGGGCATGAGCAGTTTCTTTACGGATGCCATTCCTCATGGGTATTTCTCTTTCCTTCTTATTTTTTTCTTCTCTTTCTCCCTCTCTCCATTTCTGTCTTCCATTCTTTTCTGACTGCCGACCCCTTTCTTTCCTTCCTTCCTTCCTTCTCCTTTTCCTCCTTCTTAGGGTTATCTTTGCTTGAGCACATAACATGGGCGAAGTGATGTACTTGGAGCTTTACAAGCTTACAATTAATTTTTATTTTCTTGATGAAGAGGCAGAGACTCAGCAGGGTTAAGTAAGGAGTATAGTATATATTGTGTAGTAGAATGATAGGCTGAATAACAGTCATTACAAGCTTGGATGATGAAACTAGATCATCTGTGCCCAAGTCCAGATTTGGTCATTTGTTTGTGGAGTGACCTGGAAAAATTACTTAACCTTTTGACTACTGGTCTGTGTTGATTGTCTTAAAGTTACAAGTTTAATTTTGTTTTTAATGTTGACAATTACATATATAAAAGGGCATATGTATTGTTTATAGACCAATAAAAAAAAGTCTGAGTACCTTTTAAGCAGATTAGAAAGTAGAACATTGCCCATACTTTTGAAGTCTTCCCTGCATTCTTCCCCTATTGGCAACACCATCCTCACTAAACCCCAGAGCTAACCATTACTTTAGATTTTTATTTTTTGTTTTTGTTTTTTGTTTTTCTCTATATGTCACACATACATACCCTATCCCTAAATAATATATTGATTAGTGTTGTTTTTGTACTTTATCAAACTGAGAAATACTGTAATGTGTTTTTCTTTGATTTGCTTTTTATACTTTTAACTATATTTATAAAATTCAACCATATAGTTATAGTTTACTTATTTTCAGTGCTAAATGGCATGCTACTTCATCTCAGTTTATTTACTCATTCTCTTCTTAGTGAACATTTGGGTCATTGCAGCTTTTTGATATTACAGAAAATTATGTTATGCACATTATTAGGCTTTTCTCCTGGGGCCCATCTGCTGAAGTTTCCCTAGAGTATGTACACCTAATTTTGGGATGGACATAGTTATGTGTGTTTAATTTTATGCCCAACTGCTTTCTAAATTTGTTGTAACCTACTTATTGTCTGGTTGTTTTCCACATCTTCACCAACACTTGGTATTGTCAGATTTTAAGTATTTTGCCAGTATGGTGGTGTTAAATGTATTTTATTACTGTTTTAGCTGGCAAATTTCATTTCTAATGAAATTGAGCAACTTTACATATGTTTATAGTTAGTTAAAGTTCCTCTTAGGTAAAGTGCCTATTTTTTTTTTTTTTTTTTGCCTTGTTTTGGTCCACTTCTCCTCTTACAGTTTCATCTTCTCTATGTATTAAATGGGGGACTATTCTGAAAGCCCTCTAATGCCTTTATAGTTATATGCTCTGTGATTCAAAGTGTGATATTTTTCCACTGTTAACTCTCTGCTTTCACATGTTGCATTCCTTTCTTTAAAGCATACTGTATGTCTTAGGGATTGATTTCAGCTATGGCCCTCTTAGGTCAAGGACAGTGCAGGAAAAGTCTCTCATAGAATAGCCCAAGAAAGTTTTCTGAAGTTCATTGATTATTTTTAAATTCCTGTTGACAATTAAAAATAAATTCTCTCTCTTCTATTTCTATCCCCTCAATTATTTATGTTAGACACATATTTATGACTGGTTAGAATCCAGATTTTTCTGTCAAAGATGCCATGAGAGTTCTCCTCTCTTCTCTTTTTCTGTTGTTCCTCACTGGTAGTGGAATCAAGAAAAAAAAATTAAAGCCTAGGAGCCTAAATTAATAGCCTAGCCTATTTCTACAAAGTTAAAATACATGATCATAGTTTATTTTTAAGGTAATTTATTACATGCCTCTTCATTGCTCTGTTTCTAACTCATGTTTTAGTTCAGGTTGATGGTTTTAAAAGCAACAACAAATCAAAACAAAATTCCCCCAAGCCAATGAACCAATTAACCAATGAAAAGCCAAACCTAAACCACCAAAAAAGAACCCCAATATGCATTATCAAATCTAATATTATACTTTGATATAGACCAAGAATCATACAGGAGCAACTAAAATTTTTTGTGCAGTTGACAATATCTGCTCCTACATCATCTTATCTTTTACCAGATCAGAGATCTCCAAACCAAACAGAAAAATGAGATGACAGCAAGGTGTTATAACAGGAAGTTCCCCACTTGTATCCTCCAACAGCAACAACAATTTGGCAGCCATCAATGCACAAAAGTGCCTTTGTGGCAACTTTGGGATATAGGGAATATGTCGTGAAACCCCAGTGGAACCCAAGACCAAGGAGAGCCATTTAGAGAGGGAAGCCACACACTCATGTTGCAGGCTTGCCAACCCTGGTCCTAATT
The DNA here is from genome assembly GCF_003254725.2 of Canis lupus dingo. Lineage (NCBI taxonomy): Eukaryota > Metazoa > Chordata > Mammalia > Carnivora > Canidae > Canis > Canis lupus. Next base: position 14,496,111 of record NC_064259.1, on the reverse strand, counting down.
ATAACTTAGAAACAGCCCCATCCCTCTGTGGACTTGGCAACAGCCCTGTTTGTCCTTGGTCCTGCCAAGGCCATCTGCCAGTACTATCTGCCAAGGGAACTGGGAAGATCCACACCCCTCTGTGCCTTGGATTGCAGGCCAACTGACCTGTCTTGGCTGTGGACTTTGATGCAACTCGTGACCTGGCTGTAGCCTCTCTCAGCCATAGTCTGAGATTGGTCCTGCCTGCCAGAGATCCAGCGGGAAATGTATTCCTAGAGGCAGACCTGCAGGCCATGGTCCTGGCTATGGAGCCTGAAGCAGCTCTGTAACTTGGTTTGAGCAGTACTCTCCTGTGGTCTGGGGCCAATCCTACCCCCACCCAGGGATCTATCCAGTGATGAAGTAGGAGCCCTCCCTGGAACATGGTGGGAACGGTACCTTTCTGCATACCTGATAACAATCCCCTCTGTCTCTAGACCCATCTGTAGACCCTGAAGTGGACCCTTGTCCCAGTTCCAGCCTTACTGACCAAGGTCCCAGAGGCAGTTCTGTCATCTTAGGGACCAGGAATGATCCATACCCACCTAAGCTCCTGATAACAGGTCAGCCAACTGTGGTTCCAGCAGCAGCCACATGACCTGGTTCCAACCCTACTCAACTGCAACACCAGAGAGACTCCCAACACCCAGAGATCTAACAGGAAATCTTTATCTGCTAAACCAGTCTGTAAAGGCTAGAAGAGGTGTTTTTTTCCACCAAAGACTCCAATGCAAGGCTATCTACATCATTGAAAAGCAGGTAAATGTGACACTATCAAAGGAAACTAATAAAAATTCAGCAACCACAAAACATGGAAATCTGTAAGTTGCCTAAGAAGCTGAACAAGATGCAAGAGAACACAGGTGACCAAACAAAATCAAGGAAACAATATTTGAGTGACGTGAGAAATTTGATAAATAAAAATCATAAAAAACAAATTCTGAAACTGAAGAATACATGATTGAACTGAAAAACCTCAAGAGAGAGCTTCAACAATAGTCTTGATAATGCAGATGAAAGAATTACTAACTTGAAGATAAGTCATTTGAAATTAGCATGGTGACTATAGTCTACTCTTGCTATTTGAGACTTCCTAAGAGAGTAGATCTTAAGTTTTCTAACCATGAACAAACTGGTAATGATGTGAAGTGATGGATAAGTTAATTTGCCTATTTGTTGTAATCATTTCACAATGTATACAGCTATCAAACATCACATTGTACATATATGAATTTTTTACTTGTCAATTATACCTTAATAAAGCTGATAAGGGAGGAAAAATGTGATGCAATGGAAATCAGAAGGTCCAAGTTTTGGCTATGTATTAAGCATCCAACATTGCTCTAATGTCAGAGGCCCAACTCAATATAAAAGTGCCAAGTAGCTATGATAAGAACTTTTGCATCACAGGTAGTATGTAATGCCTGATTGAGGGTGGTGACGGTGATTGTAGAAGTCTTTTGAAAGCACATTGCCTTTGTGTAGTTTCTATCTTCAACAGAGAGGTTTGTTTTATGGAGTGTCTTACTTCTGTCTTCTGCAGGCCTCAGAACAGGGCTCTGGATCAGGTCAGAAAATTGAGCCCAATTTTCACAAGACTGGATTATTAAACTCTTTCTCTCTCAAAGATGCATGTGAATACACTGAAAATGGGAACCCTTGGCTTTCATAGAGAGGTTATAAAAGATGGTTTAAATGATTTTGAAACTGGTCACCTCTATTTCTACATGGCTGACGAGGATGGAGCTAGGATGGGCAAGGAGTATGTGTGAGCTTGTTGAAGATAGTAAATTAGAATCAAGAGCACACACAAGTTTCTTTAACTTCATGGTTTAAAATCTCTTGAATCCTCTCAAAGCTGGAAATAGAAGAGTTTGGAGGCCCAGTGTACTTCTCAACTGGAGCAGCTGATTCCTATGCATTTTGATTCCAGCCAGGTAAAATATTATTTTAACAATGGTGTATTAGTTTGGAATCTCCAGAGAAACAGGCACAATAGAAAAAAAATATATGTATACATACATCCATGCACACACACATACATAGATACAAACACATATCTATATATACATATGTATGTATATATGTGTGTATATGTGTTTATATGTATATATATATTTATACATAAAGAGATTTATTTTTTTATTTTTTTTCACAAAGAGATTTATTATAAGGAATTGGCTCAGGTGATTATGGAGGCTAAGGACTCCCAAGATCTTTAGTCTAAAAGTAGCAGAATACACTGATGTCCCAGCTCAAGGAGAAGCAGAAAGAGAATTCTCTCTTACTCTCACTTTTTGTGCTGTTCAGGCCTTCGACAGATTGGATGAGACCCACCAATGTTAATGAGGTCAGTCTGCTTTACTAAGTCTACTGATTCAAATGTTCGTCTCAACCAGAAATACCCTCACAGATATACCTTGAATATTGTTTAACAAATACCTGGACACCCTGTGGCCTAGTCAAGTTGACGTATAAAATTAACCATCACAAATGGGTTACAATATTTAAAAGTAGGAAAAAGTGAAAATCCTTGGTTCGTAGCATAGAAGATGGTAGTAATAGTTGTGGGGATGTTGTGTAAATTGTGACAGAGGCCTTGTTAGCCAATTTTTCCAACCATGCACAGTCTTATCCTTGAATTGTTTATCCTCTAATTGTTGAGAGGTCTTTGTATGATATCATCTATTAACACTCGCTAAGTGTTTTAAGAAAATATCCTCATGCAATCTCTGTAATTCTCCAAGACTTTATGGATTCCTCCTTTGGCTAGCTGTTGCTACTACTGCTGTAAATCCTAATCTGCTCTCACCACTGAGTGCCATGACCCTTTGCTACACTGCACCGTGCAGTTTGTCCTTCTTGCCTGTTTCCCCTGGTCCCCTGGAAAAGTCAAGTTGGATTGTTTTGGGTAATTTGTTCGCCTAGGATTGATTTTTGGTTTTGTGTATATTCTAGATCATTGCTTCTGAAGGTTTAGCCAGTATCACCTGAGAGATTTTTATTTTTATTTATTATTTATTGTTTATTTTATTTTTTTGTATAGTACTCATCCCGTCAAGTGCCCCCCTCAGTGCCCGTCACCCAGTCACCCCATCCCCCCGCCCACCTCCCCTTCCACTACTCCTTGTTCGTTTCCCAGAGTTAGGAGTCTCATGTCCTATAACCCTCTCTGATATTTCCCACTCATTTTCTGGAGAGATTTTTAATACATGGATTCCTGAGCCCTATTCCCGGAGAGTAGGTTTGGGGTGGAAGTTAGAGAATTTACATTTCTAATAAGCTACCAGGTGATGCTATTGTTGCTTGTTTGAGGACCTTAGAGTAGTGCTCTTCTATATTGTTCTCTCAAATCTGTTTACATTTAGTATAGCTTTTTTATCATTAGCTTTTTGCTGTTGTCTTGTGGTTTCAACATAAATAATAAATTATTTGAATGACTTTTAACCATTGGTTATTTACAAGTTATTGGCTTTTTGAGGACCAACTCTTAATCACATTTGGATGGTAGGTTCACACCATGCTCAGGAAGTATATGTTGATTGAATAGAAAGGAAGAAAGAAATGCTTAGTTGACAAACAACATCTCTGATAAAGGGTTAGTGTCCTAAATCTATAAAGAACTTATCAAACTCAATCCTCAAAAAACAAATAATCCAGGTAAGAAATGGGCAGAAGACATGAATAGACACTTTTCCAAAGAAGATATCCAGATAGCTAACAGACACATGAAAAGATGCTCAACATCACTCATCATCAGGGAAATACAATTCAAGACCATGATGAGATACCACCTCACATAGATCAGAATGGCTAAAATTAACAACACAAGAAATAATAGGTGTTGATGAGGATGCTGAGAAAGGGAAACCCTCTTGCACTGCTAGTAGGAATGCAAATGGGTATGCATTCTGAAGAACGGTATGGAGCTTCCTCAAATATTAAAAATAGAACTGCCCTACAGTTCAGCAATTGTGCTACTAGGTATTTACCCAAAGGATACAAAGATATAGATTTGAAAGGGTACATGCACCCCAACATTTATAGCAGCATTATCAGCAATAACCAAACTACAGAGAGTCCAAGTGTCCATCAGCATATATACACATATATGTGTACATATATGCGTATATATATATATATACACACACACGCAACATACAATGGAATATTATTTAGTCATCAAAAAGAATGAAATCTTGCCATTCGCAGTGACATGGATAGAGATGTTAAGTGAAATAAGTCAGAGAAAGACAAATGCCATATGATCGTACTAATATGTGGAATTTAAGAAAGAAAACAGATGAACATATGGGGAGGGGGAAAGAAAAAAAGGAAACAAGCCATAAGTGACTCTTAGTGTTAGATAGCAAACTGAGGATTGATGGAGGGTTGTGGGTATGGGATGGGTTAGATGGGTGATGGGGATTATAGAGGGTACTTGTGGTCATGAGCACCGGGTGTTGTATGTAAGTGATGAATCACTGAATTCTGCTCCTGAAACCAATATTGCCTTGTATGTTAACTAACAAAATTTAAATTAAAAAAAGAGAAATGCTCAGTTATGGACATCCACAGCATTCAGGGCCCTGGGCTCACCCCTCACACCCTTATGCCACATTTCATCCAAACACTGGAAATTTGTGATCTCTCTCACTTCCTGCAGCAACTCACTGGCAGCCTTGAGACCACCCTGCCTCAGGCTGAGAAGTGAGAAATTCTGAAAGCAATCGAACACTGTAAATTTTCACAGCAGTTCAGCTGCAAGCTGTTGGGCACAGATGTTTCTGTAATTGTGATATGCTGGGAACATTCTCTGGGCTCCAAGCACAAGGGCCTCAGCCTCATTCTTCCACCTGGGTGCCTCAGTGGGCAAGTCTCCCTGTCTCGAGGCTTTAATGGGAACCAGGTGGCAGCATGGGTCTATTTTAAAAGAGCTGAGCAAGATTCTTGTCCAAGTCCCAGTCACTCCTTCCCTTTTGCCCCAGCTCAGGCCTCAGGGAGCTGGCTTTGGTGATGGTGGCCCCAGCCCACTCCAAAGTGGGGTGATTCTAAGCCCCTTGTTGAGGATGGGAATGGACTCTTCGTGTTTGCTGTTGGGTGGAGCCACGGAGGCTTTTCATCTGCTCTTTGATAGGCTGTAAAAATAATCAGCCTTTTCTGATTGAATATGACTATTCCAGAGAAAGAATAGAACTATTCCAAATGGCCTCCATGTGATTGAGATTGCCACCATCGTTTCAAAATCCACAGAAGGATCTTGGGACATGTAACATATTCATTCCATCCAGACTGAGTTTGCTTTTGGTGTATGATATTCCTGCCTTTAATGAGAGAGAGCACTCGTTTACTTCAGGGTTCTTCCTGCTTATGGAAACATGAGGGAAGGCTCTGAATAGCACAGGGGAAACATCTGCCACTGCTTGAAAACTGACCAAAGTTCAATGAACTGGGAACATTTTTCACAAATATTTCCAGTCAGGGTAACTTTAACGTGTACGTACTGTAGCCACAGGAGCAAGGAGGACAGAGGATGAAGGATATGGAGCTATGGACCTAGGAAGAAGAAAGAGTGTGCCATCTGACATTTCTTGGGAGTAGTTACTGTCCTGCCCTGGTGACTCAGGCTGAGTGACTGTCCTTGTGCACAAAAACAACCATTGGTGTTTCTGTGTAGCAAGTGTAACTGCAGCATCTTTCCACAAGATGTTTTCCTGACATGAGCTGCTGAAAGACCCATGTTTATGAACCCTGGTATAACCTTTGTGTCTTAATTTTATCACTGATGTGTAACATCATCTCTACAACTCATAAACAAAAGTTTACTCTAAACAGTATTCACAGCTCTTCTAAGAGCCAAGTCAGTATCTACTTCCAGTTTTAGCTCCTATGGAGAACATGTTCCATATTAAAATGCAGTTACATCTTTTTTCTTGGTTCTGATTATTCACAAAGTAGTTATTTTTAAAAACATAATTTATTTAGCTTTTTGAATCTATAATCTTTGTATGTGAAAAAGGAAAAAAAAAAAAAAAGGATTCCCAGAAGGAATATTTGCTGTCACTGTGAGGTAATTGTTAAGATAAAACTGAAATAAGCTTTTATTTAAAAAAAAAAAATAGAACCACCCTCCCCAAAATAGAAACTATGAGAAGTAATAAGAAAGTTCAACAAGTTTGCTGGATCCCAAGTCAGCTTAAGTATATTTAACATGATTTTTCATCAGCAATAATCAACAATCATTTAAAAATATAATAAGGAGCAGAAAGCCTGGGTGGCTCAGTCAGTTAAGCATCTGACTTTGGCTCGTCGTGAACCCAGGGTTCTGGGATCGAGCCCCATGGGGGGTTCCTTGCTCAGCGGAGAGTTGACTTCTCCCTCTCCCTCTGCTCCTCCCCGCCGTTGGTACACTTGTACACTCTCTCAAATAAATGAATAAAGTCTTTTAAAAAGCATAATAATAAGGTAATCTTCCATAAGTCAATAAAACCTACAGAATATTTAGGAGTAGGTTTAATCAAGAGTATACAGGATTTCTATTTCTAGAAAAATGTTAAATTCTATTAGAGTGCATAGGAGATGATTTGCTTAAATGGAGACATTCCTTATTCTTGTATGGAATGAGTTAATATTATCAAGCTGTTTTCTGCTCTGATTAATTTGCAAATTCAATATAATCTCATTTAAAATTCTAGTGGGATATTTTGAAGGACTTGATAAACATATTTTTAAAAATATATGGAAGAAATCCGGTCCATGAATAGTTAAGTGAATTTTAAAAAAATAAAGAAAAGGGAATATTTATTTGCCAGATATTAAGACATGTTCAGCAAATAATCCAATGGAACAGAATAGAGAACTCAGAGATAGACATGCATCTATGTATTTGCAGATCTATATCTGTATCTGAAACATCTGTATCTGAACATCTATATCATCTCCATAGAGTGTACATATTTCTTTATAATCTATATGTACAGATATTATATATGTATATCCATCTACACATGTATTTATTACATCTGGGAACTTAATATTCCAGAAAACTGGCACAACAGATTGAGGACAGGCGTGAGGGGCTTAAAGATAAGTAATTTAATAGTTGGATTTGGGAAAACTGCTTCACAATATAAAAATAAATAAACATTAACATACAAAGGTGAATTTCAGATGGAGGAAAGACTTTGATGTTGAAGGAAATACCATAGTCTTAGTTGAAGAAAATATAGGAGAATACTTTTAAGGTCGAGAGGGAGAAAGAACTTCTTAAATAAAACCATTAAACACAGTGCACAAGGCAGAAAAGTTGATGGATTTGATCATGTCAAATTTAAGGACGTCATGAATCAAGTTAAAAACAGTTTAACAACCAGGATAACATTCCTGGTGACAAGATATTAATTTGTAGGACATAAAAAGGACTCCTAAAAATCAATATGGAAAAGAGACAATCTCAGTGGAAAAATGGGCCAAAGATATGAATCACCAATTTGACAGAGAAAAGACCTCAAAGGCTAATAAGTAAATGAAGAGATTCAACTTAAATGAAAATTAAACAATAACGAGATAGGACTTTATACTTGTTATTCTGGCTAAAATTCTAAAATTTGATAATGCCATGTGTCAGGGAGTATAGGCATATAAAATAACATTCCTGCTCTGCTGGAGACATTCAGCAGAGCAGTGTGGCAAGGTTTAGCTAAATAAATATACACCTATTCTAATCCGGCTCACCTAGGTCTGTATGTGACCTACGTGAGGAGAGGCATTGCAGTGTTGTTTATGGGGAAAGATGTTGAAGGCAGCCCAGTATCTCATCACTGGGGGAGTGGATAGTTAAAATGTTTGCATATGACAAGGTAGTATGCCCTAGGACAGTGGGGCTAAATATTGGTGGACCTTAAAATATAGTACTGAGTTAAAAAGTAGAAAATAGAATGAGATCCGTAGCACCATTCCATGTGTGTACAATACAATGCATACTTTACAAGAAAACATAGACACAAGGTGCGTTAAACACATGAGAATAGTCTCCATGCTGGGGTAGGGTTAGGATTAAGGTTAGCATTAGGGGTTAGGAGGGCAATGAGTCAGAAATGGGCATTAAGGGGGAGAAATTATTAAAAGAGAATGTGTGCAGACTAACGATAATAATGTGCCCTAGACTGGAAAGCATGGTTAATTTAAAACTTTAGATCTTAAGAAATGAAGAAGGAAAAAGTAGAGAAATCTCCATTTAAAAGTTGCCAACTCCTGTGCTTTTCTTTCTAGGTGGAATCAGGAAAACATTTTGGAGCAGATCTTATTCCTTTCAGAAAACAGTTGAGTGAGGACTCTGTAATGTAAACGTAAGGCCAACTCTTGTGGCTTCACCAAGTCAGTCCCTCCTAGCACTAGTGGATTGGGTTGCTGTGGGGTAATTTGTGTAGTGGCAAAAATCATCCTTTAGGAGGAAAGGAGGAAAGGATTGAAACTCTAAGTTTTCTTCTTGGGAACAATTTTGGGAACAAGATTGGATTGAGAGCGTTTGGGCTAAGTTTCCTCCAAACCATATGTTCCCAGGGAGAACTCAGTGGAATTTGCTCTGGACCCAGGCTCAGGGCCAGGGCTATGGACTGCCAGGCACTGCAGGGAGGAGGGCAGAAGGGCTGGATTGGGTATAGAGTTAGGCTAAGGCTAGGAGCTCCTAGTTCCGGGGAACAATAGCTGAACATATGAGGGTAAAACAAAGACCTTAGGAAACCAAGCTTGGGACATCCTTGGCCAAGCCCAACTCTGGAGTAGATGGGATTGTTCCTTTTGAAGAAAGTACTGTTTGCATAGGGAGCTGGACCCGACAGGGTGTTATCACTGGTGTGCCTTTAGGATATATCTGTTTTTGAAAGGAATCAATGTGGCCAAAACAAAAGCCATAGCAGTCAAAACCTGGGCTTTCAGTGGTGGATAAATGTGATTCTCAGGTTCTCGGTTTACTTGGTGTTTGAAAGTTGAAGTAACCCTTTTGGTTTGAATGAACATGGACAATTCTAGGCAGAGAAAATCCAAAGGAAGATAATCTGGATATCCTGATTACTTGGGTAAGACTTAAATGGTCAATTCAAATATTAAGAAGAAAAGTGAGTGTCTTGGTAAAGCTGGTAATAGCAGTTACACATCCCAATTCTAGTACTTCAGTAAACCATATAGAGTACCCAATACGTGCCAGGCATGGTGCTAGAAAATGAGATAGATTCAAGATGACTAAGATATGACTTTCTCCTGGAGATCACAGTGAGATGATTTCATGTAACAAGGAGTCAAGCTCCTTGGGGTTCACTGTGATCTTCTTTGTAAAGTGAGGATAAAGACTGGAGCACATCAGTCACTGACCTGGAGTGTACCCTCTATAAAGCTTAGCATGACCATAAATTCTGCTGTAAGACATCTTCCAGGAAAAGCAAGTACACTTCAAAGATAGTGCCACCATAATACCCCAGTCACTCATTTAATTATCTATTGTGGAGCTCTGTTGGCATTCAGAGATGCCTGGGAAGGTGGTGTGGCACTGCTCAGGCCTTGTTGTAGCACTGGGTCAGGACAATTGTTGGAAGGGCATCTCTGACAGAGTTCTCTTAAACTTCTGGGAAAGAAAGTCTTCACCTTGCAGGGACCTCTGTGGTTCTCTCTCTCTCTCTCTTTGGTCTGTTTGTTCTCTCCTTGCCTGTCATAATTGTGTTTACATACTACCCAACCCTTCCCATTAAAAATGACAGAGATGGTGGGACCTTAATGAATCATTCTCTAGGCATCCAAGTCACAATAATCAATTATAGCTCCCTGTCACTAGGACAATGATCTCTGAGAATCAGGGATCTTTACATAAGCGTGTTAAGAGATCCTTTAGGAGGGGGTATGGACTCTCTCTCCTTTGGTATATTGTTTCAACAAGAAGCCACATGCCTATGAGGCCCTTCGCTCATGGGACTTGAAGCTTTGAGTCACAGATCAGCAGTATGGGAGTAAAGAGCACCTAGGGGATTCATTGAATCCTGCCTGAGGGAATGTATCAGGTGAAATTGAAGGGTGTTTCCTAGGGAAGGCTGCAGTGTTTGGGGCTTTGCTTTCTTCCTCTCCCTGAAGAATCTCCCCTTTCATCTCATCTCCGTCCATCTCCAGTTGGGGTTGGAGAGACCTGGCCAATGTGGGGGTGGACTTAGGGAGTTAGCTGGCTATCATGGTGGTAAGTATCTTAGGGCAAAAGAGAAATGAGGATCCCATTTAAATAAGAGATTCCAATGGGATTGAATACAGGAAGGAATTACTCTAGGAAGCCTATGTGTGAATGGGAGCAAGCAGCTATTTTAATTTGGGAAAAGAGAGGAGAACATAGAACCTTGATTTTGAACAGGGAGAGGTACCCAGAACTTCCACTGATGAAGTGGTGACCTCATGGTGCATGAGTTCAGAGTATAGGGTTAGGGTTGACACCAAGCAGCATTGCCCTCATGTGGTCCCTTTCTGCCTGGTCTGCTGAAGAGTCTGGCATGGGTGCTGCAATTCTCTGTAGACTTTGGGTGGAGGGTAAGTTGGGTATGTCTATTTGTAAAAATCTACATGCGGAGGAATTCACAGAAGAGTGATCACTGGGACACAGGGGTCCTCCTTGGACTTGCCTGTGTTTGTTGCTAGCATGTTCTGGTCTTTGAGGCCTTCAGCCTCTACCTTCTTCAGCTCTTCATTTGGGCTCTGTCCTCTGTATCAATCCCCATGGAGGCAGGAAGAACCAAGTGAGCTCCACTGTCTCCTCCCTCTCCTCTCCACCTGATGAGGGCCTGCTCCCAAGATCTTCCTAGGTCTAGATCAGGTCCCCCAGAGATGACCAATGGGCTTCCATGTCCCCTCACTCAGGTCAGGGTCATTCCATCCTTGTTCTTAGTTATTGGACTAAATGGCCAGGCTTGTACGTTTGCATCTCATTTAATATTTTTACAATCCAGTGGAAGAACATTAGTATCCCAGTTTTATGGATAAGAATACTTAGGCTCAGAAATTGTAAATAATGTGCCCAAAGTCAGATAAATGATCTATCTGAGGTTTTGTCTTGAATCTGTCAGATTCTACATTTTTTGCTTCTTTCTACCACTCTTTTAAGCTATTTGCTGGTATGGATTAGGTAGTTTCTTTCTTCTTAACTTGAATTCTTGGGTTGTTCATCAGTTCCCCACCAGAGGCCTCTTCGGCTCTTATGTCCACTCCACACAGAAAGAAACTTTTAAGATAGGCCAACTGGCCCATGCTTCTAGCACATGCCAATCTGTGAAATCAAGTGGTAAATGTTAGTAGATCTTGGCTGGGAATTTTTCAGCTAAAGGATTCTCTCTTTTCGTGATTATGCAGTTTTGTCCTTCAATATATTTAATCTCCCTCCCCCCCTTGGATTTCAGAATGAAGCTTTTCCTACCATTGCTGGCTAATTGAAGATTATCTTCGTTATAAAACGATTGGTTAAAAATAGCTACTATCATTTGCAGCAATTTGTCCCTGAGACCAGGATTGTTTTTTTCTTTTGAAACAGTAGAATCAAGACAAAATATTGAAATAAATTGGAAGCTGAGAATGATAGAAAATTGCAATGGTCACCCTCTACTTCAAATTTTCATCTTACTAAAATTAAATTGTTGTTCTTATCAGTTGTCTTTATAATTAGTAAATGTACTGATTTACTAATAACCAATTGAAAAATCTGTTTTTGTGTTAGGGTTGCATATCTTTCATTTATAAAGAGCTCATCCACTAAAAATAGTTGAAAAACACCGCATTGATGAACCTCTGAAAGCCAGTAATTCTCCTTCACTCTCGCAGTCCCACCCTTGACCCCCTGCCTGCTTGCTTGTGCTCCAATCTTCATAGCTTGACTTTGACCCCAGCAAGTGGGGATCTCCTTAATTCCCTTCTTGATATTTTGAACCTTGTGTGAGATTTTTAACCTCAGTATCTGCCACTTTCTGAGGAAAAGACTTACTTCTTCAGCCCACCTCTGCAGAAGCAGCTTCTTCTGAGGCTGATCCTGCGAAGGAATCCTGAGCTAGATCCCCCCTTGGGAGGTGTGGACTAGTCTAACTCTCTGTTGATTGGTGAGGGCCATCTGGAAGCCCCAAGATGGGTGCCTTGGTTTATATTGTTCCTGCTTTCATGTGGCAAGTCTGCACAAATGCTGAGAAGCAGGCTTCCTGGCTATGGCACCCACCACTTATTACCCAACCATTTTTTGGGCCATTTAAAACATGAAAGTTTGCACTCTTCAAATAAGGCAGTATTGGAGGAAACACAGAGTTCCTGACTCTATGCCATGAGCTGTGCTAGGTGGTTCCTTGTGCATTTTCTCTTGTTTGCTTCTGGCTTGAACTAAGTGGCATAAACAAAACTAAGAACCCATTAGAGAGCACTTGTGAGATTGGGTCGGAGAAGTTTGCTTTTATAGGGGAAGAAGTAAAAGGAAGTATTTGCCACCAGGGCAGGGATTTATTTATTCTGCTGGTGATTCTCACATTACACCTAAGGGCTCTGATGCCTTTGGAGAGCCCTGAAGGATTCTATATACACGGGTGGGATCACTGGCACTTTGAACAGAGCCGGGGGGATGATTTCTGAAAATGTTCAGGGCACCCTCACTTGCCAAAGGACAAACAACATGAGAAAGCATGATTCCTCTGTTTTCAAGGAGCTCACAAGCTGGCTTGGAAGAAAAGGCATGATAGTACAAGATCATTAAAGGTACTAGACAGCATGTGGTATGCATGGCCCAGACCACTGGGGCCCAGGAGAATGAGTCCTCCATGCTGGGGACTGGGAAACCACTCTGGACAGTAGGGCTGTTCTAGACCAAGTTTGTTGGGGCACTTCTTTGTGTTCTTTGCTTTTTGCACATTTTTTCATTTCTTGTGCAGAGATTTTGTTTCCATAGTACTTTCTGGTTCTGTTCCTTACAAGGAGAAGAGATTTATTCAGGTTACTTTAAGCACTGGGTAGTGGGCATAGGGGATGGTATGAAAGTTTATTAGGAATTGAGGAGGTAATAAAGGTAATGGGGAGCTTATGATATTTAACCATTCTGTGACACAATTCTTCTAATGGGATTAGTATTAGTAACCACTTATTGGGTTTTTGTAAAAGAAATGAATAGGATGATCCGTATATTGCTTAGCTTAGTGGGTGGCACCCAGGAGATCTTCAAAACATGTGATTTCTATTATTACTGATAATTTCTGGTTTCTTATAACTTTTACTTGGTGGAAGCTCCTGTGGCTTCAACTGTAAATTCTCCTCAATGTCTCTGTCTTGACATCAGGGCTTTCAAACTCCTTTCAATTTCACTTTTTCTTGTCTTTGCCTGACTTTCTCATTTCCAGCAATGTTCTTAACAGAGAATCTGATTGTCTTAGTTCATGGCTTTGGTTGGGTCATGTCATATGTGACTGGCCATTTCATTAGCAGGCTTCCATTTGTTCCATGGCCTCTTCTGGTCTAAACTTCAGAGACTGTTGGCAGGAAAGAAAAAAGCATACATAGAAGGGAGTGTGGACATGGCATGTTGGGTGGAGGGGCTCTTGGTGTTGTTCTGTTAATCCCTTATAGCCTATAGCCTAACATTGTATAGATATTTGCCCAGTTCAGATCTATACACAATCTCTTATGCTCAGGGCTGAGAGATCACACAGATGAGAAATATACGGTCCCTGTGAGACCTCTCCACCAGGAAGTAGTTTTGTGGTGGAGAAAACAAAGTGCCTGGAGATTGTAATGTATGTTAGCTTCTGAGAGCAGAGTGAAGGGACAGGCTGTAGAGGTCAGTGGTGGGCCCCGAAGGCCAGTGGGTCAGGAGCTGCCTCCTGGAAAAAGATCCTGGAGAGGGCTCTGGGAGTCTTGTAGGCAAGTGGCAGCAAATATGCCAGATTTTGTGCTAAATGGGTTGATTACTTTTTTAGAATATGCCACTGATTTAAGTACTCCCCCTGTTTAAATTACACATATGAAAGAATGGATGCTCAGAAAGGTTAAGTGATCTGCCTTAGGTCTCACAGTGCTAGTATGTGGGAAAGGAGTGTTTCAAAGCCAGGTATGAAGGTTCCTACAAGAGCAAGGACATGAAGAGAAGACATAGTTTAAGCTCCTTCTACCAGGAAAGGCCCTTCAGTCCATTTGGCTGGAGCCCAGCATGCCTGCTGAGGAGTATTGGGGAGCAACTGGAAGGTGGGTTGGAAAAGACTGTGGAGGATCCTAAATACTGAGTAGACTGAGGTTGGAACAAGAGTCTAAATGTGAGCCCTTGGCACTGAGTCTTGCATGTTGTGGAGTTCAGAAGATTTTTTTTTTTTTTTAAGGGAAAGGGACTTAACTGCTAGGCAGAATGGTTATCAGGACATTTTCTGGGCTGCCGTCTTGGGTACCCTAGCCTTGTTCCTTGGCTTTGCTCTTCCTCCCAATCAGCCCTTGCTTCACATGGACATCTGAGTGGTTGTCCTTAAAACTAGGCCTCTTCATATCACTCTTTTGCTTCATGTCTCCCAATGGCTTCCTTGAGCTCTCAGAGAAAGTTCAAACTCTTAAATACAGCATTAAATAACCTCTAATCTGGACTGATCCCATGTCCTTGTTCCTTCCTTGATGTTTCTGAAGCTGTCACATTGAACTGCACACCTGTACCTCAACAGGATACCTATTTTCAAGGCTCTGTGTGATTGACAGGCTCTCCTCCATGTTCTGCCTGGAATGCCATCCTTTATTCATTAGCATTATTGGTTAGGTCCCTTTACAGGGACAACAACATGTCAAACAGACTCTTTTATTTCCATTTTACGGATGAGTAAACTGAAGTTCAGAGAGGTTAAAATGTTTGTCCAGGGTCACAGAACTAGAGGATCAGAGGCAGGATTGCAACCTAGACAGCCTGACTCCAATATTTGTATATCTTAGCACTCTCTCTTTTTTTTTTAATTTTTAAAATTTATTTATGATAGTCACAAATAGAGAGAGGCAGAGACATAGGCAGAGGGAGAAGCAGGCTCCATGCACCGGGAGCCCAACGTGGGATTCGATCCCGGGTCTCCAGGATTGCACCCTGGGCCAAAGGCAGGCGCTAAACCGCTGCGCCACCCAGGGATCCCTTAGCACTCTCTTGTGTGGTGTCTCTCCTTGATTTTTCATTGGATGGGCTCTTATTCTGCATGGCCCAGATCAGATGTCTCTTCTTTGGCACTTTCCTTGATTTGTCCCTCACCCCCAAGTCCCTCTGTCAGATGGTCACTCCACAGAGTTCTGCTCAATTCTCTAATAGCATTTCTCACCTCTTCTCTCAGTTTTTGTTTCTAGAGTTCTGTTATGGACTGAATGCTTGTGTCCCTCCCAAGTTCATATGGTGAAGCCCCAACCCTCAGGGTGACTGTATTTGGAGGTAGGGCCTTTATGGAGATAAAGTTAAATGAAATCATAAGGTTGGGATCTTGATTCAATGGATTAGTGTCCTTATCAGAAGAGAGTAGAGAGCTCACTCCCTCTCTCTCTACCTTGTGAGGTCACAGTATGTAGGCAGAGGTCTATAAGCCAGGAAGTGAGCTGTTAGGACTGCGGTAAATTAACATTTGTCAAACAGAGTATAAGGTGCTGGATGGTGACCCTCAGTTCAATAATGGATCACAGGAGAAATTGAAAAAGAGTGTATTACTCCCAGGTCCTGAAGGAAGAACCTGGCTTGAGGGGCCACATAGGGTGGTTAAGGTAGAGTGCAGATGGGAGGGCGGGGCTGGGACTCTGGTCTTTGTTAGGGTCTGTGGGTGGAACATGTGTGGTTTCCAGGCGAGCGGTGGGTTGGTCAGTTCAAAGCAGAACAGGGTATGGGCTCTTCTTTAGGGGCACGTAAGGCAAACAGACACTGGGAGGCAGGGGGGCTGTTGCTCACAAGGGCTGTTGGGGACAGCCAATCAGGAACTCACATTTGCTTGGGACTCTGCTGCTGCATCTTGCTTCAGGGACTAGAGTCAGTGT
Source organism: Canis lupus dingo (assembly GCF_003254725.2). NCBI lineage: Eukaryota > Metazoa > Chordata > Mammalia > Carnivora > Canidae > Canis > Canis lupus. The sequence continues at coordinate 14,480,070 of NC_064259.1, read as the reverse complement.
AGGTCCCTGCAGGCCACTTGGCCTCACAGAACGGATGCCGAGGTGGCAACCCCATGAGTAGCTTAGTTCACTTCTCAACAAGAGCCTTATCTGGAACTGATCCTGAGCGATTCTGATCTGAGACTTCCTGCCTTCATACCTGTTGTTTAAGCCACCCAGTCTAGGGTATTTTGTTAGGGCAACTCAAGCAGTCGCATAGAATCTCTTTCCTCCCTGATTGTGTCTCCCTTCTGGAATGTGAGCTACTGATTGGTGGAGATGCTTTCTGTTGCTGGCCCTGGATTCCTGGCCTCCAACTTGGAGCTTATTGACAGGGATCAGAGCATGCTGGAGGCTCAGGGGTTGTGGAATCCTGCTTTACTGTGCCCTCAGCACCACAGTCCCCAGGGTCCCACCACTACAAGTGGACCAAAACCCTTCCCTGCTCCTGCCCATGTCACCTGGGCTCTGGGACCCTGGCACTCCAGATGTGGGGCTGCCTCTTCTTCACAGAGCTTCCCCTGGCTGCTGATTTACTAGCTTCTCACAGAGGGCTTGGCGGCCCGTTGTCTCCTTGGGCCCTCGTAAAGCAGCCCCTCCCCTTAGCCCAGTGCCAGCAGCCGCCCTGCCGACTGCCTGGGCAGAATTTATGACAAGGATTCATCAGATTAGGAGGCACGGATGGGGTAGTTCTTCCTCTATGTGCAGAATGCAGTCAGACAGCATTGTAGGCCCTTCTGCATGCTGAGCAAACCCATGTGGTAAGCGTGGCATTATCTGACCTCGGTTGTTTGGAAATGTTTTGATTAGACAAGAAATAATTTTTAAAATGTTCTGGAAGCAAATAGAAATTTAACTCTCTCAAGCCCATTTGTGCTACTTCCTACCCAGCTTTGGGAGTTTCCAGTGGTCTGCTCACAATGGTTTTTTCTTTATCAGGACCCAAAGGCAGCCTGGGCTTTAGCCCAACCTCTGCTTCCTCTTCTAAGAATGTAATATTCTCCCCAAATCCTGACGGCCACTCATCTACTCTCTACTTGTTGAGTGTCCATGAAAGGGAGCTCACAGCCTACCTACCCTCCCCCTCTGGCCATCATCCTTTTCATGGTTAGACTAGTCTGCTTCATAAGAAGTTCTTTAAAGCTTAAGAAACATTTTTGCCTCTCTCTTGCTCTTGTCTCCACTGGCCCTTCTCTGCCACCTCGGGCAGCGACTAAAACAATACAGATCAAGCTTCATCTTTCACATGGCAGTTTTTCACCTATTTGTAGATAGCAGTGTGTCATATTCATCAAACATTTATCAAGAAGTTGCTCTTCTGGGCACAATGGATGGAGATATGAGTGCAGGATGACTGATGTGATTTCACAGCTGTGTCCTGCACAACTCCAGGGGCTCCACTCACAGAGACCACAGCCTGTGCATGTGGGGCTGTCTGCACAAAAAGTATACATTCTCATCCCTGAGGCCCTTGCAGATTACTCAAGGGTCTTCTGAGGCTTCTGAGTCTTGCAGAACCTCCTGGGCTCTCTTCCTATTATGTCCTCTTAGTCATGGCCCCGAGGATACTCACCCTTTTGTTCTTTCTCTCCTGTGTATATGCTTATCTGTCAGGGTCCCTCTGCAAGTGGGATCCATTAGAGTGATTTAGGACTATCATCTCCAGCCTGGACTTTGAACTTGTGTTAATGCAGCCATCAGGAAGAGCTGTTTGTTAAGGTTTTGCTTTAGTGAGTGATTTTCTAGAGACCAACAAGACTTGGAGATCTGTAGGATTAAGGGAAAGAGCTATATACCCTTCGGCAACATATGACATGGGTTCAGCTACATTTGGCCTAACATGTGCCATTCAGGATTATAATTATCCACTTAAGTATTTGTCTCGTTTATTGGCTTCTTTGTAGGAGGAGCTAAGTTTTATTTTTGTGCATCTTCTGCAACAGCAGAGTGTCTGTCTGGCTACTGGCAGTTACTTGGTAAATGTGAAATAAATGACAACTGCTATGTTCATGTCTCTTTCTAGGTACTGTAATGCAAAAATTTGTGGCACAGCTCTCACAAAGACTTTGACAAGGATTTCTCATGATATGATCAATGAATGACTAAGCAGTGAATTTTGAGAAGTTGATTTTGGGGGATGCAGTGCTCCCAAGTGGTGTTTACCATCTCATGGACTTTGCTGTGCCCAGTGAATGGCCATGGGCTTACCAGCAGCATGAGTGCCCCCCCCTTCCTTTTTAGCTTGGTATTCTGCTCTTATTTATGTTTTTCTTCAGTGCCGGCTTCAGCAGCACATATATTTATTTTATTCTTCAAATTTTTGTTTGAATGCTAATTAGTTATGGTTTCTAGAGAATTCAGTAATTTATCACTTATATATTGGTTTCTAAAGAATTCAGTAATTTATCACTTACATACAACATCCAGTATTCAACACAACAAGTGGCCTCCTTAATACCCATCACCCAGTTGCCCTAATCCCCCACCCACCTGCTCCATCAACCTTCAGTTATCTACCTTTAAGAGTCTCTTATGGTTATGTGTCCAATAGTGCCCTCTCTCTGTTTTCCCCCTCCCATATATTCATCTTTTTTCTTTTTTTCATCTGTTATTTCTTAAATTCCATATACGAATGAAATCATATGGTATTTGTCTTTCTCTGAAAGACTTATTTCACTTAGCATGATACACTCTAGATTCATCCACGTCATTGCAAATGGCAAGATTTCATTCTTTTTAATGGCTGGGTAATATTGCATTGTGTTTATACACCACATCTTTTTTATCCACTCGTCAGTTGATGGAGATTTGGACTCTTTCCATAGTTTGGCTATTGTTGATAATAAACATCGGGGTTCATGTGTCTCTTCAAATCTGTATTTTTGTATCCATTGGGTAAATACCTAGTAGTGCTATTGTTGGATTGCAGGGCAATTCAATTTTTAGCATTTTGAGGAAGATCCATACTGTTCTCCAGAGTGGCTATACTAGTTTGTATTCCCACCAGCAGTGCAAGAGGGCTCCCCTTTCTCTATATACTCAAGTACCTTTTCTGATCTTAGTAGTGGCACACACCGGGGATGAACTTGTAGATATTTCTGGAAACCCTTGATTTTTAGGGATCATTTGAGGTTCAAAGAAGAAAATGTTTTGTGGAACTTGGCTTTTGATTGAGCCCTGGTATGCCCACGGATACAATCATCAAGCTTTGGGAGTTGTAAAGGTCCATGGGGGCAAGATAAAAGGGTCACTGGATTCCCTTGGAGGTCACAAAGCCTTTATCAGGTCGCCTGCATGTTGGCACCTATATGAACAAATCAAATACATCCAAAATATCAGAGTTAAATAACCAGATGGAAAAGAATAAGGAGGGTGAGACTTTCCAGGGAAGGGAGGAAGGAGGGAGTGAAGGAGATAAGTTCTTGATGGAAGGCAGGTGTCGGTTCAGCCTGTCGGTTCAATCGGACCTGGTCAGGTCCCTAGGTCCACAAGTGCCTTCGTGATCTCTTAGAGCCAGTCATAAACTCTGACAGCTCTCCTTCCTCCACCCCAGCTAATTCCTTCCTGGTGCCCCAGACAGAGGCAGAGCTAGACCTTGAATTTGGTGCTCCTGACATCTAATCCTGCAGTTTTCTACAGAAACCTATGTGGCTGCATTTTTCACTCACTCACCGGTGCTTATGTCATGATTTTATCCAGCTTTGGTCACTCCTAATCATTGGGCTGGAGGAAGGCCACTCCACTCCATTTTAGATGAAGACAAGACCAAGCCACCTCGGTTTTTTATATCCTTCCATTCCTCTCATCCCCAGCTTCTCTGTTTTGTTCCAGAATATCCATAACTTGTTTTTATAGCATTTTATAAATTTAGCTTGGTGTTGAATTTATACTAATACTTGGAAAGTACCTTAATTTTATAATTAAAAATGAAATGACTCATCCAACCTTCTCTTTCTCTCCCCACAAATAATCTGGCCATAAAACAAATCTCTGCTATTAAGTGGTATTTATTTAATTGTGATTTGCTGTAGAGCTGTTTAAGAGGGGGTCATTAGGTTAAAATCATTGTGCTTGTCCTCTGAGCAGAGGATAGAGGCTGTCTTGTGCTGACTTACGTTTGGGTGTGTTTTCTCTGACGCTGAGCTAACACAGCCGTGTTTACATTATGTGCATTTTCTAGTTGCTGACATTTTTTGTTCCTCCAGAAGGAAAAAGACACAGCACAGAAGAATGACTATTTGATGTGCTAGGTCAGGTCAAGCTGGACCAATGGGTGATACTTTCCACTTGCATTAACTGCATTTTCTTCCCATCTTTCCAATTTTCTTCACCCCCAAGTCAAGGTTGAAGAAGGAACCAGTTATATCAGATGGTCTGAATTCTTTGTAGCTTATACTGAGAGTGTCTGAGGTTGGATAGAGTCTTGAGGGGCTAATAAACCAAACTATTTGGCCTTAGGCACAGACCAGCCAAATACCACCTGGGACCTTGGTTTTCTCCAAATGGATAGGAGTTTGGAGGCCCAACTAGAGTCGGTTTTTTTTTGTTTGTTTGTTTGTTTTTTGTTTTTTGTTTTTTTTTTGAAATGTTGAAACAAGGCAGTTTACATATAATACAAAAGGGTGTTCAGGGCAGGGCTTACCATAAGACTCCCTTGGGAGCCTTTCCTCAAATAGTTTTTCCAAAGTCCTTCATCATCTTCCCATTCAGAGCCCTCTTGGCTTTGCATTTTCTAGGCAGATGTGAGAAATGTCACCACATTTCCAAAGAGGAACTGAACAAGACAGATGGGCTCTACCCCAGCGGGACACCTGGATGGCAGCCTTATCTAGAGTCAAAATGGGACCGCATGTGCCTGCCTGTTTATTTATCCTCCTCCTGTTTGGAGACTTTCCCTGATTAATTACTTTCTAGTAATCGAGGCTGCTAACTAATGTCTCATCTGATTAACCTGTAGTTTGGCTCTTGGTCCCAGAGGGTGGGCTGGCCATCCAACTGGGGAATGAAGGGGGTCATTGGCCAGGGGCCCCTGGGATGCCAGTTTTGGGCTCGTTTATTTGCTTTAAGTCTTGTTTGCTATTCCTGCTGCAGTGACTGGCGACAGCTCCCCCCAAGTCCCATCCAATCTAATTGGCCTGCTGAAACAGCAGTGAACATAAGATTTAAGAAATGTTTTCTTTGAAAACTTCTGGTCCGACAGACACTTTGAGATCATGTTTCACCCTGTTTCAATTGCACACCATTCCCTGGGACTTTCAGGAGAAATATTGAAAGGGAGTCTTACAGGGGAGCTGCAGCTCTGTGGTTTGGTGGGGGGGTTGATGAGCTAGAGGGTGGAGGGAAGGCTGTGCTGAGGCAGCCCGGCATCTTCAGAATCTAGAGACCCTGCCAACGTTAACACATCCGAGGAGGTATTCAGTATCAAAGTCTCCAATATTTGGCTCCATAAACACGATACCGGTTGCAAAAACAAAGCTAAGGAGCTCATGCTGATTACTTCAATAAAAGCTGTTTAATTATGAACGTTTGGGAAATGAAGTTACCAACAGGACCAGGAGAGCTTTGGCGTCCAATGTCCCTGCTCCCAGCATCCCACTGTTAAACTAGATTGTCCACTCAGCTGAAAAGTTTGACATTGAGCAGAGTACACCCTCAGCCCTGCAGGATACTACTCACTTGCCAGTAACACTCCCTCTTGTTGCGGTGGCAAATTTTGGGAACTGAGTAGTGATAGAATTATCTAATATTATCAGTACCATTTCAGACCATCCAAAGGTTACTTGGGGTGGTAGTCAAAGCTCTCAGAAGACCTGCATTTGTTTCTAGGTCTTTCTTTTTCTTAGCTGACTCCCCACCCCCATCCTCCTCGGAAGTCAGGGTTCCAGGGCTAGGCAGGGGAATTCTGAGCAGGGAGCTCATGGACCTGGTTGGGATAGCATGTTTTAGAATCCTCAAATGAGTTTTTCTTAATAATAGTTTAGGAAATATGATCTTATTAACGCTTCTGTATAATTCTCCTCTCTCTTTGTGTGGTTATAGCCAGTTATTTTATGTTTGATGGAATAGCAGAACCATCCATGTAAAAGTTTAATGAACAGAAATCAGAGTTGACTCTGTATATAAGGAAAAAAATATAAGGATGTACACACTTTCAAGGAGTGAACTCCTTCCTGTAAGTGACTTTTCCCCATACATTGATTATTTCTCAAAGAAACTTTTATATTTTAGTCATTTTTTGAGTTTATTCATGAGAGACACAGAGAGAGAGGCAGAGACACAGGCAGAGGGAGAAGTAGGCTCCATGCAGGGAACCTGACTTGGGACTCGATCCTGGGATTCCAGGATCACACTCTGGGCTGAAGGCAGATGCTCAACCGCTGAGCCACCCAGGCATCCCTATTTTAGTCATTTTGAATAGAAATCTTTAAAATTTACTCTTCTTCTTTAGCAGATATTGAATACAAATTAACATTGAACTATGGAGCAATTGATGTTCATTACCATTTGTGTGTGTATGTGTGTGTCTACTTTGGGTCATGAGACTATTCTGTGCTCTTGTAATGATGGTATATTACTGATTTTTATTTTCCTTTAACAATGCAGTAACAATTCTTTCACTAAACAAGATAAAGAATAAGTTGGAGGAAAATTCTGAGTGTTTGGGGCAAAGTCCTTGCTTTAAGTTCATCCCTGTGTGGAGAAGGTCTGGAAAACTTCCAGGTGGCTGGCAAGATACAGTGAAGGGGAGAAGCCCAAGTGTGTGTGGATAGGAGGAGAGGTTAGGGAAAGGGTGACTCTGGAGTTTGGTTGGGGGTCCTGGCATTAAACTTCAGCCCTTGGCGCATTCACCTGAAGAATATGTGCCAAAAACTTTTCTTTCCCCCAACTTACATTCAAAAATTCAAGTTAAAGGGTAACTTTTAATGTGTGGTATACAAAGTTAAAATAACACTTCAAATTCCCTGTGTATGGATTTGTTTTCTCTCCAAATGGTCAGAGTTACTGAAAGAAGCTTGGAAAGGTTACTTGAGGTTCACAAGACCCTCTGGGAAGAGCCCGCTCAGACCAGCCACTGGGACTTTGAGAAAGACCGGTATAATGTTGTTACCTGACATTAGTGAGAAGGGACCCTGATGGGTTCTCAGGAGCTGCCTGTGTTGTAATTAGCTGCGAACGCCAGAGTTTGTGGGGCAAGGAAAGGGGACCAGGCTGGGAGTCAAGATGCCTAACTTCTGGTCCACACTGTATTGCTATTTGTGTGACCCCCGATAATTCATTTACCTTCTCTGAGTCTGATTCTTTCTTTATTCAGTAAGCCAATGATACCAATGCCTTATCATCAGAAGTGGAGATATAAACCAATGAGATAATGAATGTGAACACATTTGGCAAAGGTGACAAAATGCTATAAGATTCTAGGGCTACTTAATTCTACATATTTTAGCAACATTTATGTCTTTCCAGATTCCATTTGTGCTACGCTGCATTAGAACAATGGCATTCTTAGAGGTCATCTCATTCAGTGCTCTGATTTTATGTACAGGAAGCTGAAAGAGAGAGGCATGCAGAGAGGGATTTGCCCACAAATTAATATAGCAAGGTAGTGCCAGGGCTGAAGCTGGAGCTAGGAGATCTGACTCCCTTTAGATACTTTATTTATTTGTGAGAGAGAGAGAGAGAGAGAGAGAGAGAGAGCGAACACACAAGTGGAGAGAGAGAAGAGAGAGAAGAAGGCTCTCCACTGAGCAGGGAGCCCAATGAAGGGCTTGACCCCAGGACCTCAAGATCATGACTTAACCTGACTGAGCCACCCAGGTGCTCTTAGATGCTTTAAAAAACAAAAACAGTGTCTGTTACAAAGAAGGCACCTAGCCAATGATGGATGAGTTCAAATGAAACAGCCTCAGGTATTATGAAACAATGACATTCAAGGGGAGTGGGATGAAGAGCAAAGCTGGGACAGTTTTCTGTTGACGGCCTTTCCTTTCATCCTGGATTTGATTTCCATAAATGGACTTGTAGGGTAACCCAGTCTCAGCCCAAGAGTCCCAGATTCAGGTATCTTAGAGGTATGCCATGAAATATAATCACCAGTTGCTAGGCAGTTGCACTTTTATGGGGAGCCCCTAGATCTTTCGAACTTCTGATGCTTTGAATTTCATTTTATACTGCAGCTTCTCGTCTGCCTCACCTCAATAGTACCTCAGGCAGAGAGGCCTGCAGTTGAAGGTGGGCGGGGGTGGGGTGAAGTGGTGGCTATGGTAGTCTTGTCTGCTTCCCTTCTTTTTTATATATATATTTTTTATTGGAATTCAATTTGCCAACATATAGTATAATACCCAGTGCTCATCCAGGCTCATTTCAAGTGCCCCCCTCAATTCCCCTCACCCAGTCACCCCATTCCACCCCCCCACCTCCCCTTCTTTTTCCCTTCTACGCTATTTGTCCTTCCCCAATACCTGCACTTAGCCTGCTCTAGATCATCTAGGGGTTTGTGGGAGAGTTAGGAGTGAGAAAGGTACTGCTTGACGGGCTATCACGATCCAATATTGTTGCCTTCTGGATTTAGTGGAAGCTTGTGACTTAGAGTGAGTATCAACCACTGTTCCCTTAACATTGGTTGCTGCCCCTTCATATCAGTCACTTATGACTCCAGATATCAATGTTCAGCCTTTCTTGGGGTTATCTTGCTATACAGTTCCCACAAGGACTTCCTGGGCAGAGCTCTTCATACCATGATATATTCTGGTATCTTTCTACAGGGTCCATATGGAACCTAAGGGAAACCTGAAACATAGACATTTCCTACACAGCCATCTCCCCTGCTTCTAATTTCAGGGTCACTGGACCTTCACTGCCTCTTTTGTGGGTTTTTCCAGGCTTGGAACCACCCTCTGTCTCTTGCCTTTAGACATCAGATCGAGCTCTCCAACCTGTAATTCTAAAGCCCCCGACAGGTAAAAGGGATATATCCCCTTTCCTTCCTTCATGGGGTGTATGTAGGGGTGGTGGTAATGCTTAGCATTCTTACCAAAGACATCCTTTCTTCAAGGTCTCTTCAACCTTAGAGTTTTTCAGAGTGGCTATTGGACTCAGGATTGCAGATATGATTTTTGAAACATTTCTTTTGCAAATCCTGCACTGGTGGCTATCATCTCATTTTATAATGTGTTATTTCAGAAGGATACCATTTTAACTCCTGTTACCCTTCCATCTGAGGGGCAGGCATTTCACATTGGAACCTGCCTTGTGTGCCTTGCCAGTTAGAGGTAGATTTCAAAAGACCTTATGAAAGGAAAGAAGCTTCGCAAACTCTAACATCCTATAGAATTGTTGGGCTTCATTCTTAATATTATCCTTTTTAATGTAATTCAGAAAATCTGCATGTAGAAATATATTGTATTTCTATCCTTTAAAATACATTTGCTGTATCTTTAGTGGATATTGACTGGCATCTTTGGCCATTGAGGCAATTCATTAGCAAACAGTCATTTCCAAGATCGACCAGGTTCAAACCACAAGTGTCTTTCTCTTTAAAATGTTTTCTACTTATATTAATGCCTGATTACCTTCATGTCAGTGGAGTGGTGGCCTTCAGTTACCCATAGGCACAGACTAGGAATATCTCACGAAAGCCTTTGGTGTAAACTGTTGGTACCCCACAAAGAGGAAATCTGTTTTTGCTGTTTGCAAAGGAATTCAAGACCTTTATGGTCACCAAGAACTCATAAAACCAATGAGGCATATATATGAAAATGATCTCTGGGTCTAGTCTTTAATAAGCCAGTGTTTACTAATCAGTTTGGGAAATAAATATGAGCAACTAGGGCTTTGGATTTGAGTGTGTGTAGTGTCTGTTGGTGAGTGGGATTTCTCCTGAAGTCATCTGACTGTTCTGTATGGAAAAACTATAAGAGTTTAAACAGTTTTGTCTTATTTTTAATATGATAAACAACAACAACAAGTAAACAAAAGCAGAGAATTTAATATGTTTCCAATTCCCAGTTTTTAAAGTTTATTTGAAGTTTTAGTTTGTAACTAAATGATGCTTCATCGCACTATATACTTTTACCTACCCAGATATGTAATCTCTTAGGATGTGTGTCTATCAGAGTGTGTTAGATTTTTCCTGACCTTTTTAAACTGTAATGTCCAAATATAATAATGCCATATCTTTTATTCTGTTTTCTTTGCATGCAACAGCCTAATTTAGCTGATCATGCATGTGTTTAAGTATGTGGATATGGGTGTATGTTTTGAGAGGAGGAGAGAAACTGGGGCATAGGGTTGATTATGCTCAAAAGCTGGCACATAGGATTTATTATGTGTCCCCCAATGTGGTTAAGTCTGACATTTAGTCTTTCAACAAATATTTATAGTCTCCCATGTTCCAGGAACCTTCATAGTTTTGGGGACTATGCAGTTAATTAAACCCTGGTCCTTCAAGGTGCTTGCATTGGAGTTGGATCTCTTTCACTGTTGTAAATGTAGCACAGAGCTTGAAAATTATACACTATGATACACATTTATTCTTTATTTGGTACCCAAACAATGAGACAATCCTTGCCTAAGTATTTTTTTGAGAACTTTCATTTAAAGTACTTTTTCCAATAAAACATTCCTATGTGTAGAGATCTTAGTTTTATGAGGAGTGGGGATTTTTCTTATGCAGATTTTCTTCATAAATGTGGAGTCATTGATGAAGTGGCAAGGGCGGGAGATTTAGAGGGTGGCAGGAAGATATACACAACATCTTTGGAAGTTGCCAAAATCAATACTAATAAGATATTCACTATCATAGTTTTCAGAATGTGGATCCATAAAAGTATTGTGGTTATGTCTAGGACCAAGAGGCATTGATTTTTATTTTACTATGGTATTGCAGATTGTGCCATTGGCAACAGAACTCATCATACCATTCTTTTGGCAAGATAAACTAAGTCTGGTTCTACTTCATTCTGCAGTTGGGTTGTCTGTGGATCTGGGGTAGATTAACTCGGTGAGAATCTAGGGCCAATGAAACTTTGCAGGTCTGATTCCCAATTAGACATCAATCACTTTCACATGCAAGAACAGGAGATTCTTTGCCTATGGTTGCCACCATAGCAATAATGCTGGCTACCATAGCTGAATCATATATGGTCATCAGAAGACATGGATGGAGAGGGTGTGAGGACTTGGTTTCTCCAGTCACTTCTCCCAAGGGAATAATTCAACATACTTTATACAGTGACTTTATCAGTTGAGTTGCCAAAGTTTTTGTGAAGTAAACCTTGGAAGCATCACAGAGTAATACCTACCAAAATGGAGCCCAGGTCTACTGGCACCTTCCATCAGCAAAGGTGAGCAAGTCTGGCCCTGGGACCTAATTCTGCCTGGACTTTTGCTGAGATAAAGAGCCCCAGGGCTTATACTGTTGGAGCCAGTATCACTCTTTGGTAGGATAGGGTGCTAGTTAGTGCTCGATTCTCTCATGCTATATGTCCTGGGTGAATTCGGCCCCTTTAATATGGAGGACAGAATGGAAGTCTGCCTAAGAAGCAGGCCTCTAGTGTTTGCTTTTCCAAATGTTACCCAGGGTTGTGGACATGCCCTCAGGCACCATTTTTTTTTTCAAGACCTCACAGTTTTTGCAGTTGTCTTGGGTTGAGAAAATGACATTACTCAGCCACAACCAGTTTCTTGCCAAGATCTTCCATGAAATGCACAATAAAGCTGGATTTTAAAGATGAAACATATTTATTTGGTCTCTCATGTTGATGGAGTAGTCACTGAAGTTTAAATTTTTCCAGGAAGATAGGAGACAAGAGGGTGGTAGTCTAATGGCTATCCTGAATTGAGATAGAGTGAATAGATCTAGATATTAGAGATTTGCAAAAGGATGCAGGTGGTTGGCACTGGAGACAAGAATAGGAGACAGATGAGAAGTTGCTGTGCTGTGTGTTTCTAGTCAGTGAAGTTCTGCAGTCCAGGGCTGGGTGCCCTGGAGAAAGAAGCTGGAGAGTGGCTCATGGCAATGGAATACACATTGACTTAGCATGGGCTACATTTTCTAGGGTTACAGTTGATGATGGACTCTTTTCAACCATGCCTCACTGATGGCTTTATGTATATATAAAGCCTTTCCTCATTTTCCCAAACTAAACCATATGCTGTACACTATAAAGACAGAGTAAAGGTCCCTAGCCCAGACCTTCCCAGTATGAATTACTTTGCAGTCATTCTTCTGTGACTGAGCAAAAATTTTTATTATCTTCCAAAAAATAGCAATCATGCCCATAATCCTTCTGAGACCAGGCTGCATCCAGGGGTATCCTCTACTATCCCCCAGCCTGGGCTTGATCCAAGGGTGCAAGCCACCTCCCTGGTAGTATGGCCTAAGAATTCCATTTGTCACCTGGAAGATCCCTCACTAATAGGTGGTGCCATTGCCTAGAATCTCCACACAGAAGGCAGAAGAGAACTGCAAGTGATGCCTCTGACTCTAGAGTATGGTTTCTCAGAAGCAGCAAAATCTTGCTGTGGCCTTGAGGCTTTGGGCTCATTCTTTCTCATCAGACCTCATAATATCACTACTGTCACTGCTATGAATTCACTGCCCTCTCTTCCCCATCTGTCTCACTGACAGACCAATAAATCACACACTTTCAGAATGGAGGCTATTAGGATTTGCCTGTACTAGATGTATATTTGCATCTGCTCTTGCTCCCTTGGTGTCCATATGAGTATGGGTGTGGGAGTATGTATGTGTTTTAAGTAGCTTATCATATGACTTAGCCGAGGTCACAGAAGGAAAGAATTTTATGAGGAAGTGGAGATAATGCATTGTCTAGAAGTTTTGTGGCCTCACATTAAGGCAAGCCCAGTTTGTCTCCTGGGCACCTACGCACATACTTATGCAGTTAGTCTGTCCTCTTGGGGCATCCATCTTTAGGTGCCCTGACAAGAAAGTCTTAAAGTTTCTTGTTACCCTGTGGGAAGATTTTGCCATGAGCTATTAAGTACCCATGAATCTGTCTCACTAGTACAGTTATGTTTCACATGGGGTCCAGTGGGCCACTTACTACTCAGGTGAGACTCAGCTGGCAGTCCTACCTCGCTGGGTAGGCAATCTCTGAAAAAGCATGCTGAGCCAGGATGATGCATCCTTGCCCTGGAGATATGGCTCTGAGTGCACACCCCAATGACCATGGGAAGGATAGGGTTATAATACTCTTGGGAGGCCTAGGCTTCTTGACTTTCATGTCCATGGTCCTTTGTTAATCCACTTGGGAGAATGAGAAGGGGCCAGTGGATAGTAGTCCACTCTTCCCCTTCTGTCCTGACCTGTCTGTGATCTTCTTAGCCACATTACTGGGGAAGACTCAGGAGGATGAAGCAGAAAGTCTGGCCTTCTAGTTTAACTATAGCCCAGGGACCTCTTCATTCTGGTTTTGCTATCACTGTTGGCATGATTAAGACCCCCTAGAGACTGCCAGAGGCCTAGTGTATAGTTTACACTTCAGTTTTGGAAAGAATTTTTATGTATATATATCAGGAAATGCCTCTCAGAGTGTGGTTGACTCATTCATTGTTCAATTGTTCCTTCTCTTTTGAACAGACACTGCCTGAAATATAGGCCAAGCTTCAGGAAGGAGATACCAAATTATAGAACAATTTCTTATTTAACAAAGTTGTACTTAAGAAAAGCACCATCTTTCCCTGTCTTCTAACCAGGCATCTGTGGTGGAAGAGGTGGCTCAGTTCTCTTTGGGCCCAGTCCAACCTTACCCATCCCAAAGCTAGGTCTATAGTGTGCCTTGGATGGAAGCCTAGGCAAGAGTGAAGGCTGTGGCTCGTGTCAGTGCTGACACACACACACACACAAACCCACGGTTACTTTGGGGACTTGTGTTCCAATAACTTGGCTCTTCCTCACTCTTGACTCAGTTTTGTGAAAGCACTTCCCCATGTCCATGTGGTACCTCCTTAGAATAGTACATTAGCGTGCAGAAAGATCTCTATCTGGACAGTCGATCTCAAGATCGGAGCCGCTTGTGTTCTGTGGTGACCACTCAGAGCTCCGTATGTGTAGGCATGGAGGACCAATCCGTTGACTCAGTTATTAAGCAGTGTGTGAAACACTGCAGAAAGTGCATAGGTATGGGGCATGGGCCTGGCTTCCAATGGATCATTCTGGAAGAGAGACAGCTGAGACCACAACGCACATGGAAAAGACGGGATGGATCAATGGTGACCACAGCCACAGATTTCAGAGAAAAATTAGAGCCAGGGGTGATAAAGTTACAGAAAAAGAGGAGAGTCCTGACTTCTTATGTGGACAAGTGGTGATGGGACATGGGGGTTGCTGGGATGCTCCCCTGAAATTCCCGCAGGCAACTGAATTTTCCAGGGAGCATGTTCACCTGAAAGCTGCCTTCCCTGCAGTGGAAAAAGAATGGCTTTTAAAATAAAGGTCAGCTGCTTCAGCCAGTGCTCTGCCTCCATGGGCTCAGAGAATCTCAGACATCTGAGATAGGTCTGTGGTCTGCTTACCCCGCATTGCTGCTCCTTAAGCTCTTCAGGGTTTTCTCTGACCACTTAAATGACAAAGGGGAATTTCTTGCAGGGGTCACAGGAGAATATTTTTAGAATGAAAGACCTTTTTAAAAAGTAAGACAATTAAGGCAAGATTTTGAAATTTGACAAGCAGACATTTTCCATCCGCATCATGAAACTTTGCCCAATACCTCGGACCTTTAAATACCACAGATAAGCTCCGGTTTCTGGCTAGAGGCGAAAGGGGCTCAAGCAGGGCTCTGTGGAGGCTCAACATGACACCTGCGCAAGGGCTGCCAGTGATTCTGGCATTTCAGGCCCGGCTCCCCTCTTTTTACCCCAATTAGCTGGATGCTGCTCCTCTATCAGTAGGGTTTGGCTTCAGCACACCCACTGGTAAATTCCAGCTTCAACTGGTTACTAGCTGTGTGAACTTAGGTAAGTGAGTTCACTTCTCCGAGTCTTTGCTTCCCCATTTGTAAAATCAAGTTGAAGACCATCACATGGTTTGGGGAGGAGAATTTCTTTTGGTGCAGTGTGTTTTGGGCCCAGGGCAGGGAGAGGAAGTGGGCCTTGTGGCTTCATCAGAAGACAGGTGATCAAAGCAACCATTCTAATATGATGTGAGAAGTGTGATCATGTGTCAGAAGTGATTTTTCAGGATTGTATGTGGGCCAGGCTCAGCAACGGCTGAGAATAAGGTGCCATGGAGGCAGAGGTGATGCATCAGGAGGAGCTTATACCAACAGATGTCTGACCTGAGGGTGGAAGGAGAGTGGTCTTGAGCCCAGGAGTCCTGGGTGGGCATGGGGAGGGCAGTCTAGACAGGTGGCCCTGAATGAAGGTACAGAAATGTGGAGGCAATCCATGGGCTTATGGAGCTGCGTGAGTAGGTGTGATCCATGGGTGGTGTGCCTGAGGCAGGGGCTGGCTGACAGAGCAGGGTGCTGATGAGATTCTCATCACAGATGGAGGCACGACATGGTGCAAGTGATAGGTTTCTTCCAGTGGTCTCTCTCATGATCTGCTCCTTTCCTGAGGTAGTGCTGTTGTCCTGCCCTCAGTCACCCTCAGGCCCATTCCCCTGCTTGCTTTTCTTCAGAGCAGTTCTCACCAGCCAAAATTATCCATCCACCTTAAAATTTAACTATTAATGTCAATTAAATGTCTTCTTAATTACTGTATCCTTGGTGTTCATGCATGTAGTCAGCATAGAGACAATAAATACTTGTTCAGTGGATGAGTAAACAGCAAGTGATTGTAATCAGGTGAAAACCAAATTATCAGCAGCCTGTATCATAGACTCTGAGAGATACCCCAAGAGAATGTGCTCAACATCCCCGAGTCTGTTGAGAATGAGAAAGGAAGAGTTCACCTTCTTTGCTGTGAAGTCCTCTGAGGTCGGCAAAGTGAACATATTTCCCATGTATTTGAGAATGAGGGAGGGAATGTTTATGCCTGTTCTGGTTTCTGCAAAGAAGGGAAATTCAGCTTCAGAAAGAGGCTGTGGTCAACCCAGAGGACCTCAAGAGTAGAAAGAAGGAATATATCACCTCTACGTTTCTGCCACAGACCCAGAAGTCTTTATGATCTTGGTGATAGGAGAGATGTCTGCTTGGAGCCCCTGGTGTGTTCCAAGATTTGACACCCCTTGGTTACTCTGTCACACAGTGAAATACCACAATGTGTCGAGTTAATGCGGCTTCCTAAAATGCATCACAATCACATTTGCTTTCATAATCATTCACAGTAGCTGCAACTGTCTCTTTTATGTTTCCTTTAAGATTTCCTGAAGAACCCACCAGTTCATTTATGTTCTCTGACTCCTCCTAAATTGCCAAGTGGTAATGGGTTAAAAGAGGAAGCATTTGGCATTTCAACTACTCATAGAAAGTCGGTTGCAGTGTGTTTTGGGCCCAGTGAAGACATCCTCCTCCTGTTGAGAGCGCCCAATTCAGGCTTTATCTGCCTTTTGTAACAACCATATTCCCGCAAAACTTGTTAACTGAATCTTAGTTTCTCCACTGGTTTTTTACTCAAATGCTAGAGAAAAATTTTCTGTGGCTCTAATGACTCTTAAAGGCAGCTAATGCAGCCTAATATTGACTCCACCTCAGCCTGGCCAAATAGCTGATGGCTCGTGGATCAGTCTCAACAGAGAGTTTACTTTTTATTTCTTTTAAAGATTTTATTTATTTATTTGAGAGAGAGAGAGAGAGAGAGAGAAGGGAGAGGGGTAGAAGAGAGAGAAGGACAAGCAGACTCCCTGCTGAGCGGGGAGCCCACCCTGGGGTTCGATACCAGGACCCTGAGATCATGACTGAGCTAAAGGCGGATGCTTAACCTACTGAGCCACCAAGGTGTCCACCCCCCAGCAGAGAGTTTAATGAAGAAGTTATATTCAGAGCAGGGGCAAGGTGAAGGGAATTGAGAGGGACTGGTCACCCAGGGACCAGCAACAATGGGAAGCCACTGGGCCTGAGGGGCAAGGCAAGGGTCCAGGGGTGGTTACTTGTGCAGTCCTCACAGGCTTTGAGGCTTTCCTCTGCCTGGACCCTCTTCTGTGAATACTCAAGAAGAACAGAAAATTTCTGTCGTACAGGTGAAAATTGATGTTGGGAAATGGAACATTTTTAGTCTACAACTGTTAATCGTGTGCAAAAGTTGGGACAGGAGAGTCTGAGATTCATGTCTAGAGAGTCAGGCCGCTGCAGGATTTATAAACTCTGCCACCAACCCCAGCACCCTTTGCCTGCTGTAATGGAATAAGAGCTAACACTTACTGGGTTTTTAGCATGCATTAGTTTTTGCTTTAAGCAATTAATTAATAATTAACTAGCTTAGTTTTTAGGAACACCCAATGAAGAACATACTGTTTTTACTCCAGTTTTAGAGATGAGGAGCCTGAACTCAGAAATCATGTGACCTGATCATGACCACGGAGTTGGTATGTGGCCACGTTAAGAATCCACATCTCAATGTTTTGACTGCTCTCTGCTCAACTTCTTGATCAGGATGCTGTAGTGTGTGTGTCTCTTCTATAGTATTGTCACTACTGTATCAGTGAGATGTAATTTGTTTTCTGAGGACCCTCTAATGCATAGCCACCAAAATTTCTGCCCACTTCAGAAACCCTCAGGAATAAGTTTTTGAGTTATCTGTGGCTGAGATTCTCTGTGCCACAGTGGTCTCCACCTAAAAGGGGGTAGTTTCAAAGCCAGTCTGCCACTGGTCTATACAGGCTTTCACTAGCCCCTTCACTGGCCAGCTTAATGCAGTGTACAGACTGCATGTCTGAACAGCCCAGTTCGAAGTGTTCTGGTGAGTGACACAAGTAAAGCTTACTCTATGTTCTTAGGTTTCCAAGAATCTTTCCATGAGTTTTTAGGAAGAACATTATTTAGTTATTAAAGTTTTGAAAACCATATGTAATATTGATACAAATTTTCTTCTGACACAATGTTTATACAAGGGAGAACATTAGTTATTATGAAAGTTTTAAAAACTTTGTGTAATAACGATACAAGTTTTTTCTTTTATAGTGTTGCAAGACCACAATATTATTATTTCCATTTTATTGCTGGAGAAACTGAGACTCCAGCTTATGTTTATACAATGATATAGACGCAATGGGTTGTGAACTCTCAGGTCATTTTCTGGCTCTTCCTCCAACTGGATGTGTGACTTTGGGCGTGCCTTCTCTCTCTCTCTCTCTCTGGGCCTCTATCTTACCATTTTCAACATTTGAGGCTGAATTTGATTTCTTAGTTCTTTTCCAGCTGTGAAATTCTATGATTTACTAAGATCAAAGCAAGTTGCTTGTTAATTGATGTATTTTATAGATGGCATGGATCAAAAAAGGATTTGAGGTGGCTTATAGGATTAAAATGCACTTAAGTCAAGATAGTTAAAAATAACAACAGAATTGAAAATAATAAAACACAATGCAAAAGAGATACTTCAAGCACCAAGACTGAATGAGTCACTGATGGCCAATATTAAGTCTGGAGTCCCAGAATCCCAGGATGTTGCAGCTGAAATTAGCCAGAGAGATCATGGCTTAGTCACATATATACATACATACACATCCCAGGCTTTTATGCTTCTCCTCTGGATCATTCTGCTAATAAGAATATGTTACTTCTGAATGAAGCTACCTTGGAAATCTATCTTTCTGACTCACAGGATCTATGAGTCTAGAGCATCTTGGATGTCCCAACATGAAGAGATTTTTCAGCTCAGCCAGGAGTGGATCCCAGGTCTCCTGATTTTTTTCCCAGTACTTTGTCCATGGCAGCATGCCACCTCCTGTAATGACAGAGACTATTCACCATATAGTATACAGGCAGGGGTTTGTGGTTATATTCTTTCCATAAATAGCATCTCTCTGCTTCTCTTAACCTCCTGAAGGTAGGGAGGAAAAGTGCTATTATTCCCATAGTATATCTGAGTGAACAGGCACAGAAATGTTGAACGTTTCCCCAAAAGCACACTGCGAGTTAATGGAGAACTGTACCTGGAACCTGGTTCGTTGACTCTAGAGTGTTCAGATGGCCTTATGCCATCATTGTGTCCCTGCATTCCAGGGACCAGGGTTCTACATTGATATATCAACTGTCCACTTCTCAGGAAGTGAAGTCAGAGCAGCTGGTCTGGGACAGCCTGACCCACACATGGCCCAGTGACTACCAGAGAGAACTTTGGGAAGTGGAGTATTGGTAGACACTCTGGCATTGAATCCTTGCCTCAGATGCCAGGCCTTGAGTTTGAACTCTGTCATTTCAGACTACTTTTAAGCTCTATGAGTATATAAAACTTCATGCTATGTATTGCACAGGTCATGAGATTGAGACTGATGATCTTGAGGGAAAGCCAGAGTTTGAAACAGGTTAAATCTCTCTGAGCACAGCAGGGGCTTTTCATCAAATTCAGCTGTGGGAAACCCTTGAACTGGACCACATTGCTACTGAACATGTCATCAATCAATCAACAAGTGTTTCTTGAGACAGCAATGTGGGAATTCAGTGAGATCACCTAAGTGACAAGTTAGGAAGTCAGCATGGTACAGAGCAGAGACATGGGCTTTGGAGGCATTCAGAAATAGATTTAAAGGCTTGTCTTATCATTTATGAGCTGTATAAGCCCAACTAAATCACCTAATCTTGCTAAGACTCAGTTTATCCATCTATAGAATAGGGGAAAATACCTACCTCATCAGGCTTCGGAAAAGCACTCATTTCCTACTCATTTTCTCTCCTTTGTCAAACATTTAAATGATTATAAAGTATATATCATTGATAGTTGTATTAATTATTCCTATGTACATGACCTTATACAAGACAATGGGAGCAAGGAACACCTGGGTGGCTCAGTCAGTTAAGCATCTGCCTTTGGCTCAGGTCATGATATCTGGATCCTGGGATTGAGCCCCAAGTCGGGCTCCCTGTTCAGCAGGGAGTCTGCTTCTCCCTCTCTCTCTGCCCCTCTCCTCTGCTCATTTTTTCTCTCACTGTCTTTCTCTCTCTCTCCAATCAATAAATAAAATCTTTAAAAAAAGGTGATGGGAGTGATAAAGAGGGGGAAGACAAGACCCCTTTTTCCTTACAGAGACAAGACCATCCAACAAACAAGACAGAATATGGGGGAAGGTAGTTGATTGAGAGTTTCTGGGCTAAGCAAGAACCTCCTGGGATGAGGGACAGGAATTGAACAAGAAGTAGATGGAAATGATGATAAACAATGTTCACTGGGTGATGCAGCAAGAGGAGTCTTTAAAGGTGGGTTTATAAATTTAGTCTCATTACAGTATCTGGTACAGAATGTGTCCAGCTTTTTCAGTGGAAGAGTGATAAGGCGGGGGGCTAGAATTATGTCTTCTTTGTGTATCAAATTTCCGTAAAGTTTTTATTTTATTTTTTTTAAAGATTTTATTTACTTATTCATGAGAAACACACACAGAGAGAGGCAGAGACGCAGGCAGAGAGAGAGAAGCAGGCTCCAGGCAGGGAGCCCAATGTGGGACTCGATCCCAGGACTCCAGGATCATGCCCTGGGTGGAAGGCAGACGCTAAACCACTGAGCCACCCAGGTGTCCCGATCAAATTTCCATAAATTTTTAGCTTGATGTTTAAGGATGCTCAGTCGTTATGTATGAAGTAATAAACAGGTGTTTATACAGGGCCCATCTGTGACGTCGACACCCCTTCTGCATGTAGGGCCTCTCATCAGATACCAAATGACTAAACTCAGCCGATGGAAGCAATGAATGAAGTCAGGCTGGATGTGGGTTTCCACGTGGATTCAGGATCACTGCAGATGACTCTGATTATTTCATTTAGATTCCTGACTTAAAAATATAAGAAGTGTGCATGTTTTTTGGAAAAATGCTAACACTGTAGAAAGTTCCTCTTCCCATCCTCCTCTGCTCGGCTTCTACCACTTTGAAAGGCTTGTTTTATTTCCTTACAGACCATTTGGTAGGCCCCAAAATACATAACATCCACTAACATATATATTTTCCTTTTGATAAACTTTATTGAGGTATAATTCCCATAAAAATAGAATGCACCAATTTTAAGTTTAGTGTCTTGTGAATTTGAACAAATCTATACACCTATGTCCTACTGAGTTTTAAAACACAGGTGTGAGATTATACTGTATGTACTATTTTGCGACTAGTGTAGGAATTCAATAATGTATGGCCTTTTTTTCTGTGACACTGACCTCTTTTTAAATTATTGCATAGTTCCTTGACATGAATACCAGTAATATATTAAACTATTTCTTTAGGGATCCCTGGGTGGCGCAGGGGTTTGGCGCCTGCCTTTGGCCCAGGGCGCGATCCTGGAGACCCGGGATCGAATCCCACGTCGGGCTCCTGGTGCATG